>NC_134048.1:9904528-10213896 GCF_965140245.1 Athene noctua
CGACTGAACAAATCCGGTAAAACCCAAAAAGAACACAATGAAACTGCTTTAAGCAATTGTAATCATAAATATCTCTCCTGCAACATTATTTTCTCCCCCAGTGCTAAGCTTTATGGGGCATATCAAATGGAGCACTGTTGCAATGGAATTGACCCTAGCAGAGCTGATGTGAAACTGCATAGGGTCTGACCCTCAATACGTGTCTGTTTTTTTTTTCTTTTAAAAAATATTCTTCTTCCCCATAATTCAGGTGCTTTTCCAAAATTAGAAAAGCAAAGAGTTTTCTTTCTTTTCAACCAGAAAAGAAGCCTACTTGTATTCTGGAATGATTTTTCTACCTTTCCACTTAGACTTCCCTTAGGGTGGCATCTCCAAGACTGGGCTACGATGGCAGCAGGGGGAAGCAGGAGGAAACCTTGCCATGTAGCAGTCTGAGAACGACACTGTCTCTCAATCTTCCTCCTCCTCCATAAAACAGATCAGACGCTTTTAAAGGCAAATCCTTCAGCTTGCTCTGAACACCTGGGCTTCTCCTTGAACTTGCCACCAGTGGGAAAGGAGAAATGGATGACATGCAGAAAAAGACAATGTGGGTCAGAAAACAAGGCCAAAACCAGTTTCATGTCCCCTTCTCCTGTGCCAAAGAAACAATCTGACGGTAAAACACTGAAATAACAAGTTGGCTCTACAGTTAGGTCAAAGGGTGTCCTGCATTTAATTCTGTATCAGAGGCAAATTTCCTCTGGACAAACCACTCTTTGCACCTGCCATAAATGAAAAGTAGAGCTGGCCTCTCCCTTATGCAGCAAAGGGACAAAATATAAAGAATTTCCTTCATGGGAATGCAGATAATGTTTATTTATCACAGCAATACTGGTTTGGCTAACACCTTATCAGCTTTCTTGCTTCTCCTCTCATTTCAGGAAAGCTTGCTTTCTTGCCATAGAGCTAATAGACTCCCCCAGCAGAAAGCCATGGGCTGCCTCACCAGAAGCTAGAGGAGAAGGGAGAGTGTAAAGACCTGCACAGAGGCAAGAGGAGCAGAGATGCTGTCAGAAATGGGCCCTTTTTCAGGGTTTTGAGGCATTGGGAACAAGCACAAAGGTGATTTCTCATTTTTCTTGTTCCAATTAGAGCATTCTTCCCTTCTGAGCTTCAAGCCACCTCTTGGTTTTATTAGATAGACCTTCTTTCCTGTCATGGTTTAACCCTAGCCAGAAACTAAGCACCATACAGCCATTCCCTCATTCTCCCCCCTCCCAGTAGGACAGGGAGGAGAACCAGGAGAAAAAAACCCCAAAAACCTCACAGGTTGAAATAAGGACAGTTTAATAAAATATAATAGCAACAACAACAATAATAAAATATAATAATAGTAATTAAAAGGAAAATAACAAATAAAGAGAGAGAAATAAACCCCGAGACAGACAAGTGATGCACAGTGCAATTGTTCACCGCCCACTGACCGATGCCCAGCGAGTCCCTGAGCAGTGATTGGCCCCTCCCCGCCAACTGCCCCCAGTTTCCGTACTGAGCATGACATCCCATGGGATGAAATAGCCCTGCGGCTACTTTGGGTCAGCTGTCCTGGCCATGCTCCCTCCCAGCTTCTTGTGCACCTCCTTGATGGCAGAGCATGGGAAAATGACAAGTCCTTCACTTAGGATAAGCACTACTTGGCGCCAACTAAAACATCAGTGTGTTAGCAACATCATTCACATACTAAATCCAAACCACAGCACTGTACCAGCTACTAGGAAGAAAATTTCCAGCTGAAACCAGGACACTTCCACAGTGTGCACCTCACAGAATGTAAATTTATTATCCACAGCCCGTAACAAGGTGACAGGATCTTCTGTTCTGGGAAGGAGAAACCTTATCAATGTCCTATTTTCAGGCCTGCATTTAGTAGTGACTGCACATGGAACATATTTCTGTCCCTTTCCACCTCATGACCTCTAAAACCAGTAACAAGTAACAGGTTTTCTGCAGGAGCCAACTAATGCCCTCTCTCCATAAAAACATGTTTCTTTTTCTTTCTCCAGATCTAACTTCCATCTTAGGAGATAAATCCTCCATTTCAGAAGACCACACCTGAGACAGTATGGCAAAAGTCCAGTTTTCCCATGCTTGTCCTTCATGAATTATGAAAATGCACTATTTTATATTAGAGTTTTAAATGCAATAGCAATTTCAACTATCTATCCTATAGATTTTATACGTCATGCCAAAATCCAAAAAACATAGAGGAGGAGGAGGATCTGGGTTTTCCCTTATATTGGGACAAAACCCAATACTGAGAGCTTCTGAAGACTACTGGGGGGGAAAAAAAGCTTTGATTCTTTTTTTTTTTTAAAGAAAAAAGGCAACAAACCTTCAGATTGAGATCCTGTATAACCATGGCCTACAGAGAGAGGAATGAATAGCTGCAGGTGCCCACCCATTGCTGCGTTCTTATGAGATTAATATTTTATTATAACTGCTTCATCAGGAGTGGGGTATACCTATGAACACAGCACTTTCAATTAGCAGGTCATGGTGTCTGTGTCTCAAGTGAGAATACACTAGAAAACCCCTGAATCTCTTAATACATACAGATGTACCTGAACAAAATACAGGTTCTCCCCCTTAAAAGTATAGATTTTTACTTTGTATATAACAAGGTCAACATCATGTGCATTGTTTTAGGAGAAAAAGAATCTAATTAGAACAGATTTTTAATTGAATTAAGTATGAGGCAGAGCAGTTCATTTAATTTGATAAATGTAACAATAGAGAGCTCCAAATATCAGATCTTTGTAACAAGAGTGTTTACATTCACCCCTCACATTAGCAGCTGGAAGACAAATCAATCACAAATTGAGAAACACTTGAGCAGGCTGACTCCAGGAAACCGAGGGCAGTGGCACCAATACACATTACATGTTCTGCAAGGTTAAACTAATGTGAAGTAAATTCCTCAAGTTATGTAAATAAATTATAGTAATGTTGTCTGACAGCTTGTATTAAATAAGATTAATTCAGCAAGCATAAAATATGCAGGAGACTTATTCCACCCATGTATGTCCATGCATCTTACGGCACACCAGGCAAAACTTCACACCCAAAGGAGATCCTGCACTCTGAAAGCCCACAGAAGCAAGTCCAATACCTGGCTGTTCAGCAGCAGCAGGGCTTTTTGATGGCTCTGTAAAAGCTCATTTCTGAGACTCAGCCCATCTGATTACATCCTGGGGACACAGTGCATGCCCGCAACACTCACTCAGAGCTGACACGCTGACTTCTGCAGAACTACTGAAAAATGCAGAAGCTTGACAAGTGAAGCAGACTCCTCTACCTTTTACAGGGATGTAAACTGACTACCAAGTAAGCTGTCCCATCTGCAGAGTAGACAAAGCAAAGAACTTACAAATGATTCAGAGGAAAAGAAACTCCTTTTGCAAAACACAAGCTCCTCCTCTACCCCCCAAGCTTTTTTTTTTTTTTTTTTTAAGGCATATTCTCTTACAATCAAAACCTCAAACACAGAAAACCAAAATTCCACCAGGAAATAGAAGCAGAGGAACACACCTCCATAATTAACACTGATATTTCCATTTTTCTATAATATTGTAAAAAGCTTCTTAAGCCAAGGTACTCTTATGGGAAACTTGATACAATTCCATCGGACCCACCATTAAGGAATTCATCTTTTGTCCTATTCTCCCCCTTCAGTTTGTCTTGGCATCAAACTCCTGGCAGTTTCATTCTCTGAATCTGCTTTTACACACAAAAGAATGTATTTTTGTAGCAAAAACAAAAAACCACATAGACACATTCACACACACACTGCCTCAAAAAAAGGAGAGCAACCACTGAACTTTGAACCTTTGAAACTCAGACCTAACCATTTTACCACAAAAGAAAAAAGTACTGAAGAATGGATTTTCTTCTAGTGATTGTGTATAACATTATTCAGTTTATAAACCAATTTAGAAGGAATTAATTTTCATTAAAGGAAGAATATGTGTAAAAAAGTTTTGTTTGCAAACCTCAAAGTAACCCTAGCTATGGATCACACAAAAAGTAAACATGTGGAGGCACTGAAAATAGCACTCTGTCCAAAACCATAAACCATTCACGCCATTCATTCCACGATATATTACCACATCATAATACATTAGATTAAGACTGACTTGATCCATCTATCTGTTTGCAGGCATGACTCTAGCAAGCAAAATTGTTCTGCTCTTGTTAGGTTTAATCTTACTTCTTAATCTTCATTTCAACTTTCATCTTATATTTCCTGCTTTCAAGTATCAAGCCAAATTGATTTGATGCTTAATGCTTGACAAATAAATAATGAGCCTCTGAATTAGCCCACGTGTGATAAGGCAATGATACCATTATTTCTAACATTCTTATAATCAGACAATGATTAAATTATTTCTAATGTCCTTAGCATGAATGCAAAAATACACTAAAAAGATCCTTAACAAAGCTCCCCACCATGTTTTTTTATTAAATGCTCTTAATTTGAGTATTTTATCACATGATTACACTAGCTGGGCTATAAGAGCTTATTTTAATGAGAATGGGAAGAACTCAAACAGTGGGTGTTCTGCGTATCTCTTTGACATCTTTACAACCATTTGCCATTTTGAGCGTGATTAGCTGAATAGCAACCATTAGGAAGGTTGATTAATACTTTTTAAATATTCCAAATCTTTGGATAGCACTCAGTTTATTTTCTCAAGGAACAGACTGAAACAAAGACTCATACTATCTGCACCCAAGGACATAGCACAGCATAATGTGGACAACAAAGAAAAGACCTCAAGCTCAGCTCACTGCCAGCATCACTGACATTTCTATTTACAGAGATTTGGACTCATATATGATATCCAAGGACTTATCTTAATTAATATCATGTCCACATTAGAAGTGTGAGCACAATTCCAGTTAAAGAAATGGTGCAGGCAGTGTGGTTTCAATGTGTGCCTCCAGGACACTGCTATTGATAGCAGACACCTATTAAAGTGCTGAGAATCAACATGAAATGCCATTTAACATCCTATTTTAAAAAAAAGTTTTTAAAAAATCCTCCACATATTGAGCTTGCAGAACAAAGAAGTGCATTAAAAGCACTGATAAGGATATTAAAAGGTAGTATTTGATGTATGCCTATCTAGTACATTAATATTGAATCTGGCTGCGATACGAGTTGCACTAGTTAAAATTACATATTTCTCTTTTTCCTTGAATCAGAGGAGACAGTTACAGGAAAAATCAATATCTAAAGCTTACAAAGCCAAAATTCTTCTTTCAGCACTAAGATACTGTGGTGATAAAGGCTATGAAATAAAGGTCAGAAATATATAAAATAGACATTAGATGCACAGAGACATTTGTAACATGTACTGAAATTAGTAATGCCTTGCTCTTATAGAGATTTGCCCTAAGAACTACTCCTGCCAGCAGAACACACCCTCTTTCCATTAGCCCACAGGTATGCAGAACATGTCAAAAGAGAGTAGGCTTGCCTGCCTTTCATACTGTGACTTGTGGGAAAGAGATGGGGAAAACTGCACTAAAACCAAGCAAACACAATTTTCTATCCTTCGCCCTATTATTCAGCCCTGAGGCTAACAATCACCCATGTGAAAATGCTCCTCCAGAGGAATTTTGGGATGCTTCAGGTCTCTGTAGATGGCAGAGGAAATGGCTGAGGGTCTTCCAGCTCAGGAGGAGTTTCTGAGTTATTGCAGCCCTCTGCAAGCAGATGAGGGACAAGATTCTTTGATAAGGTAAGGAATGGAGGAAGTGATGCAAAGCCAGAAAGACATCTTAATGTGCCCTCTCATTGACTATACCTCACGCACATTGCTCAGTACTCAGATACCCATCCTGAAATTATCATTGTCTAGCCAACACAGAAAATAATTACCAAGTAGTCAAATGCATTCTCCTGGCTCTCACAACCAAATGCAGGTTGTGCAGAATGGTCTTCTCTAAATGATAAGCTGCATGTAGTCTGCCAACACTGTGTCCATGAGCAAAAATTTTGCAGGACACTTTCAGATACCTGGTCTGGCTTGCAGTGTTTGAGACCACATTGAAACTAAAATGGCACGGACTGTAATCTTCAACTTCTGTCAACATTGATTTCCTTCTAGACTACTGAAGGAAGGCTAACAAGAATAAGTCTTGGTTAAGTTATATTTTCACCACATGCCTAATTGTTACAAAGATGTATACACACACTCTCATGCTCCTGGTCATCTTTGTACTTTGGATAGAAGTCCAGAAAGTAGTTACAAGGCAAATTTTAGGTGGAAGAAACAGTTATAATCCGTTTTATTGTCCCATACTATTCAGACCTAACTAAAAGGCCATCCTGCCAAGCCAGCCCTCTGTCTCTGAGGGATGAAGGAGATCTCCAAAAAAATATCTGTAATGTTTATTGAGAAATGGATTAAAAATTGGGACACATGTAGGCACAGAGAAGACGCCATGTGTTTGTCTGCAATTGAGGAATCAAACTAGAGAGGAATTTCTTGTGCTCATACAAATGTACTTGGAATTTAGACTGTTACTGGTAGGTAGAACTGATCTCTGGCTTCTTCACATTGGCCTACACTAATTCTGATGTATTAAAATGAGAGAAAAAACATAAATGTGTTTGCCCCATCAATGAGCAAGAAAGCGATCAAAGAAGTAGAAAAAGAACAAGAAGGGAAAATTGGAGAACTGGCTTTACTGACGTTTCTGTGAGGAAGGTGTTAGGAGAGGTGTCACCTGACCTTAGCATCAACTACTGCCACCTCCCTTGGGCAACAGCCACAATCCTCACATGGGGAAAGCCAAGCAGGAAGGCTGTTGTCAGCCCGAATTTCCTGGCAAGCTCCTCTATGCCTGTAGTTTGCCATGGTGTGCTTTTAAAGTGGCAGAAAGCAAGACTGGAAGAAGACTTGGAGGAAAAGATGAAAGGGAACTGGAATGAGAAACAGATCAGAGCAAAGAAAAGTGTTACAGCAGTAACAGAGATCAGCACGTGCAAGCAAAGTGGCTAAACAGGGATAAAGGGAGAAAGGAAGATAAATCAAAACCTACTGAGAACTATCACTGTGAGAGACGAGAAACCAGGCCTGTGAGAAACTAAGACAAACAACCTGGGAAAGCAAAAGTTGAGGGTGATTGAAGAAATGCCTCAAACACTCGCAAGACAAAACTCTGAGTCCCAGGGTGCATTCTGTGGAGGCCGAAGCTGATAACGCTGCCCGGTGTAGCTGGGGGAGAGAGCCCTGTGGAGACAGGACGGCTCTGCCCTGGGGCACCTGGGCACATTTCAAGGGCCATGTGTCTGGTGAATGAACTTTGCTTCATTATACATGAAATGTGTATTAAATTTAACACCCCTCAATATGCTAACGAGGGCTGTCATGATCATGCTAATGACATCATCCCATGAAACACCTTACCCCTCCCCGTACATGGGATACGTAGGTCTGTGGGTCGACCTAGGGGACAGACCCAAGGAAAGTGGGTATAAATCAAGGGGGGAAGAAAGGGCTCGCAGCCCCTCTCCCTGCCCCCCCCGGCCGTCTGGAGAGAGCAGTGAAGAGAAGAAGTTGGATGCCAGTGAAGAAGACGGCCGCCTCCTGGAACCCTCGCCAGCAGGATCAGCGCAGGAACCCAGACCAGTGATCTGTATTCCCCCATTCCCTCTATCTCCCTCTTTTCCTTTTTCTATTAAGAAATGCAAGGCATATTATATTGCTCGCCACAACTTGCTCTGTACTTAGCCAATTATCATGTGTTCAATTAGTACATTGTAGGTAGTTAATAAATGCGTGAACTTGGAGACTTGTTGTCCGCTCTAATTGGGGATTTGCAAATCTGAGTCACTTGTCCCCCTCGTTGGAGCAGGACGTGACAATCACCAATTTCTTGTATTGCCTGTCTGAAGACTACAGAGCAGGAGGGGAAATAAAGCATTCCCAAGGGACTTGCCTATTTCTTCTCAGGTAGGGGTGGGTGAATTGCCTTCTTAAATCTATAACATACTTCTCCATTCCTCCCAGTCTCTGTTCTCACTACTCTTAAAAGAAGTTGTATTTATCATGGCTATATGACAACTCTGAAGGAACAAAATTTACATTTTGTGCCCCAAGCACTGAGGGTGGCAGAACATACTGATGCAAAGAAAAGGGCTCATTTTGAAACACACAGAAAATAAATGGAAAGAGTAGGAGAATGGATAGGAGGTTACATTTACTTTTGAAAAATTAAACCATTACAAGCCTGAAGAGTTTATGTGTGGGCTCCAGTAAAGTTCAGACAAGAGGGGGGGAAAATAAACAACTCATTTTATCATTCAACATTTAGGAGTCAGAGTCCTGCCTACAGAAAAAATGCCCTTCCTCTTTCATGCATACAGTTCTTCTCACACCCTCTTAGAAGAAAGATGATACTGCTAGGAAGACAATTCAGCGTGCTTCATATACAATATGACCTTGCATGACGTAGCTCAAGGGTCAAGCACTTGGAGGTGCGTGCACAAAGCATCACTTTTATTGGTCTGGGCTGGTACAGGTGCTATTTGTGAAAAAGTTGGAACCCTGAAATCTTTCCCTAGAATAAACCATTCCCTATTAGCATCATATCTCTAACTTTTATATTATGATCCCAGACACTTTCCCTAGCAAGATGCCCCATGTAACAGCCCCCACAAACAGACAAGCTTGCCTACAGCAAAGCAAATACTAAATAAAGAACCTTCCCTTGCTTTGTGTGCATAGGGAAATCATATTTCTGCAGACAATCGCCTTTCATTTTTCATGAGGGGAATAAAACCACCCAAAACATTTAGTCTCCATGAAAGAGCAGTGAGCATGCTTGTCATTTCGCAGCAGGATGCTGGGCTGCAAGAGAAATAGCTGCCAGGGCTCCAGGCTGCATTGCCGCCCTCCCCACTCACCCGTTTAAAGCCACAGAGCACAGAGAACACCATCCGAACAATTCACAACGAAATACACACACTGTCATGTTTATTTTCCAGCAGCGAAGGCCCTTTCCTCGAAGCTGATGCAGTGAGTGGTTAAATGCACTATTGAGAGCCAAAGTTAAAAATGCTCCCCCAGAAAAGTTTAATGATATGTAAATACGAAAGGTGTTCTCAAGTAGCAGGAAGTCAATACAACTTCAACTACAACTAGTGCTGGCATCCAGCACTAGGGACAGCAAGACAGAAGACTTCAGAAGTGGACTGGAGCTACAAGCATCGATGGATTGCTGCCATTAAAACAACATTTATCAGGACACTGTCAAAGGGGTTTTAATTTTGACAGTGAATGACCAGCCCTTGGTAAGATTCAGGGTCAGAAAACATGCAAAAGTGGCCAACAGGCACATTCCTACCCGCACTACTCAGCTAGCTATTATGACAAGCAGCAAAGTAGATAAACAATCTTGTCTCCTTCCCTCCAGAAAGTAATTCTACCACTGTGCCCATTTTCTCTGTCCTGGCACTGCTTCATCTGAACAGCTCTGAAAAGAAATGGAGAGGACAAGCAGCTTTTACCTGTAGGACAAGATAAATCCAGTATCACAATCATTTGATGAGGACTACAAATCCTACTAAGTGCTTTTTCATTTATAAGCCCTAGATAAAGGGGCAGGAGAAAGTATAGTTCCCCTCCAGAAGGCTCCAGACAAAGACAATGCCAGTTTTGGCCTCATGACAGTATGTTAATACGAGAGTTCCTGCAATAAAGTCATTACAAAGAACACCACGTAGTATATGTTTTAGTTATTATGCCACAAGACTGCTATGCTTTAGCAGTGTAATTCTCCGCCATTATAGTCATGCTTCAGTGAGGTGCAGTCATTTTCCCATGATAACACTCTAACAGTATTATTCCATTTCTTTTATGCTGTGTAATAAAAAGGAATTTCAGTTACTTGATTTGGCAGATGCTGGAGCAGAACCAAGCCTGTTGTTCCTTGCTACTGAAGCCCAGTTATGCTGTTCTACAAAGCATTTCCACATGCTGCTTCTTCTTACCACAGATCAGTCAATGGGACGTTTCCAAGACAATCTTTATATTGTTTGGATCACAATAAAATATATTTGAAGAAACAAACTGGATTAGAACAAACTACAAAGTAACTCCCACACTCCTCTTGCATAATCTCTTGGATTTGAGACCCTAGAAAAACCAACCAACCAACCAGTCAACCAGGTCTGGTATTACAGGACACAGAATAATCATGCTCCACTCAAATGCAAACGCCTTCTCCAGGTTGTCTCAATAAGAAAACAATTTGCAGTATCATCTTCACGCAGTAGGTATCACAGCATCCTCAAATGTCAACCCACACCTGGAGAAACAGAGAAACTTCTATCGAGATAAATCACTGACACAAACAGGAACATAGTCCAGGCTGCATCCAGCTGGCAGTGCACACAAGCTTAACTTGATCTATTCTGCAAATGAAAATGAAGAATACAAAGACGACTCGTCTTCCCTCCAGGATACCTTTGCCTCCCTCTCCTCCATGTCCCTCCCAAACCGTTACTTACCAGGTACTCTTCAGTGGGAACACAGCCTCCACTACACCATTCCTAATCCATTCAGGGTTCAACATCCTGCGTTGAATGTACAGCTCCACAGCACTTCTGTAACTCAAAGAACCTTCCTAACAACAAGTACACATTAGAGTTGACTTTTATACACTATTTCAAAAATAATTTCCACTCTTCAGGATAGAGCTGAATGAAGAACAGGCAAAGAGCCACGTCCTTGCATGCCAGCTGTATTGAGTAAAACAATCACATTTACTGTCTTCCCTTTCAAAGGGCAAAAAAAGCCACTACCTTTTCTCAGAGATCCTCAAAGCTTTCCTTTCCTCTTTATCAGCTCCGAATGACTAGCAGCCAAACACATCTCTGCCATCTAAGTTGCAGAGCACATGCTTCCCCCTGTCAGCTAACAGAGTAGGGCTGAGTGGAGGCTTTCCTGGTTCTGGGCTGCCTTTGTCCTCAGTCTCTCCAGGAGCCACCCCAGCCATTCCCAGATCATTTAGGTTACAGGAGAAGGGACCCAGAATCCAGCGGTACAACCATGAATTTAAGAATTAAGTAAAACTGTCTATTCCACCTGCCAGACAATGCAATGCAAAGTAAGAAAAGAGCATTTATCTGCATTAATCAGCAATCTCCCCGCTGCCACTGCCCCACTTCTATGAATATAGTCTACACTTAGACGGACTGTGATAATTCTTGTAGCTATAAACAATGCTTGTTTGCCAGAGTTTGCACCTCCAGCTCACTGTACACTGCTCCAACGCAGAGAAAAACAACTTGCTAGTAGCTTTAACCACGCATTAGTTTGTGTTATCAGCACAGACATGTTGAACTAGCGAACCATGGACATTTACCCTCTTAACCCACTTACAAACACTGTAAGAGCTGATAAGAGACTTGCTATCCAAAGTGATAGACAGTAAATGTTTATTTTCCCTCTTCCAGATGCAATAAGGTAGATTGCATTACATTTTGCTGTGTAGTGTAGTGTTAATGCTGTGATGTAGTGCGGTGTCACATCACAACAGGACACAATGAGGGGCAGCATAATGGCATTTGAGACGGGCAGCTGGAGTTGCTAGCAATTCATACTGCAGTGGGCCCTCCAAGTTGATGTCTATTTAAGTTGATGTCTATAGTCTCTCCATCAGTCATTATGATGCTGACAAGGCTATACGTATTTATACATATATTTTCTCCTCACATATGTATGCCTGTGCGAACTAACAGCTATCTGCTTCAGCAATCTGCTCCAGGAATCAATCCTCCTTTAAACTCTTTCCCATTACATATGAACATCTACATCTTCACACTCTGCTTTACCCTGTCATGACTACAAAAATCCCTGTATGACGTCTAAATTGGCCTTTTAGCAGAACAGTTCATCTGCTGAAGGAGGGAGGGGGACAGGAGGAAGGCACCAATTGTGCAAGTGAGAATTGTAAGACAAAAAAAGACTTTGCACCTTTTAAAAATGTTCTTAATCAATGAAGTGATCCTCACCACTTGAGAAACTGAGAAAAAGCTCATTACATGAGAAGTGTCTGACAAATCTGGTACCTCAGGTTTCCTCTTGAATTCCCAAAGTGGACTGAAATTACTAGAGTGCACAACACAGAGCTGCGCAGCAATAGTTCTTCAGACAGCACCTTTCTAACTGCAAACCCAGAAAAACAAAGGAATGTATTTCCATCCCTTAGGAATACCAATGATTTAACAGAAAGTGTCAAGACTGACTCGATGAAAAGTTGCCATCATTACTGTGTTATCAACTAATCTGAACTATTTAACAGAACTAGATACATCTTTTTCTTGCAAATTAAGGTGATTATCAAAGACCTTCCACTTCCATGCAATGTCTGAAGATTTTCATATAACTTTACAGTACCTTGAATCTCTACAATACCTTGGTTCTTTTGGAAACAAACATGCTTCTTGTGTATAAGCAAAGCCTCAGTCCAGGTTAGCCATGAGGAGAGAGTATCACCCAGCTTCACCAACATGAAGTCAAGCTAGGGAGAGCCAGTTCCACTTGTCTCACAAGAGTGGAAGATATCACTCTAAAAATGTCTTGCTGGCAAATCCTCACCTGACAGTATCTCTTAAACCAACCTGCCATTTTTTTCTGGCAAAAACAAATGAACAAAATCTCTGTAACTTTTCCTATCTGCTCTCCTGACAATGCATTAGCTAGGAATGAAGCTGAGACACAGGCTTTTTACAACAAAACGTAGCTTACAGTTTGAATAAGATACAGGCACTGAAGGTGTGTTGATATGTCAGCTAAAGATTTCCAAAACTCACATCCTTAGAGGAAAATTGCAGCCTATATCCTGATTTCTTGAATTCATTTCCGTAGATTCCTCACTACAGCAGGGCTAGCAAAGTAAGAACGTGGGGGCAAGTGTTATTTCTGCAGGAATGAGAAATACATAACTGAACCTGCTCAAACTGGCACAAAAATGATGAAAAATGACCAAAATTGGGGTGAAGTTTTTTTCCCTGAATAAATGAACCCTGAATTTCCTGAAATGCCATAACTTTCTGCAAAAAGCTTACAAAAACACATCTAAAAGTTTTGTCCAGCTCGAAATAAAAAGCCCTGATTGACAGCAAAAATAGGTCTCTGCTAGCAATCAACATGCTTTGTTTTTCAGCCTCTCTGCATTTTGTGGACAACAGCCCAGATTCTGGCAGATTATTTCATTAGGGGAAGCTTGCAGTTTAACTAAACATGGCTTTCTCAACAGAAAATTGGTATCAATCATTTCACATTTTTTAAACAGACTGAATGATTCATCTCCAGGAAATCTGTATGATAATCTAGAGTTACAGCTGATCAGACAAAATTAAAGGAGCAAATCACTTGATTTTTGACACTTACACTATTATATCTTCACAAACATATAGGAAAAAAAAAAGAAAATCCCCAAACAAGTTTAAGATTCATTACTTATTTTTCTACTTCTTTCAGTATGAATTTTAACTCCAAATACACCCACTGTGATTCATTTATCTACAGAAAGGTAGGAATAATGCAGGTTATAGCCAACTAGCATGACTCAGCTACTACTTTAAGAAATTCACTGGTTTTTATTCACAGTAGCTTGTATAAACCTTTTTGTGTCTGCATTTTGACTGGCTTTGCCATCCTACTTAAATTCAGTGGGTCTGAACAAAACAGCTTGTTTCTACTGGGGGTGGAGGGGAAAAAAGAGGGGGAAAAGAACTTTATTAATAAAACTATAAATAGTTCAGTACTCAAACATCGAGCCAGCCTTCCCAAAGCAAACACATTTGTTCAGTATTTGACTAGTGGTATCATCTCAGGCCTCAATAAACACTTGGGTGAACTACCCTGGTTCTCTAAACTCCACAAAACTCAACAGTGCAGAAGGCACAGCTTCTCCCCTAAAATAGCTTTTCTAAAAAAAGAGGCCTTGATCTTTTTTCTAATTTCAGCAGAAATCCTACTAACTTTTATCAACTAACTAGATCTACATTTGGACAATTTTCTACAAGATATTATCTAGATAAATAAATAACCACACCCAAGTGCTCTCATTCTAGACACTCACTCAGACCTTTCAAGAGGATCCTGTATTTTCTCAGGCTTGGAGCACAATAGAAGCAAACACTTCCTACGCCCCAGTTGGGCTTTAGAAAACAGGTGAGTTAGATCTAAACAACAATATTAAGTGCTATTTCATGCCCACACCTGATCACAGTGATCTCGTTTGACCACAAAGTGTGGCAACACAGTGACTCCATTTGAAAGATGAGGTTTAATTTGCTCTCTGAATGAGAATTTTTGTTCCTATCTAAAAGAAACAAAAGGGTTCCCCCCACCCCACCCTGACATCTGCAGTTTTCTTCTCAGTCACTGTTTTGCTTAGCCAAGGTATTGCTGGGTCAGACAGTCACTTTAAAACTAGAAGAAACCAGGTGCTTTTTATATAAACATAATTAAGCAATGTAATGAAAATCTGTTGAGTCCATCTCTCTCTGAGAATATGCAGGGCTCAGCTTGGTGTGTTTCTGCTTGTTTTTGAATGTACACTGCACTTAAATGTAACTTTGCTGTCACCAACAGGTTGCCATGAGAATTAAATGTTTTTCATTTATTTTTTTATTTTATACCTCGGGCTAAAAATAAGAATGTGACTCACCCAGACTTACTCTTACTGAATATTGTTTTAATTTGTAAGTCATCCTGTTAACTTTGATGTAATTAATGATGAAGTAGTTAGTAATCTCTGTCTAAAAGGGGTAAATCTGGTATGGGAAAGCAGATTAAAGTTGCTGCTGTTCAAAACATCACAGATAAAGAGAGAACATAATTAAATAATCTCTCTGATTTTTAAATTGTAACAGAGAGATGCATCACACAGCATGTCACTGCTGGTTTCTCAGAGAGCTTATTCTTCTTTTATTATGAACAGAATAATCTCTATCCACTGCATGAGACAATTGATTGGCTTCAATATAACTGGATGTTTTGCCAGCCTTCACTGTGCTCCTACTCAATATGTCATGTAAAATAATGTGCTGAAAACTGGCTGACCTGGCTGTCTGCTTGGTGTTTATAAGGAGTTTGTCTCCATGGTATTTCAGTTCTTTATCTGAAAACAAAACAGGAGATACAGGAAGCCAAGGAAACCTGGAAAGGAAAGCCATAACACTGATATACTCAAATAAGATTTGATGGCCTAGACACAATCCTGAGAGGCTAATGACATGTCAGTGCTCTCACCCTGCTTCCTGAGAAGCCTTGGGAAAACCCAATTTTTTCCTGGCTTCCACCTTACTCGGGGCATGTATCCCGCTCTCCCCCCGTAGTAATTATGTTGCATACAAGGAGGCTCAGGTGCCAGGGAGCATGCTGGTGGGGAGGGCAGAGACAGCCTGACCCACCTTCACCACTTCCCTCAGTACTCCACTCCATCCAGCCTGCTTCCTCCAGGGTCATTAACACTACAGACACAAAAAGGGACAGCTATGTCTTGAAATGCTTGCAGGAAACTGCACCACAGCAGCTGTGCACAAGAGATCAGACAGTGTATTGGAAAGCTGAAGAAACAGGCTGTGTACGGAGGCATCGGAGAGCACCGGGCGTTTAGATCCCGGGCTCCATCTGCTACTGTTGGGGCCAAGCTAAACAACTTTTAGGAACTGATTCATGTGTTTGTAGCAGGGATAGCTCAATTTGTCGTGAGTTAACCTGGTGTTTTGTCCATGGCCTAAGTACCTTTTGTACAGAGTGCTCAGTTTATCATACACAAAAGGGCTGAAGGACCATAGGAGTAAAACAAAAGGAGTGAAAGAGAGACTTAAATTCTCACTTTCTTTACTCTCTCATTTTCATCTAATCCAAGTCCATGTAAATGATAAGATAAATGAAACTGTTCCGTGATTCTGTGGTAAGAGACAACATTCTTCATATGGCTTTATTTCAGTACTATCTAAGGGCATCAAAAAAGAAACAGAAACTTCCAAAAATCTGGGGTCATATGTAACTTACCTGGGAAATTTTAACCACCTGCTTGGCTTCCACGGGTCTAGCACATATTAAAATAGGAGGTTAGTCTGACAGGATTCATGAGTTCCTTCAAGTCTCTATGCAGGCTCAAAAGTTTTGACAAAGTTAAACTGGGATCAGAGCCCTGCAAATGCCAAGACTACACAACAGCTGCTTCTGCTTCTGTTTGTTTATTACTGGCCTCTATGAGAGGTGGTGTTTAGAGTCCCTGCATACCTTCACATGGTGAAGAAGGGAGTAATGTGACAGATGTTGTCAGAAAGTGTCATATGGCCATGAAACAGTCTTCGATAAAGAAGTGGAGGCATCCATGAAACGTACCTGATTGAGAGACTCACCGGGAGGCTGCGGCTCATCCCTACACACAAGACACTGTCCAAAGCAACAGAGCAGTCTCTGTTGAACACAGGGGATCCCCAAAGCAGCCCCGAAGCCTGCCAACAGGGCTTGCAGCAGGGAGCTCAGTGGGTCTGTCTCTACACACAGCCTTTAAATCATGACAGATTTTTCACAGTTCTACAAAGACAAATAAATTTCTGCTGTCCCCTGCTTTTTACCACTCTGCTTTATCTACTTTGATTTGTGTTGGCTCTCATATTTTCCCTTCCTTAGACAGCTGTCTCCTCTGCTTGGATACTCATACTATCACCAACTATAACTAAGTTAGGGAGCTATTCTTAGAATAACATATGGCACAGCAATAAATGGACCTCTAGAAAGCACCTTATACCATACGGCTCATTCCTTTTGTCATACAAGAAAGGCTTATGAAATAGAAGTGTGCCTATACCAGGATAACTACATCTGCTGCCAGGTCTGAGAGGATATAGTAATGAATAAACTACACCAGTATTGTGAAAGTGGTACAACATTTATGTTTAGACAAGGTTGTAGGACCCTCCAGCATCTGCTGCTTAAATGGGGATCAGGACAGGGAGTAACCAGGACTGAATGAATTTCAGAGAGCTGTCACATTAAAATGGCTTCACTCCTGCAGCAGCTCAATGCTGCAAGCTCACACAGCTGAATGTGCTTGGGAAACAGCTAAACACAAAACAAAAAAAAAAAGGGTCTCGCTCACCACCAGGTAGGTTTTCCCTAGTGTCCTCAGCTAAAATGTTAACCTGGATGTCTTTCAGGATAAATATCTCAAGAGTTATTTGTACACAATGCTGCAGTGTTTACCTTTTGATTACAGATCTTTACACGCTGTCCATTATTATTGAATGCCAGGATGAAAGGCAGCCTAAGGGCCTGAATGCAATGTTCTGTCACAAAGAAAATACAGCAAAAGTAATGGCAGGCTCTGAAGGTAGATACACTACACTGGAAAGAAATACAAGCACAGTGCTGGGGTTTCTTTTGCAGAGTGCTTGGCTTTTGCTTTAAAAAAAGCTTCATGCAGTTTTGCGTGGACAGTGGCGTATAAATCCTGGATTTGGATATAAATGGAGAACGTGTATAAAATCCTCAGCTCACTTCTGTTTCTTGCATTTGCGTCTGTACAAATAAAATAGGAATTACAGAGGTACACTTTCCAGATTACTGAGTTTAACTTCCAGAAAAGCGCCCTCTTAGACTCGGATCCTAAACTGGGCTTTAAGAGCTAGGACAATGTAGTAATGTCTAATGCTCTCACTGAAGGTAATTGAAACAAATGTCTCCTAATATTGTATTTAAACTAAACCCACTCAGCTAGTCCATATACCTTCTTCTTATGATAGTACTCCCAGAGAAACAACTTAAAATACCACTCTTCATTTTTTAAATTAACACAGTAAGGGTATGCACTCAATATTTTCTAAAGATACTGTAGATTATTTATATTGAGTCAGTAATCAAGTTTGATTTTGATCAACTGTGAAATATAGTTATTTAAATTTCTAAAAAAAATATCTCAAGTTTTAAGTAAAAAGTGCCAGGAATAGCATACAGATATAAATCTCAAAAAAGCATTCCTACAATACATGTAATAATGCTCTGAAGAAGCGATTGACCTCCTGAGACTATCTTTCTATTGAGAAAAACAATGAACAGTATACTTTTCTTTAAGCTATCTATAAACCTAATTTTATAGCACCTCAATGAAGTTTAATTTGTAGCTATGCTCATGTTTCAAATTATTTGTAGAAATGACTACAATTTTTATTAATCTTCTCTTCTATACTAGCACATAGTTTACTCCTTGGTCTACTGCTAGAGTCATACAATTCATTTGCAATTTTTACACTCATATTCCAGCAGTCTAGATTTAGATTTTGAAAGGCCAAAGCCTGGGGCTGTTTCCAGGAAGCCTTTTGATGTGTCACCTGATATAGATGATTCACATTTTAAACAAGGTCACTTGTGAAGCATTGACAGCAGCAGAGTTGTCCAGACTTCTTTTTATCATGATATTAGCCCACTTATCAGCACACTTTCCTCCCCTAGGCAAATTCTGGCAAGATTTTTAAATGAAAAACCGTTCCACAGCACAGGTATAGTGCACCTATACCTGACTGGTTAAAGCAGATTTCCTGTAAATCTTGAGCTTGAATTTTATTTTTGATCTCTTTTACAGAATCTTAGTGCTTGCTGCAATACTTTAAGAATACCCACTTCCTACATTTAAAAAATTCTACCTGTTGACAAGATCCGCTTGAAAATACTCCTGCCGTATGGCAGTTAGGCTGCAAGGATACAAAATCCCACAGCGCCACCTGACTTCACAGAACAGGAAAAAAACCCGACTTCAAGTACATACAACTGCTTTACATTTAAGGGTAGGAAAGCAGGCAGTTACAATTTTTCATACAGTCTTGCATTAGATTTAATTCTTATTAATAAGAAATGAGAGTCATTAACACTATTAAAATCTAATTACATTAGCAATTTTCCATCATGTCATATATGAGTAGTTAAGTATTGGTATTTGTTTTTCCTAATGGGATTCAAAAGTCTAATTAAAAGTCTCTCTTTTGTGGTTAAGTGGAATGAATCTTTATGAAAAACAAGACACTTTTAATAGCCACAGACAGCTTATTTCCTTAAATATCATATTTCACAACTATCTTCCTCTTCAGCACTTTAACCAAGTAAGAATAATACAGAGGCAGCCAGAAAATCAAATAAACTTATACCAGCTGCTACAATAGTGCAACTGCGAGCCCCTTTCTCCTTTTCCCTTTCTCCATGCCCAGTTGTTTTACAGGTTATAAGAACTGAACTATGGTGATGAGGACAGTCATCAATCTTTTGACCCTTTAAAATAACACTCATTAGGAGTATGATTTTGCAACATTTATCAGTCATATTTGCAAAAGCTTTATTGTGGATAGAGTTACAAGGGAATATATGATTCCTCCCAAGACATTGGTACCAGAGAGAGCAAAAAAGCCCATTTTGCCATACAGCTGCCCCACACAGTTTGCTAGTACGCTGTATGTTTCAGCACAGCTATTCTAGCAACATTTGGCCAGTTTAGGCTGAGGTCTTAATTTTATTTTGTAAGCATAACTGATAATAGATTGTAAAGTAAAAACGGCCATTGCTACTGGAAGCCTCCCCTGCTTTCATTCAGAGAGGCAGCAGGGCGGCCAGCCATCCCTTTCAGAACTAATTCAGAATTTCTATCTCAGTGGTGGCTAACGCTCTCTAGAAAAACCACACTTCTCTGCCTTTAACCCAGTTAACATTTCCAAGAAACTTCTTACCCTTGCTTGTGTTGAACGCTGAATCTAAATGTTTGTGTAACAGAAAGCCCCGGTAAGACCGAGAGAGATGGCAGAAGTAAGAAAGGAAGAACAACAGATGTTCAGAACCCTCTAGAACACCAAGAAAAAGATAAAATAATTTTGTGAGTACAGCAATCAGTAAAACCAACTATCCCTTAAAGGTCTAGGACACTGGCTACACCTGAGGATCAAACTAGCAGCCATCCTATCCTGAAAGCAGGCTGTCCTTCAGTGATGCCACTTTATTTGCCAGTGATGATATATGGGGATTATTTTGCTTATCACTGAGCACTGCTGCTTTATTCTGCAGAAATCGGAGCATTCTACCGCAAAATGCAAATCTAAAGAGCTCCACAGCATGCTGGCTTTGCTTTTCCTTAACACATACAGATCAATGACAGGTTAATGCTTAGTTAACATTTATTAAGAACAACATGGTTTCAGAAACTTCAGACTAAAGGTGTCAATTAGATGACAGATCCTTCATGAAAGATGAAAGAACCTCTGTGTTGGGCAGATACTCTTATGTTTTGCTGTCAATGATTTATTAGTTACAAGATCCCAAGTGTCCAAACTTATCAGTAATGAGATAAGCAAGTACGAACTAAAGGTACAGTTTATTATTTATTTCACAGAATCTCACTAACCATGGCTGTTATCAAAATAGTCCAGAAATTACAGATTCACACAATTACTGTAACAAAGTAACATATCAGACACAGCATTAGGTACTGAGCCAACTTGAGCTAAGCCTACTAAAAGCCTGTGTAAGGGTAAACAATCTATACTCAAGGTCATACTACAAATCAGACACATCAATGCTGATTACAAACTAAATTTTCTACTGTCTTTTATGTTGGTGCAGACTGTGTGAAGTGTCTGACATCCTGTACATAATTACTACTAAATCTGAGTAAGAAAAATTCATACCCACTTGAGCAGCATACAAATGTGGCTTCATGACAGGTCAGCAGCAAGTCCGGGACCCTCGACTAGGCAGCATCTTACACCCAACAGGTTTTCACACCTTTGCAATTCGTGAACTCTCAACAATTTTCTAGCAAAGGTGTAAACTCAGTGCAGCTCTCTGAAAATGGGTCTTTCTTTACCTGTTTGTGGCCTGGAGATCAAAAATCACTGCACTTGACTGTCATTTTACACAGATGTGAAGGGCTGCACAAGACACAAAAAAGTTATCAAGAACCCAGACATGTAAATCTAATCTTAGCTCATCCTTAGAGCGCTAAATACAAATAAAAGCATGCTACGAACAAAAGTCAATATCCAGAGTACATACACATCAAGCTCACAAGAATTTTAGAAGCTCCATGGTATTACTTTACAAGGAGGAATGTGTACAGTACAACCAACCCATGTCTTTGTGTGGTCTAACAAACAGATCTTTTGCTTTCTCTTGCTTAAGAGTTACTTACTGGTGGTTCCAAAGCCATCTTCTAAAGAGCTATCACAAAATCTATGCTAGCAAAGACATACTAGCAAAAATTATCTTTCCCCATCTTCTTTGTCTATAGCGTAGACTCATTTTCTTTCATGGTAAAAGAACTTATGATGGCTATAATCCTAAATCTGCAGGAAGATTTCCATTACACATATTAATTTTTCAGTGTGTACATCACTGAACCTGACTTCAGTTTATCAGTACCATGAGTATTAGGAATATCTTTTGGTGCAGAAGATTTTTTTAATCACCACCTGTCAGCAGAAAAAAAATATCATTGAGCAATGAAGTAACTCAGTGGACTGCTGAAAATTTTAAAAGTAGGGGGAAAAAAAATCTTTTTGCAAAAACAGGGACAGTAAATTCTTTCACGAAAAGGTACTACCAGAAGCTCTTTTGCATCTCAATCAAAAGGCTGCAAGCTACAGCCTTGAATTTTAATTGCAGATGGTAAGATGACATACAATTAATATGATTCTATTTGTGTAGCCTAATCAAAGCATGAAAGAACAGGAAAAACAAATGTAACATGTTGCATATCTTCAGTTTCAACCTATGATGCACTGAAAGAGGCCATTAACATTTCAGGGGAATTCACATTAATTTCCCTGCATCTGCAAGAGTTCTTTTCTCTCTCAATACCATCAAGCCATCCTGAGCCAGAGACAACTCTTACCTCTGAGGTGTTTACAGAAGCTGCCAAGAACACATTTTTTCCCCTTTGGAATATACCAGGTGATGTACCTGGTGTCAGATTTTTCTGCCAAAGTTTCCCAAGAGTGTTTCACAAAATCTTCTTTGTTATATGTCACTCTTGTCATATTTGATTACCCCCTTCCCCTGCTCCCCCATCATTCTTAGTGTAAAAAAAACACCTACTGGAAGAACAATGCTTTGCTCCTGATCACTCTGACGTCTTCACTTTCTGTCTCTGTGTCTCCTACAGACAAAAACAACTTCAATGCTTTCCTGCTCCCCACATGCACCTGGCTAAAATCTCAGTACATGGTGCTGTGATCCCGTTCTTTGTTAAATTTTTGTTTCATTGTAGTGACGATGGCTTTCTGTCCATCTGGATTACTTAAAGCTATAGAGAACAAGGGAACAACAGAGCTTTGGTTAAAAAAAAAAAAAAAAAAGGCAAAAGGCATTAAGATGACTAATAAGTCTTTTCTATACTTTATAATGCACAAGTGTAGCTACTTTTCCTAAATTACTCCCTTTCTTAAGAAGCCTGCTCTTGACATAATGAGGCTCTGCTGTTACCCAGTTCTGATATTCTGATATATCACCACATCATGAAATAAAAAACCAACAGCCACATAACACTGCAATGACAAGGAGACATATTTCTAATTGTAAAAAGGACACATTTGTGTATTCTGATTTTACATGTACTTTGTGTTTTAGAGTGGGAATTTCCTTGAAGTAAAAAAAACCCAAACAGATAGGACAAATCTAAAAATGGTGGGAGAGTGGCAATTTAAAATTTCTCTCAGTACAGCACTATGTTCATAGAAACCATTGGCTTATTGCTCCCAAACCTGTCTATTTTTTCCTATTTTTTATTCCATCAGCTGATTTATGTTATTACACTAGTTGAGGTACCATGTCTCCCTACAATCTTTTGCAAGGTGAGACACAGGTGCACATACCTAATCCTGGAAAGAGGTTGGTTTGCTGAACCAACTGCTAAAGCAACCGACTAGTTCCTGGTTTAGTTGAAGAACTCCCTGTAAACATGTCCATCCCCCAAATGGAGCCATTTCTTCAGCTTCAAGACCCTTGGATCAAGCACAAAAAACTCTCAATACTTCATGCAGATTAATTTCATTCATTAGATGCTTCACAGACTGGCATTACAAATATTCATCAGCATTTACCAGAGTTGAATTTCAGTCTCTCTGTAAGGATCCAGCCACGACCAGCACTGAGCTCAGTATGGGGCTGCTAATATAGAACATTAACAGTGCGTGGGTAATGGTCTGTACCACTGCACAGGCTGAATTTCATCCTTTTAACTACATGACAGGTCATTTGGTACTACTTCTGCTCCCCCTTAGGATGAGAATAATTGTATAAACTCTCAGATCAAAACAGTGCATGTTCAAACATGCACATCAACAAAACCTTCCTTCTCTGAACCTCCCAAATAATAGGCATAAAGAACTGGTAGATAATGCAATCAAATACTCCAGCATTAGCTCCTATAGAATTCTTTACATAATATTTTCCCACATTCAGGCTAATCTGTCTGTGCCTGACTGTGCAGCTGAGCTCAGAAGCTGGTCCATTCTTAGTGAACTAGTCAAAATTAATTTTCATCTTACAAATGGAATTAAAACCAAGGAGGCCATTGTGCTGGAAGATATAACACCCTTTTCCATACAGCACAACTTTTACTGCTACAGAGTACAACATATGTATAGTGTGACAAGCATGTAGAATGTTAAATGAAATATGAATGAATAATTCTCCTTCTACACTTAACTAATTAATCAATTTTCAAGCATGTAAGTAAATGTTAATAGTAAAGGTTTAATGCCAGTGCATAATAAATAAACTTAAATATCACTGGCATATATTTTGAAACATCAAAGGAAGGAAAGGAAATAGGAATTGTGAAAGTGAACAGTCTGAAATAAAATGAAGTTTAGGTGACCTAATTAAAGGCTTTTCCTCAGCTACAAAAAGACATCAAAGTGCTGCTTCTGAAGTTCTTTTGCCAAACCAACAGCCTCAAATTAAAAGACTGCATTAATTTCAAGGGATGAGTCAGAGAACTACTACCGTAAGAGCCTTCAGTCCCTCTGTGTTGCCACAGAAACAGAACATTATGGCTAGTTTATAATCCAAGTGCTCCATTTATAAAAGAGAATTTATTTTTCATTTTCACCTTTTCATTTACTCATCCAGATATGTGAGAAAGCCCCTCAGAAACTGATGATGCTTCTTCCATGATTGACAGCTGGAGTTTGGATGTCAAACAATGCCTGGTTTACATTGTTCTTTTGTAATGGCTTTCTGACACAAGAGAAAGTGGCAGTCTTCTGTGTATTTGGAATGCAGAATGGCTGAATTGGTGAGTCTCTAACAAAGCTGGGCTCAGGTACTCTGAAAATAGAGCCAGAATCCAGAGACTAAACAGAGCTCATGGCAGCAATGTGCTGGGGGTAAGCACAACAGAGCAAAGGCACCCAGTGCAGGAAACACCCTTCTGGTAAACCCAGATGTCACCAGGAATATTTAAGGGACCCTGGGTTATCACCCAGGTTTGAGGTACATGGGGTCTGGTTCGGAGCTGATCACAAACCCTAGTTCCTGTTCAATCTGATAGGTTCTAAGAAGTGACAGCAGATGGAAGCCTTGACCAGTGTCACAGCACAGGGAAAGCACAGCTACAGCAGAGATGGGACACTCATCTGAAAAGCGGTGTATGCCTTTCCGTTCCCGCTTACAATGGCCAGCTGCTGATCAATCACCTGCCTCATGTAGCATGATGAGCACACGCTGTGCAGCAGGGACACAGTATCTGCATGCCCCTGGTGCTGCCAAGGGAGGGAAGCTGAGACCCAGACTGCACGGAGCAGGCAGGGCAGCCAGGGAAAGCAGAGGCACCTCAGCACCAAACACCTCTGCCCACCACGTTACTTCTGCCAGTGAAATTTTGCCACTGATGTTTCCTGACTTTAGTGACTGTATGTTGAACCTGGCATAACCCAGCTCCTAATATTAACAGATAAAATCTGGGAGAGATGAGCTGGTGTAAATTCCACACAAATAGTTCCTTTCAAGGTAAAACTGACATAAGCTTTTGTTTCACTCATCCTGTGTACACTTTGCTACAAAGGGTATAAACTGTAGACTCCACATAAATTCAATATGTATACTGTGCTCAAAATATAAGTTAATCAGGTTGAGTACTACCTTCTTGGAAACAGCCAGCAACATGCCTTGTTTCTATGGCTTTTAATGAATATTCTAAATTGAAGGAATGCATAAACATAAGGGTAATTTACATTGCTAAAGTTAATCAGTTGTCTTATACATTTTATGCATCTGCATGATTTTTCATCTGCATTGCATAAATGCATCTTCTTCTCATTTTTAATATGCATATGTACATCCAAACACTCCACTCATAGTGCCTTTTTACTTTTACAAATTTCTAGAACCATGCCTGTCTCAAGATTTAAGAATTCTGTGGCTTACAAGAAAAATGATCAGCAAAGGTTGTAAAATGCCTACAGATTCAAGGCGGCATTTAACTTAGATGTGAACTTGCCCTTTTGTAACTCAGTTTTTCTATCAGTGAAATGATAATAGAAGATTCTCCTTCAGAAGCTGGCATATCAGCAGATGTCCAATACAAAGGACAACTCCATTACAGAGAATGGTTTTGTACATACAAATGTTAGGTATGAAATTTGACAAGGGTACTGCAAATCTTCACTGATTAGCATTTGCAAAGGTCCCTGAGATGCAGGGACGAAAGGTCTTCACTATGAAACAAAATGCATATTTGTTGTTAACATCATCCTACATTTAAAAGCTTTTTCAGTCCACCCTAACTAGATACTAATGAACCTTCAAACATTTCTCTGCTTTATTCCAGCACAAAACCAAGGACTTGCAAATTCTCCTGTGGCAGGATCAAGAGAATTAGGTACCTAACAAAATAAGTTATGGTTGTTCTCTTGAAACAGTTGACCTTTACCTGATTTTGTTTAAACCATTATACATCCAAGTTAATTCCAGTCAAGTCCCCATCTAGTTTACACAGGTAGAACTGGGAGCAGTATTAACTTCACCTTTTAATATGCAATATTTCATTATTTACAAATCAAAAAAAGAGGTTTAATAATATAATTTGGGAACTCAAGCACACCAGTTAGTTGAAGGGACTTTTAGATCAGTGAAGCTGCTATTAAAGTGCCATCAAAGCATTTTTGACTCCATAGAATTAATCATGAAATCTGTTCCTGCCAGCTCACTTATCATATCCGAAATATTAATTTTGAGCAAAATTAAATTGGACACCTACCGACAGCAACATTTTGCCCTTCAGAACTCCCCTTCACATTGATTTATTAACGGCTGCCAGAACAGTGTACCAGAGCAATTTATTACTACTTTCTCGATGTTTCCCTGTGCTTACAAATAGTCCTCCAGAGTGAAAGGTGCTACCTGACAGCATTCTGACAAAGGTGCATTTTTCAATTTGCATAATGTTCTTCAGATTTATTAGGATGTAAGGAAAGGAATTTAATTTTATTATCAGTGGGAATGGGCGATTCACATAAAAGAAATCAGAGTGGAGATTCTGTGTTGAGTTGCTTTCAAATAAAGCAGACCTAGCATTTTCATTAGTACTTGGTGTGATTTCAGACAGGAGAGTCAGCAAATTCTTTTGTTTTATTCATCAGCATCATTTTCTTTGCATGCAAGACAGCCAAAGACATTTGTACAGAGCATTAGGTAGTCTGAAGATGCAGCATTAGCTCCAAGAGAGCTAATGGCATACATGCACATGTGTCTTACTGCTTCTCAGAAAATGCTGTGTTAGAAAGGCTCTTTTCATTTAGTGAAAAACAGAATAAACACCCCAGAGTTCCCCGTTGACCAAACTGAGGTTCCTTTCCCTGCAGCTAGGTGCCCTGGGATAGATCCATATAAAAATCAAAGTTTGGCATGGGGTGTTTTAATTTGACATCATAAAAGTACAGCTAATGGCAGGGAAACCTGAAGTCTATGTATGCCTAGTCTATGTTTGAGTTACTACATCAAATGATCAGCCTGATCCAAACCCCTATATTTAAAGCGGCTTTGAAATGTTTGGTGTCTGGAAGCAGATTCTAATCCGGGGGCTTTTAATTCCTTTCTGTGGAACTATTCCGTCCTTCCTGTTCCTTCCATTTCTGTGGCTGCCCAAAGTACCAGCAATCCCACTGTTACAGATACTGTTTTACTAACTTACTGCCTGAGAGAAAGACAATTCATAAATACAATGGCTCCTGCCTGTTAATATTCCTGGCTCCAATCCAACTATTCAATCTATGTGCTTATTTTTAAGCCTGAATAGTCCCATTAACTTCAATTGGGCGGCTTCTGTTCTTAAGTAAAACAGGTGTTTAAGCACTTTGCTGGATCAGAGCCTATGAATGCACATCTGCAATCTTCTTTGGCTCAGTTAAAGGTTCCTTCCTAATTATTATACATTTATCTAGGAACTTCTCTTGTTTATACTTGCACACACATTCAGCCTTTGCAACAGGCTACTTGACACATTTAAAAGCAATTGTGTTTGTAATCAGAGACAAAACTCTCTATGTAGCAATAAAAATTTGTATATATATGCTGAGGGAACACACGTAGCTGAAAGTATAATAGGAGAGAAGAACACACGGTTGGACATTAGTGGAGGGGAAGCTTTTGTTAATTCACTGGAAGGCAAAGCAAGCTAAACATGCACAGAACCAATTAAGACTCTCCAGATGCGGCTAGAAAAATGTCATCAGTGTGTATCAGAAAGCAGTCTTTTAAAAGAGTAACATTAAAAGTAAAAAAACCTGTTAATGCTGTCCAGCAGTTGTCAACTCTAAAAATTCATTAAATACAAGAACTCCTATGTTTTCTAGAGCCACCTATGGAGAACCTGCTGCTAGCAGTTATTCGTGTCATTGTACATAGTCAAGGCCAACATTTCCAGTTCTGTGTGAAACTTGAACAGCTCCTTGTTCACAACACATGAAAATTCTCTTGTGCCCACTGCCATCATGCTCCTGTGCATATATGCAGCATGCTATGCCGTTTTATACTCTACACTGATACTTGCCATTAAACGCTGAAGCTCCCTTTTGGAAAAAGTTTACATTCTTTTGCCAGTCTTTGACAGCCTACCAAGTGACACCTTCCTCACAGCTGAGGTAGCTCTCTCACTGTATGCAAGTTTGCATTTTTACCCCAAAACTTGAGCTGTTTGACACTGTCCTCTACCTCTCAAAGAAAGAAGAAGGAACACACATACATGCCCAAAGGCACATGTTGATACTACCTAAGGTCACAATTTTGCCCACGAAGGACTGGTGTGTAAAGATGACTGTCTATGGCAGGAAAGGGGCTGGCCCAAACAAATCCCTGGGTATTTCCCCATCTGCTCCTGAACGTGACAGACATAAATCATGTCTCTAATAGAGAAAAGACTGAAGGAACAGCCTCTTTGGAGCTGAGATATGTATTTCTTAAAACATGCTTCATAGCCTAATGGATTAAGTAGGTTTACAATGCAGATCTCTTTTCCAGTCTTCTGATTTGTTTTTTGGCAAGGCTATTTCCTATTAAGGATTTCAAAGTACAGACTTCAGAATACTTTCTGCTATAATCATATTGCCAGCAACAAGCCTGGTTTGTAGCCTTCACCAAGATCAGTTACCTTCAGCCTTGCTCTTCTTTCAGGAAATATAACATGTCACAATAAAAGTAGAATGCAATTCAGTATGGTGTGGCACACTGTACTCAGGACTAGGAACGCAAAGGACTCTAGTTCATCCCCCTACCAATGCCAGATTTCACAGCATGTGGCCTTCCATGCTCGGTTTCAAAAACTATTTAACCCACTTCCTACCTTAAGTTCCTTCTACCATCTATAATAATTTACTCATTACTTTGATAAATACCCTTTGATTTAATTTTAATTTTTGTTGTTTAATAGTACCTTTGTTATTCCTATTCATAGTTTAAGCAAGGTGTCATGTTCTTCTGAATTTGTTTATCCTTCAGTGTTCTAGATGTGTATTATATATTTTATCATAATTTTGGCAAATTGTTTTTAATTATTCAGCTTACTGTTTTCTCTTAATCAGCCTTTCCAGTTTAATCAATCGTTTTTGCTGACCTTTTCTGACTTACTGTCACTTTTGTCAACTGCTGTCAACTTTTCATATGCATAAGAAATCTGTATTGTCAAAGTAGTATTTACAATTTCAGACTCAAATATACCAAGATAAGAATAAAAAGTACAATGATTTTCAAAAATACTTGTATTTTTTTACTAGTTTTATGAGGTAATTCTCTTTCTTATTTAAATACCAGAAGCTAAAAACTCATTGAAAAATAAAAATGAGACTCTTATAATAGCATCAGGACACAGGGGCTTTCGAGAAAGAAAAAACATACTAATGATTTTGAATTTTGCATGCCAAATCCACAGCAAGTCCAAGCAAATGTAGCAATTCAGTTCTTTACCATTGTTCTATGCCTAGTTTATTACATAATAGCCATATAACTATTCTTTGACAAACCCTTCCCCATTATTTCACACACATTTCACATTGTAAAATCATACTGGCTTCACTACCTCATCTCACCTCATCTCCTTTTTATTGAAGTATGGCTCTCTTATTACATTAAACACTAGTTTCTCTGTTTGCACACTTTCTAGATGACTTTATTTACTATTTTCTGTCATATTTCTAACTGCAAGATCTTTAAGTTATCATCTGATCTCAGGTATTCACAGCTCTTCCAAAATGTAATATAACCTGTGAATTTATTTGCCATGCCTTCTAGATTATTAAGGTGTTAAATAAAACCAGGTCTAACAATAAACTCAGAGATATCTCCCTATAACTCAGAGTATCTATTTACCAACTTTTGTGACAGATAATGCTCATATCTAGGATAATTTGAACTATTTTTTCCCAAGTAAGCTATGGCAACATAAGGGATTAAATTCTCCTCCTGGATGTAACTGCACAAACACAAAGCATAAAAACAGTGTTGCCTATTAGGGATCAGTTTTGATTTAGAACTCTAGATTAACCATTGCTGTTGATCTTCCTTATATTACTTAGATCTCTACGTATAGGTGAGTGAGGAACTGGCTGACAGGCCACACCCAGAGGGTGATGGTAAATAGCTGTTTTTCAAACTGTCAGCCTGTCACAAGTGGGGTTTCCCAGGGATTGGGGTTCAGTGCTGTTTAACATCTTCATAAGTGATCTGTATGATGAGGTCAAGTGTTCCCTGATGAATTTTGCTGCTGATACCAAACTGAGCGAGGAAGTAGACACTTCAGAAGGGAGAGCCACCCTGAAGGAAGACCTGGAGGACTGGAATAACAAGAACCTCCTGAAGTTCAACAGGACAAGTGTAAGGCTTTGTGCCTGGGAAAACACAATCAGGTGTGCAGCACAGGCTGGGATCCACCCAGCTGGGGAGCAGCTCTGTGGAAAGGGACCTGGGGGTCCTGGTGGACGACAAGCTCCGTGTGAGTGAGCAGTGTGCTGCAGCAGCAAAGCAAGCCAACGGGGTGCTGGGCTGCACCAACAAGGCATCACCAGCAGAGATAAAGAAGTCGTTATCCCACTCTACTCAGCGCTTGTCAGGTCACACCTGGAATGCTGTGCTCAGTTCTGGTCCCCACTATACAGAAAAGACGTGGCCAGGCTGGAGAGGGCCCCGAGAAGGGACACAAAGCTGATCAAGGGGCTGGGAAGCCTGCCACAGCGGGAAAGGCTGAGAGAACTGGGTTTGTTCAGCCTTGAGAAGAGAAGGCTCAGGGGAGACCTTATCACCATGTTCCAGTATTCAAAGGTGGCTACAGAGAAGGTGGAGACTCCCTTTCTACAAGGAGTCATGTGGAAAAGACAAGGGGAAATGAGTACAAGTTACTCCTGGGGAAATTCTGGTTGGACATAAGAGGAAATTGGAATAATTCCAGAATAAGTTCTGGAATAATTTCCAGAAGACTGGAATAATCTCCCCAGGGAAGTGGTAGATTCCCCAACACTGGACACTTGTAAGATTCAGCTGGACAGGGTGCTGGGCCATCTGGTCTAGACTGTGCTTAGGTTGGACCAGATGATACTTGAGGTCCCTTCCAACCTGGTATTCTGTGATTATTCTATGATTGATTCTGTTTTATAGATACACATATAATAACACTAGGAAACCTGTTGTTTCCTTAAGAAGTCTACAATACTTATTGCTTATAAGCACATTTATACACTGCTTTGATCAAAGTTATCAGACAAATATTACTATACACACCTGTTAGCAAGATGCAAATTAAGAGCTGATGATCTGAAGTGTACTACCATCAAAAAGACAATAACTCTGTGAGGACTACAATAAGCCCAAATGATCATTTTTCAATGGTTTGAAGAAGACTGAAGCATGAGGAAATGCTCCTATTTGCACAGAAAGTATCCTCATCACAAGGTAACAAGAAAAATATTGTACACTGCCTAGCCCCTCTTTCCTACATTCCTTAAAGCTTTTTGTGCTTTTGTCCCTCATACATCCATCAAAATTAAAAAGAATCAAGTCAGGATCTGTCACTGAGACAGAGTCTCTCCCTCCTTCATTACAATCAAGCAACTACTCACCTCCATGCCTTAATGGACTCTGCCTCCTTTGACACTGGTGGAAAAAACCCTGCCTATCTTGTTTCAATCTTCTGTAAGTTACTGGCTTCAATTTACACATCAGGATGCATCTGACTCAAAATCCCTCTGCTCCAGTTCTTATCTATTTATCTTCCTTAAGAGAGAGAATTCTTACTAGAGAAGTGGTCTTTCAGCAGGGGTTGAGCAGTGCAACAGTGACATCCGATGGCTGGCGACATTAGCCTCCAAGAGGCTTTCCTGGCTTGCCAGTGGCCTCCTCTGCCTTGTTAACAAGTGATGATAACTGAATACTAGCTGCCCTCAGCACATTTTATTCATTGTAACTCTACATTAAAACTACCTAAGCAGTTTGCTCCATGTTTCCAGTGCACTAGGAATTGTCTTCAAATGCAGTCTTCAACACTGACTGGCTGAGATCTCATTGCATTGCTCACTAACAAGGGAGACTTGGGAGCAGACAGATAAGCAGGGATTCTTTTCACTCCTCACCTATAACTGGAATGGGGTTGCATGTGAGACATTTTTTATGATGAACACAACTCTCAGGAGTCTGCTGCATTTCTTCATATATCAGAAAGGTAACTAAATCCTAGCAGAAACACGGGCCAGTGTGTGTACAGCACTATTCTGTACGCAAAGAGAGTGGAAAGGTTCTGAGAAGTGTTAAATATAGAATTGCTATTTAGTTGAAAGGGATCCAAAATTTACATTGCTCAAATCAGAGGCCACTCAGCTTCAAGGCTAAGTGAGGAACATAAACTTTTCATTGGCTGAAATCTGAACTCTAAATTTGCATTAATACCTGCAGTGAGGGTAGGCTTCTATAGTTAGATGGCAGCAGATTTTATTATGCAACTTTTACAGTATGCTTATTTATTCCTGTTTTGCAATAGAGTGTGACAAGGAGTAAATAAGTTTTATTACTCTGTGGACTTCCACTTGCACTAAAAGTACTCTATCCCGATGCTCCCCAGGGTGGCTGTGGACTTCTTTTGGCTTGACCTTTTATGACTGCTCTTACACTTTCTCCCTACAATCATAAATTACTCAGTCTTGACTGAACACTTTGATAAGTAGCAAAACCTTCTTCAACACAAGATAAATCTGACAGAACACCAAACAGGAGCAGCCCAAATAAACTACACTACGCATGATCAGAATGAATCCACATCACAAAACACCTTCAAAACTGTAGAACAAAAGAACCAGTGACCATGCTGATCCAGTATTTGCATTTGCAGACATCCATCCAGTACATTTTTAATTCAGAACACTTACTTCACAAGCTCAAAGCACTTTACAAACTACACAACGGTCTTAAGCCACAAGTATATTGTGTCATGGATAGAGCTGAGGTTCAGCTCTTTTTTGCTAAAGCTCTGTTTGGACATGACATACTATATCGTGGCACCTCTTCATCCATCTCCTTCATAAACAATGTCGGTTGCCCTAAGCTTTGTTATTAGCTAATGCAGTAAGCAGCTGATATTTTTTAAAGCCTGAAACATCTACAACTGTATTCTTTTTATAACATATTTTTATTGTATTTGTAGAGAAAAGTCACCATAAAGAACAGCCACTCTTCCCACAGAATATTAAGAGGATCGCAAGCCGTGTGTAACTATCCATTTCTAGTCTATAGGCTTTCCCTTGAATGCAGAATACTCTCCAATTTACACACACACTCCTTTCAAACTTGGGGAAAAAAATGAGGTGAAGGGACTTTGCCATTTTCCTTTCTCCTTCCTTCCCCCCCCCCCCCCCGCCTTTGTCTTATTTGTCTATTTTTATTTGTTGTTTCCACTAATGAATCTTACTCTGCCCAAGTCTTATTGTCATTTTGTTGAAACTATTCAAAGTGCCTCAAGCTGCTAAACAGCTGGCAAAATACACAAACATTTAAGACTTTAGTCTGAACAGTAAATCATGATTTCCAGGAGAGAACAATGTGGTCCTTTCTTATTTAATGCTTTCTTTTGAACTGTATGTCATTTTTGCTTTCAAATTAATCTGAGTGTGGAAAACAGGTTGAGTATATATTTTTATTAGAAGACACTCCAAATATTTAGACAGTTATTTGAATCATGTTTTGGCAAAATGATTATGCTTGTCAGTCTGAAAACATACAATTTCCATATTTCCCTTACATTAACTCTCTTTAACAAAGAATTATAAAAATCTTAAATGCTATTTACTCTTCCTTTTCCCCTCCCTCTCTGGCATGCATACTTAAAAGAAGCCCTAATAAAATATTTGTGATACATTAAGAAACATCTGAACTGCTGTTGCAATTCTAGTGTAGTCACAAGCTTGTCATTAAAATGCATAGCATAGTGCTAGTGCAGCTGTATACAGCTTTTATTATTCAGACTGCTAAATGGATAAAACATATTTTAATTTAATGTAAACTGTGCAGCTAGAAACATGAGAGTATGAGGCTTTTTTATTTCCTCAGGAGAAGCCCATATCCTTAAACTCAATGATAACTCCTCTTGGCCAAGGACCAATCTAGATTTATTGCAAGAGTCCCCGTGCTGCCTCTCCAGACACACAGTTTGTAATACTTGAAGAAGCTGGTGGGAAAGGCATGCTTTCAGCCTCTGCCACCTCTTTTTGCTAATATGTACCTGTTAATATTTTCAGGATCTAATTCTATATTCCATAGCTAGGATACGGGCAGCAACACTCAGACTGGGGGTCAGTTCTGACACCACTGGAGTCAGCTTACACAGGGACAGACCAGGGCCTCAGTGCTGAGACAGAACAAAAATGTCCCCAACTCTGCAACCTTATACACATGCTGTGCCTTTTATTAATGTCCTGAGGAGATCATGACAGCTTAAACTCTCTCCTGCAAAGATTCCATCAATCTCCATATTGACTAAATTCCAGATGACCAGTTCCTAAACAGGCTTTGATACTAACTTCATGTCTCAAGCATTAGTCTGTGTTACTAGTGCTAAACATCATTTTTTTCCGATCACAGCCTGTATAATCATCTCTAATTTTTATTTCGACTTTCAGGTCAACAATAAAGCAGAATGCTTCAAAGCTCACAGGAGTAGGTTGCTGGAATAACCTGGAGATCCATGGAAGCACACTAGAAGACTACACTGCAGTATATTCTGAGAGACGGGCAGCCAAAGAGTTTGGCACATAGATTCCTCTTTAAGGCAGTCTTGCAGCAGGAATGCAACAGGAGATAATAAAGGCCAGTCAGTAGAGCCCATGAACCAGATGAGCCATCAGTGTGAGTAAAGGATCTAGCCTTAAAAGGAAGCAAGTCCTTTGCCAGATTTCAGCCCTCTGTAAGCTAAGCAATAAGGTATTTTCTGGCCTATTGTGAGCCCTTCTATTGAGGTGGCAGCGGAGTCTCATTATCTCCGTGGGCTGTAAAAGTGCCTCTAATTAGCTAGTCACCAATGCTCTACCAGAGGGTATTTTGGAGTAGATATATTCTAATTGTCTCTGTTGGGTGTCTACAGTGATTCCATAGAAAACAACCTTCACACAGGGTATGCTCAGCTTGGAGGCATTCCTGTCTGCTCTTTCACTCATTCACAGCATTTTAAGCCTGGATGCCACATAAAGCTGAGATGGACGTGCTACGATTAAAGACAGAATAAAAATGAAATGAACCAATAGACCGAGGTTAAAAATTGGAAGTAGCAACAGCTAATTAGTTCCATACTTGAAAAGAGAGAAGCCACAGTGCTTCTGTTCAAGAGGCTACTGCTGCTATTAGAATATGCTCGTCTTCCAGCAACATGTTTCTACATTTCTATTTTTTAAAAAATGAAAATGTACATTTTTATTATTGATTTCCAGTTGTTAAAGCTTCAGTATTTTTTAGTCTTCCTATAGCAACCTGTTGCTAGTCACTCTGACATCTCCAGTGCCAGAGTCATCACCTACTCCCATACCACAAAAGAAGGTTCTGTAATGCAAAGTAAAACAGAATATTCATTAGCCAGTGACAGAAAATGATGACTCACAGACTCCATCCTCTTTTTCTCTAGTTAGAGGCTAAAGCAGTCATAAACATTCAACCGACTTTTATCCCTTCCTTGTAATACAGGTGATACAAATGCTCACTCACACATACACACATTTTCATTCCCTCACTTACATCCAAAGGGCCAGATTCCCCTGTATCCCACACCTACAGTATTAAGGAAATGCATAAATGTCTTACTATAGATATGTATGGAGAAGGACGAAAAATGGTTTCTTAGCCCCATGCTACCTATTTTCAGATTGTTATATGCAAGGATGTTGACCATAGGCTCTTGGGTTCATAGGGTGATATCTTCAGAAGTACAAAATTATGTCATATGATTCACACATTTGGAAAAAAAAAAAAAAAAAAAGTTAAGCTAAACAAAAAGTCATATATATAACACAACATCTAAGTGACTCACATTCAAGGCGTTTCCCTTAAAATATGTTATCATCTGCCTGCTGACAGGATTAGTAGTGCATCTGAAAAGAGTTATCTGTCTCTGCAGGGGTTTTTTAAAGCTGAGAGTGCTTCTCTGAGCTCTCTGACACCAGACCTCACTGGCTACCAGGCAAACTCTAGTCTAGACTAATTTGGACCACAGCAGTTTTGGTCCTACTACAGGTTGCCTTGCAACACAATCAATGTCAGCCAACTGGCCCATAGCCAGATATTAGCCATTTGGAGCATCAATAAGCTTCCATTCAGGTGGAGGGAATTTTATTTTTGTAAGTAAGTCTGCTTAGTCATTCCTCTGTCCTATCTTTAATTATTACTCAAACCTTTAGATAGTAGCAAAATATCTATGAATAATGCTGTCACATTAGAGGCTCAACACACACCAGCACCCTCAGTCTGTTTGTATTATTCTTGGCCACATGTCTGCTGCATCCAAGATTATTCCTATTTACAGCAGGACATTTCTGAAAGCTTTTTTATTTTATACATGCGATTCACATTTTTTTCTTGCCTGTTTATGAGATTTCATCCACTTTCTTTCTTAAGTTTGCAGGTTACTGGAGTTGCTATTCACTCACATTTCACACTCATGCATGACATAAACTTTGATATCAAATGCAAATCACAGCAGCATATTTTCATGAATTGATTGCTTTTAATCAGAAATGAGACTTTCATGTCTGGAGATTTATCTAGATACTTCATCACTTAAGTAAGGACACATCTTAATGAAAAATCACAGGATGCCAACAACATTGATTGAAAAGTTCCTGTTTTCTATGAACACAATGTTCTTCCATACCTCCACTAATTCAGATGTCTACATGTCTAACAATAAGAATATTCTTCAAAAATAGTATACAAAACAATGTCCAACTTCCTTCCAGCTCTGAGAAGCATGTTTCAGTTGACTGAACAAATTAGTTCCTCAGTACCAGGATACAGGTAACTGAGTTTCTCTGCCTTTCACTCCTTCTAATCTTGCTGATACGTTATTTACATTCTGTTCAATAAATAAAATCAAGATTAAAAAGTTGAGCTGCCTGAGGGCACTCTTTGCTAACAGAGATTTTCAAATGTACAACTTGGTTTTGACTTTCAATAACATCCAGAGAGATACTTTGTTTTATAAATTACCCATGTGACATGTGTGCATAATCAGTGGAGCTCCCAAGAAATAACTACATTTTCTCTTCTATGAACCTGTCATCTACTTTTTGATTGTTCTCTGTGTTCTGTATGAACACACCAGTCTAACACAATCTAACCGACTTGCTGGGTTAGAACCAAGAGAGCAGAAATTCAGGATGTGAACACAAAGAGAAACCCTCAAAGAGAGTAAGGGTGAGAAAGTAGTGCTTAAGAATTACAGCGCTGATACACCTCACCAGTGAAAAACAAGGACTAGCCTCTGGCTGGCACACTGGGTTTGTTGAAGGGCCTATATGGTGTAAGGCCCCAAGCTGAGTGGGATTTGTTGCCAGACCAGCAGTTGTCACTGTTTATTAGAGCCATTTTTCCTCAGCCATTGAACTGAAAATGACAAGAAAAAAATCAACAGTTGTCTGAGAATATAAGCCACTACCAGCAAGCAGTCCTTCTCAACAGTGTTAAAAAAAAAAAAAAAGAAAAAAGAAAAAAAAAGCAGCCATTAAGCCTGCTTAACACAGCTGGAACTGGAACAGGTTCTGTTTCTAAATTGCTACTGAAAGCCATGGAAAAGCCCAATTCAGAAAGAAGTAGCTGTAGTAGCCAAATTGCAAATGGCTTGGAAAGAGGGCTGTTCAGCTGACACATTCTTCCATTGAATTTATAAGAGGGGTCAACAACCTCTGAAGATTGATATGACAAACTGTGTACCTCCTTCCCAAATTAGGGGTTAAGTGTGCAAGAAGGACCTCGCGCAGAAAACTGCCGAGCAGGATTTCTGCCCAGTTCCCCACTTTTGCCTGGATTCTTCTGCTTCCCTCAACACGCTGCAGTTCCCAACCCACAGGCCTGTGTCAATGCTGCCTTGTGCCATCCAAACCTCGTGCTGGTGCTGTCTTTAGTGTATGTATGCCCCAGGTCCATGCTCCCACTCATGCCACCAGTGTAAGCAGAACACAAGAAGCACATCTGAGAGGGACACACGTAGAGACAGTCTGTTTCCGAGCTGTCCTGGCCAGCTGCTCCCTGATAGACAACCATAAGACCGACTTTGCTTTTCAGGACCAAAACAGCTCCCGACAATTAAATATACACAAGTACCCTCTGACCAAACAGGGCCTTACATCAGCACAAAGACACCAAGAAAGAGATCATGAAAATCTTTTGCTCTTCTCCCTTGCTGGGAAAGGGGGTTCCTTCCTATCATTAGGCTCCTTCTCTTTCCTTCTCTCCCTTCCCATTAGTGCAGTTACAATGAGAAATCTGTAACTATAATAATGCTGTACCTAGATAAAGTGGGAAATGGCACAGGGTTACTCATATTATAACTTGAAGTGTTCAAGGCTTAGGGACTGCAGCGCTCAGAAATAACACTTCAAGAAATTCTACCACAGGTCCTTAGTTCAATATGACATAACTGCAGTCTTGCAGGTGCACTGCTTAGCCTGCAGCCATTTCAGAGAATTGCTAAAAATTAAAACAGGAAAATAATTTTTTAAAATCACCAGCTCACATAAAGGTCCTTACTTTAAAAATATAGCACTAAATTCTACTTTGATTCAGGTGTTCCTGAGGAAAGAAGAACCAAGATGACTGAGATCCCATTTCCTTGCCTGAATGTACAATAAACAACATAGATTGAAATTAAAAATACAGAATTATTGTTGAAGTAAGATGATTTTTTAACAGAAAAACTTGTGATAAACAATCAGTTGGACCCAAACTGAAAACAAACCAACCAAATTAGACATACACAATCTGTATTACACAGAATCTACACTGAGGAACACGGCGATAAAGCTTTATTGAACAGGTGTAGCAGAGGAAAGACAGATTTTAGAAAGTCAAATAAGCCAAGATGTGACATTTAAAAAATTGTCTTTATGAATGTTCAATTAGATCAAAAACTGATTGTATAAAATAGTTTCCAAAAAAAATACATTTTACAAAGATGTCCAGCCTATTATTAATTCCTGAAGAGTTCCTAAGCTCAAATAAGTATCTGAAATCTGAAAATCTTGGCACAATTTCTCAATATAGATATAGACCACAATCAAAAGCCTGAAATCAAAACACAATGAATTTTGATTTTTTTCTCAAATCATCATGTTTCTCCTGACAAAAATAATTTCTTTACAGAAATTAAAACTGGAATATTATATTTAAGCCTATAATGTCTAATAACTGGCTTACTGAAATGTTTGATAACAGTGAACAGCAAGGAAGCTTCTCAAAATAAAAGAACAAAAGAAACAAGCAGCCAATAAAAGTGATCAGCCACAAGACTGTCTGGAAACTTATTAATTCACCTATATTTCTATTTCTGAAACTAGATGACAATCACCTGCTGTTAGGCCAGCTAAGAATATGTGATTTTAAAAACCTAATTCATCAGTTCATGTCTTCTTAGTAATTACCTTGTAGAACTCTTGCAATTTTCCTTTGTGACCCACAATTCAACCATGCCTGTTCTGCTTGTCCATTTTTTGTCTGTGGCTCTTAGCAGAAACAAATTGAGCTTGGTAAGTGTCAGAAGGGCTAGCCACTCCCAGCTGCAGATAGGACCAGCCCCACATTTATTAGGGGATTGGTTTTGGGTTGGGTTTTTGCTTCTTGAGGACTCCTTCCTTTGGCTACAGACAACAGATCTCCCCAGCACTCAGAGATGAGGCTTTCCCAACGACCTCACAAGAGGTCTCCCTCATCCCGGGGTACTTTAAAGGACAGCAAACCCATTTTTTTCCCTGCTTGAAGAAGGCTTTTCCTATAAAGTAAAACTGAGATACCTACTACTAAATCTGTAACTGTTCTTCCCTTTGGCTCCACACTCCAGGGCTGGCCTCTTCCAGCGCTCTCTAGCAGGTGGGGTCACTGCCCCCACATGCTCTTGCTGAGCTTTCCCAGTTCACACAGCACTTGTCCACCTTGTCCCACAACTGCTTCCTTGACACGCATTTCTTTGATACTATGTACATGAAACAAGTTGTTAAACAGCCTGCATCAGCCACCAACAGTATGTATTATTCATCCAGTAGGATGAAATTGTCATACCCCACACTGGTATCTAAATATTTCCTTCAGATAATGACTGCATAGTCCTTGAAATTGTACCCATTACGCTTCCAACCCCCATTTGCCACCTGCAGTCATCATCTTTGTCCATCTGCACTCATCATGGTTGTTCATCTTTGTCAAATTTATAGCAAACACTCAGTCTTGGAAGGAACAATGCAACAAAGCAGACTTGCAAAGATGAAAAGCAAAATAGAGGAGGGTCTCTAACAAAAGCCAGGTGTAGAAGTTATTAATTAACTGCAGAGATATGGCACGAGTGATTCAAAGTACAATTTAAATAATTGGCACAATGCATTTTCTTGATGCATCTGAGAATTATGTGTCCCTACCTTTTCACTAAAGCACTAAATAACATAAAATTATTTAGGAAAGCATGTTCATTAAATTCTACCATACCGTGAGAGGCAGGCCTTAACCAAAGAATGCAGAATAAAATATTCATATTTCAGACAATACAGGCAATAAATTTTGACAGCATCCAATCTCTGGGACTGCAGTATCTGTACTCAAGGCCCCACAGTAGTAGTGTTAATTGTTTCTTTTTTAAAGCAGTGCTTAAAAAAAAGAGCTTTAATTTGATCAAATGAAACTTAATGAAGGCAATTTAGTCTACTTTGGTGTCACTGTTTCACGGGTTTTGGAGACTTTCCATTCTGAGGCAGGACTGCAAACTTCACAGACAAGGGCACATCAGTGTTTCTCCTGCTATCAGTTCTACAGATAAAGGAGAAGATGTAGTGTCTGATTCACAGGCACACTGCTTTTCCCAATTGCTTTATGATAAATATAATCTTCTTCTTCTTGGACTTATTTGTAGATAAGCCTCTATTCTACATACCTATCTGTGTACTCTCCAGGCTCCCTGGTGTGTATCTGCACATTCTAGAGCATCATAAAGGTCTGTTAAAGCCCTCATCTGTTGGGCCGGGCTTTCCCCTGCACTCTCAGGGCTGGATCCAAAGTCCGCATTAAATCAACAAGAGTGTTTCCAGTAAATGTAATATGCATTCAGTCAGGTCCCTGATTATTCATCCTGGCCCCCAATTATTCAGCCTACAGTGGATACAAACATTATGAAAGGAAAACACACAATTGTAATAGGGACGAGTTATTATCCCCCACTTTAAATTATCTTCCTGTGGTAAAGGCAGCCTGGGACTGTGGAAGTCAAAGGGATTGACCAGAGATTTCCAAACTGTTTCCCTTTTTTCTGGCAACCAAAATAACCAGAGAGATCATGAGTGCCGAAACTACAGTGAGAGTATCTACATATTTTAAAACTGCTTTCTGCATCATGTCCAAAAGTAATTTATTTTCATCACATTCATATTGCTAATTATAAACAGAAGATCTTGTGCCAAGGTAGATTATTTTCTGTTTCTCTAGAAGAAAAATTTGGCGCTGTGAATCCAGTTACTCAATATCATACACATACACGTCTACAGTATTCCCCTCCTTCAGCAAAACAGGCTAGCAGGTCAGCATGAGGGATCATCAAAACCTAGTATTACAAATAATAAATTAGTAATGAACAATAACTGTTTAAGATTATGGTACAGTGACTGCACTCAGAAGGTACAAGGAAATTCCTACATAATGTTAGAACCCTCAGTTTTACATTTAGATAGGAAACTCAGTACCATGTTTGGGCTTTCTCACATTTTTATTATTCTTCTCCATTACTTAATTTCCAGTTCTTAACTACCCAATAAAATTAACCTAAACATAAATACACAAAGGCATTTTCATGCATCAGACCCAGTTCAAAGTTGTCTGATCTCAACTCAACACAGTTTTTATGCTTCTGCTCATTCACTTTCTATCAATTGCCAGCAACTATTATAAAGTGGGGGTTTTGGGTTTTTGTGTATCAGAAGGCTTTTATTTCTGGAATATATAACATTTTGATAAATACCATAATTTTAAGTGTTTTAAAGCCTGCTTTATACCGTTAATCAGGTCATACAATAAAGAAATGGTAATTACAAAAAATTTCTTTAAAGCTTCTTTGCTTGGAAAATAAAATGCCTGCACAAATTTGCCAGTTAAAAATCAAAATTGTAATAGACTACATGTAAGCCTTTAGTACAAATAGAATTCCTGACAGATTTACGTTCAGGATTAAAAATGTTACCTGTCAAAAACAGCTATAAAAAATTAAATATCTGCTTAATGTGAGGCTTTAAGTATTGCAAATGTAGCATTCATTATCATAAATACAGTAGTATGATCTAATTATGTATTCAGTACTAAGTTTGTCAGATAACACAATCTGAAAACGGCACAACTAAATCAAATATGTTCTACTTACCTACTGAATGATAGTGAAATTGCACAGCAAAAGGCTTCTTTCAGTCAGTTTTGAGATGCTGCAACTTCGTAATGGCTTTTATTTTATTTTAGGATTTTATCATCATTTTACCAGCCTATTTTAGAGATTTTTTCCAACAGGAGACTGCCTTCATATCCAAACACAAAGAGATGAGTTGTTATATGAATCATCAATCTTATCACTGTTTATCTTCATCTCACATACAGTGTCAAAGTACTCATCTTTTTCCACTGTCCTTTGATTCCTAATTTAGGAAAAGGTGATCTAAGTTTTTACAAACCATATGAATGAAATGGAAAAGCAAGGCAAGAATCTGAAGGTGAGTTTGCTTGGTTTCAGTATCAGGATTATCAACTTCAGGGACAAAAGAACATGGTTTGTATCATGTACCTTAGACTAAATAAAAAATAGCCTGTCCTGTTAACCTAAAATCAGAGATAAGAAAGTGTAAGAAATACAATAAATTGTTTTCTTGTGCACTAGAGAGGTAGATCTGGGGCAAAATTAATTAATCTTTCAAATAACTTTTCTTCATCACGTGAATTTCACCTCAGTCAATCTAGTTTCTAAATATGGATCCTTGGGATCCAAGATCATCTCACTTTTGCTTTTCACTCAAACCCATTGTGCCATTGACTGCTTCTCTTAGTAGCAGAGAATGAGCACAACTTCTGCTGTCTTACCCTCCAGTTAGAGTAATTTTCTCTAGACCAAAACTGCATTAACACAAGGAAATAGCCTAATTATTATCATCATCATCATCATCATCATCATTTCCATTCCTGTTACTGGCAAAACTGATCCTAGGGTCACAGTCCCATTCTATCTGACACATGCACAAAACATCCAGCCAAATGATCATCTCTGTTTCAAAGAGCTCACTATGTATGCACATTTAAAGACTAAAAATGAGTTCTGAAAAGTCACTCTATGTTCTTCCTGACTTAGAGAAAGATGTCTTATTTATTGAGATGACTCATTTATCTCTCTTGATTTATCAAGGCATCAGCATTCAAGTTTTTTCTTGACTTAATTTCTTCTAAATTTTTTAAACTTATAGAAGCATATTTATATCCATTTAATGAAAAACGGGGCAAAGAGAGATCCTACTATATGAATAAAACAACACATCATGAGGCTGCAAAGATACATAGAGGAAAATTGAGTAAATTGAGTAGTACATACACATTTTAAAGTTACTCACACAAGAGATTATGTTTACTTCCAAATCCCAATACTGACTGTCCACATGAAGACACATGAAAGACATGGGGAGGGCCATCACAGATGCCATACATATGGCATGACTTCAGACACGGCATCTATGAATAATGTGACATGGCTGAATACCAGAATTTTCCTCATGATCAATTTATCTCATGAAATCAGAAGGCTATACACCACTGCATGGTTCAATTATTTTCCAGTTGGTTAGTATAATCATTTTTCAGTGAGCCCAACTCTGGAGTTTATTGAAAGGTCATGCTTCGTTTGAGAAATGGGCAAATTTGTCCTCAAAGTGTGGAAAAAGGCATCTCCTTGAACACAAGAAAATTGCCTCCTTAAGGGCCCTAGTAACCCTGACTCTTGCTGGAAAGGATCTGTCCACTGCACACACCAATCAAAAATCTGATTCTTTAAGACCTCATGAAGAGTCAGGCACAAAGGTCTTCTTAAAAAGGAGAGGGTCATAAAAAGGATAGCAATAACGTAGCATCTGGCATACCACTGTTTCCAAATGATGGTACAGCCATAGATCACAAACAACAGAACATGGCTGAAATATCTGAGAATGCTCCTGCTGCATTGGTTATGGGCTCTTGTGCTCTGTCAATTAGAAGCATGCACACAAAAAAATGCCATCAGTCAGAACTATTTTGGTGTGTATAAAAAATAGTCCACAGTATGTATTTATCCACAGTTGTCCTTTCCTGAATTCAGTTACTATAAAGGAAAAAAATAATTAAAAAAAAAAATTTAAGAGGTTTTGTGACTCTTTCCCTTGGTATGTCTCCATTTTCTGATCAGAATGTTAACATGGGCGGCACAATTCAAGAATGATTAACATTTGTCTGGGATTTGGGGACATCTGGCAAGCTGGTTTGAGCTACTGCACTGCTGTATGTATGGAAATCCTGGATATTTCTACTGAATGAAACAGATCAGGTGCCAAGCACTTGTAGAGTAAATCTGAGTGTTCAAAAAGCCCTAAATATGATGCCTCTTAAAAGCACTGGCCTTATTATGTAGGGTATCCTGTTGTATATTGTTCTATCTAAAAGATTTAAAAAAATATGTTGCAAATGTTCTACTGTAAAAATGAATGGAATGAATTCTGAGTATATATCCTGTTCAGGTGAGCATCAAACACTTTAGACTTATCTGTGAGATAATTATAATTCCAGAAAAAATTATTTTTCTTTTTAGCAAATGTTAGTATTTGAAAGAGATTATTAGAGAATTAATTTAAAATATTTTAGGGATTTCTTACAGTATTTAGTAATTAATACTAAGACCACTACAATATCTGAAAAGGGAGCACTAAGCACTGGAGCCCTGAATCTGTTCACGTGCACCTAAACAGTATATTCATGTGCCTATGATCATATGTCTTCACATGCTCATAATGAAGCAGCTCTTCTGAGACTGAGTCCCCTTACAACAGCGTTAGTTTGCTTTACTGAAGGAGAGCAGGTTCACTTGGTAACTGCTGAGTTGTTCAACTCAACTGATTATTAATTTTATCATATCCTTCGTTAAAAGGTACCAAGGACTTTTTTTCTTTGACACCATTCCTCTTCTATGAAATATAAGATTAAAGTCTCCAACTCATTAGAATCAACTATCTGAATTTTTTTGTAGTCACAAAGGAAGAAGAGAATTCACAGTTTCATGTTTCCACATGACTCATATTACTCTTCTTAGTCATCCCTTTCTCATTTATGGTTCCACTTCAGCTGATGTTTTTGTATTATGTTTTTTTAACCTTTCTTTGACTTCCAATGTTACATAATTTGAGCCTTTAACTATCCTGATTTTTACATTTTGTCTCACCTTTATTTATTTTATTTGATTTCTTCAATATAAGCAAAGTACAAGTGACAAACAATTCTCGCACAGCACAATTCATTCTAAGATTAGGACAATAATAAAACAAACCTAGGTAGAGCTAGATATCAGATCCAGGCCACACACACCTGTGAATACCTAGTACCAACAAAACACAGTAATACAACTCCTCTTCATTCAAAGGAAATGCTGGGCCTAAACATCTCCAGAAAATAAGCACTCAAATATAATCTTAATAATACAAAGCAAGGGACTAAATTTTTTTCCCCTCAACATTCAGCCCACCATGGTATTGTTCAAATTGGATAAAGAATTTTAAAAACTTCAAAAATATTGAAAAACAAGAAACTCTGTTCATAATGCTTCAACTAAATTATGAATTGAAATCATTCCATTATTAACACTGCACAACTGGGGCTTACAAGGGAAATATTGGCACACTATAAATTAGAGTTTCAATAACACAGTTCTTGATTTCTAATACTTAAAATTTTCCCCATGGTGATTATAGTAAGAATAATAATACTACTACTGTGCAATAATGGTAATTAATCTAATTAGTTTATTAAAATGATGATGGCTATTATTACTACAGGTCATAAATTAAGACACCAAAATATTGTGCAAGATGTTCTCTGAACATAAATAGAGATGAAATATGTTTTCCTCTGCACAATGGACAAGGCAGCAGCTGTTTCCTTGGTGAAAAAAATAGAGGGATGATTATCTAAAGATGCAAATGAAGTTCCTTTCACTAACCACTGTGAAAGTTGAATATCGATGACACAAAAATAATTTTTCTTCAGATGGAAAGAAAACTCTCACAGGCCACTGCAGAACAGGAAAGCTTTTCATTTCCCAGTTCAAGGCCTATGACTTGGTAGCACTTCCCCTGCCCTATTCTTCCTTCCCTGTCCCCTTTCCCATAAGAAACTTTCATCTATAATGATATATTTATCACTAAAATTCTAATTTATTGCTTGCTTTCTTTCTGTAATACATTTACAGTGTTTTGTGTATGAGTTTTTGGCTGTACATTTGTATACATTAACCACACCTATGTGAAATATCATATATGATAACAAACACATGTCTTGGTATGTGGAGGTAAAAACCTTGGTAAAAGTTAGAGAAACATATGATAAATCAATTATTTATGCTTTTTTTTATTGCCTCACTGGCCCGATAATTCTGTGTTCCCTGGAGCTTTACTCTAACATTCCAATCCAGTGAGCAGATTACAGCATCCATCATTTACTTGAAATCAACATGCCAAATAAATATTTCTTCCATCTGCCTCTAATGTGAAATGTCACCTCTTTTCTACAAGCACCGGTAAGATTCAGTCTAAAAAGAGCTCCAGTCTCCCTGCTGTAAAATCTTTGGAGTCTAGCAGCACCCAGGCCAAGGAAAATGATGCCATCAAGACAGGACATTCCAATGCCCTGCTCACATCCACTACAGGCCTTGGAAGACCTCAAATCATCTACCTTGAACACAGGTAAATCACACGGAAAACATTTTATCTGAAATACATATCACTACAATCCATCCTTTCTTGGATTTCCTGGGAAAATGCACTGGATATTGTGCACTATGTGAAGCCCTCCATGGAGATCAGTCGTGTACCCTAAATATTGTCTCACTCTCTACACCCCAGATCCTGCCAGAAAATGATGTCCTGTAGGGATCAGTAAAACAGAGAGAAGAGCAAAGTGGAAGCTCTAGAGAGATTTTTGTAAGTGACACAATTTGCAGAGACTGCAGACAAAAGCAAGGTGACATAAAATAAAGAAAGTACTGGAAAAGCTTCTGGGTTAGCAGCATCTCTGTCTGACCTCTGAGTTAAGTAAGCGGATTCGCCTGTTTACAGAAGTTATTTAACACTGACACAGGAAGTCTGATTCTTTCATAAATAAATACCTTATACAGAAAAGATGTTTACTATATCCTGAACTACATCCTTCACATATTACTACTCCTATACTAAGCGATCAAAAATAGGGTTTATATTCATAGACAGGCAAATGCCATTTGCCCACCTCCCTCCTAAAGCAGTCTTTCTGTAGCACTGTTATTCCTTTACCCAGTATCCCAGATCTATGCTTTTGTGAGGCTAATATTTTAAATTCACTTATTTAATATTTTCCTACCCTAACAATTTTGGTTATTGCCAGTTGATATAGACATGAGTGAACCTGAAATATGACCAAACTGTGGTATCTCCATATCCAAAAAAGAATGTGATAAAAAACCGTCACCTAAAAACGTGTAAGGAATTACAGTGATAAGATTGCACTTCAGCTGGGAAATGGCATCTGATTTGGCTTTCAAATATAAGCCCAGAGAAGTCACAAAACAGGTAACTCTCAAAGTATGTTAATTAGTCAGAACCTGTGGCCACTTCCTAGTGTGGATATATTTTTGTTTAACGTGCAACTTCAGTGGGGGTCTTAAAAAAAAATATTATCTTCTGTGCATTTTTAGAGGAAGTAATGAAAAATTCAGTTTTAAGGAAGGAAGCATAGAAGCAATTGATTCAATCTTTCCTTTTCACTGTATTATTTATGCTAGCCTTTCTTTTCCTGAGAGGTAAGCTCCTCTTTCTTTAAAGAACTAATAATTCTAGAACAATTGTTTTTAATTACAAAATCTCAAAACTATTTCCATGCACTGAGTCTCATTTTGTGAAATGAGCTTGATAAAAAATAGGGAAAGACAAAAAAATGCATAAAATTTGAATAACATTCAATAGCAATTTTTGCAAAAGTGTTACAGACTATTAGCAATTTTTTCCTATTAGCTGTTCTATTTACAGAAATAAAAATGTTAGTCTGTTGAAGGATATAAAGAAAAACGGGGGAAAAATTCCAACCTCTTAAAAACAACAGAACTTTTAAGAAAAGTGTTAGACTCAATGGCATCATTTTCCTCGGCCTTTCACAGCTCAGAGCCTGGGTGCTGTTAGAAAGGTAAATGGGGTCAAATGTTTTCTTCAACAATTCATATTTTTTCTCACTCTGCTTTATATTTTTCTTAATAAACCAACTAAAAGCTCATGCTCCATTCTATGGTATTATAGCTTCTTTAGGATCTGATTCTGCTTTTGCTTTCCTTTTGTTTTCCTTAATTTGCCACTGCCAATTTATTGTTCCTTATATAACAAGTGTTGTAAAAGAGAGAGGGGTCTCTCTGGTCCTATAAAGGTTTGTGGTATACTCCTGCTAAAAGACATCGTTCTTCCTTTCAAAGAAAGGCAGTAACTCTAAGCGGTAAAAAAAAATTTCCCCTCCCTCTAAATTGTAAGCAAGCTTTTAAAGATCTTAAGATCTTGTTTCCAAACTAATGGCTTCGGTATTCATTCATTTACTTTGTCTCCTTTTTTTTTTGTTTGTTTTATTTTTGGTGTTAAGGTTCACATTTTCAACTTTTCTCTAGAGCAATGAGAACCAAAAAAATGCACTTAAAAAACCTGAAAGCTGGCTCCTGCTAAGCCATATCAGCCTAGCAGCTGCAAGGAAATGGAAATTAGGGAAATAATTGTGAGGGAACATTAAAAGACAAACTGCCTTAGAGGAGACAAATCAGATGAACAACCAGTCTCTTCCTCTTGCCTCACCTCCTGCACTTGGTTATTCCTGGGATTTGCATGCTGGTGAGCACTAGTGGTAAGCACACAACAAAAATCACAGAACATTCTTCAAGATCCCATTTTTAATTCTGGCATTTTCTGTCTGCTTCTTCCAAAAATACTAATATACAGGTAAGGGACTGATGAGGTCTGAAAACCTTACCAAAAAATGCCTGTGTTCAGCTGGAGAACTTTTACCACCCTGGCACTGGATATACAGGTCTCTCATACTTGAGAAAAGCTCACTGAAAGCTTATGCATAAATATACTTTGCTTATGGATTCACTGGTAAAGTGCCCTAGCCTATCTTATGAAGAATATTAGAGAAATAAACAGCAAGAACTTCTTATCACACCTTCAACACAATGATTTCTTCTCTAAGGTACACATATCCATCACTGGCTTACATGTATAGCTGTCAGTCATTATGCTAAACACAGAATTCTAATTTAGATACTGTTTCCAAGCTAGCATGGCATACATTTGGTATGTTCGTTGTCATGAAATCTACTTCTTGCTTTCTTAGAAACACCACCAGCAGGTTTCCCTTTGTCCATCTTGTTGCTGCAGCAGTCCAGATGTTTGCCTTTGTTACACTCCAGTCAGAAAAATCATGAAACATTTTCTCATTTCCTTGTGGGCAGAATTGTGTAAGCACAGCTGGTACAAACCACTGACTAAGAATCTGTCTGGCACCAGATGGAAAGCAGAGAATAACTGCAGTGCTACATTTCAATGACTGTGAGTCATATTTTTGTTGCCTCTTTGAACGAGGAGCCGCAACACACTGCTGAACCTATCTGTATCACCTGCATCACTGGACACCACCTCATGCGGGCCCGTGTCATCGCAGCTATGTTACACTCCTGCTGCTCAGCCAGTCCATCCTCTTTTCTATCCAATATAGGGGATAAACCAATATTGTCTTAACTCAGGTTTTTGACATGAATAATGAACTTGAACCCCTATGCTAAGAAAATCCAGTGAAGCCTGACTTTTTTAAAATGCAGGTGCTCAGCAATTTCGAAAAATCTAGGCCTCGTGAAGGGTACTCAGGATAGGTCCTTCTGAGCATGAAGCAGTTCAAGTCAGTGGTCAGATTTGAAGTTCTTATCCCTCATTTGCAAAACCAGCATGGTGACGAATCTTCATATTCTGCTGCTGGAGCTGGAGAGATCGTCGAGAGGCAGGTGTGGGAGGCTCCAGCACAGCGAGCGGGGCATCCCCGGGCCCGCCGCGCGCGCGAGCATCCTCGGCAGGGGACAACCGCCTACGTCCCTCTGCCCGGGCCCGGCGGGCCCAGAAACCACAGTCAAGAAGTCTTCTGGGGGAAACAGATCTTCCTTTCAAGTCTATCTGTTCCTAAAATTTACTGTCTGTGATACAGGTATAATTCTCCTTTTTTTGATTTCCATGGGTCTGAGTGCATGCATGCACACTCAGACTGAGAAAAAGCACACCTCTGCCAAGGTCTAATTTTTTTGCCTAGTGACACTAAAGTATGTGCTTAGATTAAATTCTGATGTTTGACTGTCAGAATTCATTCTATTAAAGAATACTGAGTAGAAATTGCATAGCCATATCATTAATAGATGATAATTTAATAAAGTGAAACATTTTTGCATAGGAAAACAGTAAAAACTAGGCATTTTTTCTGGCATAAAACTGAAAGATGAGTCATCTCTCCTGCACTAGAAACAAATAAAACAATTAAAAGGGAAAACAGCTTTGCTTCTGGGAGAAATTATGAGTTTCTCTTAATCAAATTCATGAATTTTAATCAGTAAGTGCCTTAATGTGTGAAGGGAAAATGGCAATTTTCAGAGCTCTTCTCCCTGGAAGGATATTACATTATATCTTTTCCATTCTGAATGTCCCAGACATATTTTACAAGTGCCTACAGATACTGTAAAGGTGGGATTGAATTCTGTATTTAAATTGCAACCCGTCTCCAGTTGCAGGTCATTGAGATACAAAAGGTCATGATATTTGCCTTTCATTTTTCTTCTCTCAGAATACTAAAACTTGAGACTATAAAGAATGCTGTATGAAATATAATTTCTTGCCAATTGCATGAAGAATATACAGTGATTAAGTAAGTAGTTTGACCTGAGTTGTTTAATCCTATTCACCTAGGATCACCTTGAAAAATTTGGCTTCTCAATGCAAGTATGAATATTTTAAAGAATATAGAAAAAGATTCAAGGTGAAAAAAGGCCACAAAAGATTAAAATCTGGTTCATCTTTAGGTCAAAAACACTGTCTGTGAATAAAAACAATGAAAAAAATGCATGAGTGACTTTTATATTCAGCATAGAATACATTATTTTCAGTGTGGGACCTGAGAATATAAAATCTGATAAAGAAGGAACTAGACTAGAGATGAATTCTCTCCTCCCACCCCCAAAAACTTCCAGACAAGTTTAGGATTGAAAGCTTTCAATCCTATTTACACACAACCCCTTTTTACTGTCCTACTAGTGAAGAAAGGAGACAAAGTCAGTAAATCTGGCATCTACTTTAAGGCCACTTAACACTTCCAAATGGATGTGAAAAGGTAACAATGCAAATGACAGTCAGAGACAGCATTTCTACTGAAATTATTAGATTCACCAATTTTTAGGAACTGAAATGGACCATTATCATCATCCAGTTTGACCTCCTGCGTATTGACAACCATAGGTTTTTACCAATTTATTCCTGAAGTGAGCCCATAATGTCTATACCAGATATCTTATATCTTTTGAAATATGCCCATTTTGATTTTGAGACATTAAGTAATGGATATTCTGTCTCATTTCTCAGTAAATTTTCAATTGGTTAAATCAATCTCGCTACTAAAACATAATGCCTCAGGACAACATCAAGTCCCATACTTTTCATGTACTCTAAATACATTGTCACAGCTTTGCACATCACTCTTGCCAAGCACAAATTTATGTATCAAAGCGAAGGCTGTCTTTTAACATCCCACAGTAGGGATTCCACAGACTCAAATTAGTCCATAAAAGTTAATATATCAGAAAGTAAACGTACAGTTACTGCATAATTAACTGCTCAGCAGCCAGGCTCAGGAATACAATTCCGAGGGCCAAGGAGTGCTATGGGGACAGTGTGTCTTGTGCTTTTCACCTTCTTTCCCTGTGGTAGTTTCAGGGGCTCAGGGTATATCTGGAGGCTTCATTATATGGAGCAACATACAGATACACCCATAAAAGTATGGTCTTGTCTCAATGTTAAAGCACCAACTGCTTAGCTCTAGCTTATCTCCCATGAGACCTCCAGTGACCCACACCAGCTCTCTATTGGAGATGACCAGCTCATGCTGGGAGACATCACACCCTCAAGAAAATGAACATGTGAAAGCGTGTCCTTCTACTTTTCATGGAAAATTCCACATGGTTCTTTGAATCACTCTCAACGTTTATACACGTGTACCTTCCAGCAGTTACAACTCCAAAAGCAGCTCAGACTTGTGATACTTGTTCCCTTTGGCCCCACACCTTATGCCCTCAGGTGTGCTGGCAGGTCAGGAGGCAGTGACTGAGCTGGTTGAGCTTCCCCTCTTTTCCTCTTTTTCTTTGTTTAACTAGAAGAACACCTCAGGGAGGTCAGAGAACAGCCCCAGAGGTAAGGGAGAGAGGGTGAGGCGGCTGGGAAGAGGGAAGGGGCTCTTTGTGCAGAGCCCTCCAGCACAGCGCCCGCCCGGCCGTGCGCAGGGGCAGGGGCATGGACACCTTCCCTCTGGCAGCCCTGCCCCGGCAGCACTCCTGCAGAGCGGGCCAGACCCACCGCAGCTCACTTACAGCTACCTATGGAGACAGACTAACTGAAGCAGGAGTGTGACGCACTCTTGTAGCCTGCCTTATTTATGGAGCCAAATCGATACTGAGCCCAGAGCGAGCAGTCACGAAATAATGTCATAACCCACCGATTCCATTATCAAGCTCCTGATTACCCTTTGAGGAGCACATTTGAGGCAGCGTTCACCAGAGGGTAAGGGCTTTCTATTTACACAGCTGTGGATCTCCAAAGATAACTGATTTATTTTTTTTTAATCTGCTCCTTTTGAAGAGATAAAGTATTCAGCAGGTTGACAGAGCTTTCAGCTGCAACTCTCTTGCTTCCTCACTCTTAAGTCTAATAGCTCATCAAGATCAAGATGCAGCTTGCCAATTCTGCTCCTTTTTCTCCTCCCCCATCATTTCCGTTGTCCTTTTCAGCGTCCAGGGTTTTAAAGTTTCTGCTTATGAGGTTTATGGGCAAGCTCATATGTCTGCTGATGCTGCATCACATTACTGATTTTTAATCTTGAATCAGTATTTTCTCACTTTTTAAATACATTTTGGCTCTTTACTAGCTATTGGTTTCATAAAACTTAAATTTGACTTTGTGCTGTAATTGCTAACTTAATGTCTCCAACTGATGCTAAACCATTTCATTATCTTTTTGTAAACACCACCTACAAATATCTACTTAACTTCCCTGAATATATTAACTTAGTGTATTGTGTATTCATGATCTTACTCTTATGCAGAAATCACAATTTATTACCATTAAAATCTTGTTACCAAGGATTATTTTCAATTAGTTGTTGAAATTTAGCTTCTATGCTAGAAAACAGGGAAGCAAGAGCGTGATAGACTTATTTTCCAGGATGCTTGTCTGCATTCATGCTAAGGGTATTAGATGGATTTTCTTCCTCAAAGAGGAGTTAGAAGGGAGTTAAAGATAAAAGGAAGATTAGTTTGACACTGAAGGACTGGGAATCATTTTATTTAAACAGTATTTTGGAAAAAAGAAAAATACAAAACCTAGCTTATGCCAAACCTTCCTCCCACTCTTGGCTCCAGTGTAGGTTATATATGAATGTTAGGTTTTCAAGTAATTTATTACTGCAAAAAAAAGACTATTAATTTGTTTTCTGTTAAAGACATAGAAAACATAAATAACTCTTAGTTCTTTCACTTTGAAGTGTAAGGTGTCACTTTTCAGTGCAAAGTTTATTAGCCTTAAAAGTCTTTTTCTTCTTTTGCTTTGTGCTACTGCTCTTTTTATCATGTGTCACTTTTATGGAAATCTTAACTAACATTTCGGAGCACCCTGTTTATAACACAGATGGTGTATTTTTAATTTATATATTTATTTTTATTTACTTTTTTTCTCTTTTCTGACTTAGAAATTTAATGAGCTCTCTCACACCTCATACCCAGGGGAAGTCAGAAGACTGAGTAGGGAGCATAAGCAGTAGCTGATTTTATAGCTTTTAAATGTGTACAGCTATTTATAACAGAGAAATTAGAGTCCGTGGCCCCTATAAAAATGCTCAAAGTCTGATGAGGAGATGCCTTTAAATGGGGAGAAGAGTAACTTCTTCACAAGTCATCCTACTAAATTGAACAGGAACTCCTGTGGAATGACTGAGTGTAATAATATATGTCAAAGGATAGCAGCAAGAAGGAAGACACATTATCTCTATTTTTCCAGAGTGGAAATTCAAGAAGAGAGCAGCCAATTCAGAAAAAATGCTTCAATTTTACCTGTGATCTTAACATTCATCAGGAAAATGTTTAAACACTTGAACATTTCTAAACAAGAATTAATCACTGGAGTTAGACACACATTTAGACAAGTCAAGATCTAGATGCTTGATGTAAGACAAAACAGAAGTCTCTAGCAGAACTGGGATTTTACTATAGCCTTCCTGAACATCACCCTAATGCATTCAGAACATGACCCATCCTCTACCTGACACATCTCAGGAAGGATTAAATGTTGTATCTTTTTTTTCTTGTAGGTATGAAAACACTCCCAAGGTATGAAAATGGTTCTGGCCTCTCTGTAGCCAGGCACATCTAGAGGAAGCTGATACAAAATACTAGTGTTAAACTATCGCCACCAGCACTCTTGCATCTTCCCTCTTCTGTCTGTTGAGAGCATCTTAAGCAGTGGGTATTTTAGATTTTGGAAAGAGTAAGAGATATAAAGGATGCAAAACAAAGCCAGAGCAGTAAGGAACTGTGAAGGGAGGACGGAAGGAAGGAAGGATGAAAGGACAGAAGCAGAGTAAAAGCATGTGAAGTATAAAAACAATTCAAATAACTAAGTTGAAACCAGAGCTACCAAGAGAAATTATATTCAGCCCAAACAAAGTGAAATAAAGTGCAAGACAGAAATGTCTTCATCAGCGTCCATTGCCTGAGTGGGAAGGCAGGCAAACTATCAAGGAAAAACAGAGATGCTGAAGACAAAGGTTTTCATGAACAAAATTGATTTTGTACAGACCCCCATTTCCATGCACCCCAATTACAGACCCCCATTTCCGTGCACCCCAATTACAGACCCCAAGTCTGTGCTCAGGGCAGACAGCGCAGGACAGATAGCCACTTTGGGAAATCCTGACTCTTAATACAATATACATTTGTAACATTCATGATGTTAACTCCATGTTACAAGTTGAATATATATTATTTATATTCAACCTTAGCAATTCTGCCATTGTAATATCATTGCTTCTGCTTCATATTGCAGAAATGTTGATAGCAAACGTATTGTGGCAGAAAAACTGAAACTCTAGAGAATCTACTGTGCCTACATTTACATATCAACTGAGGAAGGATATCTTCTGTATTACAGTTAACTTTGCAGCTATTTCCATTTTCCCCCTATGGCTTCAAAGAAGTCAATAAGCAATTGATAAAGCTTCTGTCACCCTGGGCAATTAATGAAAGTTACACAGCATTGGCTGCATCAATTTTTGTGTATGTGAAAAGCAAAAAATTGATTTCACAAACTTACTGGTGCTTATTGATTTAGTGCCTGTCCCCAGGCCATTCCCATTTAACGCTTTTGTGCGGTCATTGAAAAAAATTTCAGGACTGTCAAATAAAATCTGTTTCTTCAGAGCTTTATCTGCTACATTATTTTGCAAGTATTTTTAGCCTCAGCAATATGTTTTCAGGTTGAACTTCAGGCTTGTAAGATTTTCATCATCTAGAAAGTAAGCATAAAAAACCTGACCCAACCAACCATTAAGTGGAGATGTTTCAAAGGTTCAGTGTCCTTTTAAGAAAGCAAAAATTCCACCTACAAAAACTGATACTGAGACTTCACAGGCTCAAGATGGGTTTACAGACAAATCAAAGTACTTTTGTATCTAACTGTCCAATTTGCATCTGCATGCATCTGATTGGCAGCTGAATACCATGAACGTTCATAAAAATTGTTAGTCCGAGCAGCCAGATTTGTTCCCAGGATTGAGCTACTAGCAGAGGATCACAGAGACAAATGCAACAGAAGTAAACTGAAAAGAATAGCAGCCTTTTGGGAAATTTATCCTCATGCACCTGTAGCTCACAGCTCATCACCCACATTTGTGAAGACACAATAGGCAGAACAGCAAGGGAAAATTACTTTTCTATTTTTTATTTTTAGATATTAACCCAATTTTTTTTTTTTTTTTTTTTTTTTAATAGCATTGAATGGGAAGTCATTCAATTTTGAACCCTCTTTAGTCTCACCCTGTTTCAGGCCTTACAGATGCCAGTGCCGGTTTGATCTAGTTTTCAGCACAGTGATACTCTGTTTACCCTTTCGTTCCTTCATTTCTTTCCTATAGAGGCTATTTCCTAGAATCTGCTGGCAGGACCAACAGCAAACACTCCTGATGCTCATGAGCTTGCTGCAAGGAGCAGCAAAAATGAGATTTAGAAATTCTTAATGAGATCCCAATTGACCTCCTTTGCAAAGGGATGACTTACCCCCCCCTCTTCAAAAACTGAAATAAATTGACTTTTTTTCAACAACATTTTTATCTTAAGGAAATACACTTCACTTCTACGGGATGTATGGATGTAAGTTGTGTGCTGAGCTGTGAAGGGAGTCTGGCTGAGAAACATCAGGGTTCTTACTTTGAAAACTCAGTACACTATCTTTTGGAGTAATTTTGCATTGCCACTTCAAATCCTCCAGTCAAAAATATAAGTGGCAATTTGCTTCTAGGGGAGTAAAGCATATGTGCATCATCTGATAGACACAAAAGAATAAGGTAAGAGTATGTCTGCAATCATAATTCACATAGAAAGCATGATAACCTAAGACCAGCAAAGTTGACACCTTTATACACAATGTCAGCCTCAGATAAATCTAAAGGTGCTTTAGGGTCTCCGGATGTGTAAAGCATGACTTGTACAACCTTCCTCTACCCCCAAGCCATCGTACCTTTGCTCTCTGCATAAGATACCAGTCTCTGCTAAGAAGCCTTCATTGGGTCTGAACACACCTCAGGCCATGCAGTCTCCAAAAACCCACTTGGCACAGTGTCTGTCCACGGTTTAAATTGTGCACACAGTATCTTTTGGGAAGCAAGAAAGCAACAGCTTTGTAACAGGTTTGGGTTTTTTTATTGCCTGTACAATGCAATGAGATCCTCTAAAAGATGAAATAAAAGCTAGCAATACTGTTATTTATAAAGACATGATAAGTACTGAGGTAAAGTTTACTATGTGAACTACAGTAAAAGAAATCAGAAATAATGCAAACCCAATTTCCAGTTGCATAACTGCTATCAGAAACACCAATTGCATGTATCAAAATACTGTGAAAGAATGGTAAAATTATTTTTTAATAAGAATTAAATTTAACAGGATGACTTGTCAGTTTGTTATCCACCATATCTCATATCTGACTGAAATGCTGGGGTTTCAACCCCCAGCCCCAAATGAAGGCTGACATATGGGTGATTCCCACAGCCCTTCACAAAGGGGGGTGAGTTTCCCTTTAGGCTTCCCTCCAGGGTGCGGCCTGGCAGGGAGAGCCATTGGGTAAAGGAGCCCCAGGGGTCCCACATTAAGTGAACAAAGGTCAGGTGAACCACTGAGGGATAAAAGCTGGGACCCCTTGCAGGCAGGGGCAGTGTCTGTGTGTGAGGTGGATGCCCTGTGCAGAGTTCCCTGTTGGGGAAGGACCTCCCGCCTCCCTGGGACTGGGCTCCAGTCAGGTCTGGCCTTTGTAAACCTGGGCTGTGTAGAGATTCAGTGTGTGGCTGCCTTGGTCTTATGTATTTGGCTTGTTGACTCTCTTGTCTCCCGTCCCTTCTATGGGAGACTGCATTTCACCATTTATTCCACCCATTGCTGGTCGTGCGGTGTCGTTGTTGGGGTCAGTGGGATTGATGTTGATTATGTATAATCTGACTGTTTGTACCCCCAGCGCTCACCCATGTACTGACCCTTTTGTATCAAATACAATTTGGTTATTGGTTCATCTTTATGCTGGTTGTGTCCTTTATGCTAGGCCTAGTAATTGGCAAAATACTGACTAAGGACAACTAATTACTTAAGCAACTTTGTGGTGGTGACAGTGTCAATTCCATAAACTTTTTCCATTTTTCATTGACAGAATAAAGGATCCCTATGTATTCTAGTAATGACTGCCCTTGAGCACTGGAAAAATGTTCTCTGATTTATTTCTAAAGGAACAATATATAAACATATTGTTATTCTTTCCTTATATTGTTTAACACTTGCACTTTAATATCCACTGAGTATTTTATAAAATATTATCTAACTGCTTTTTAAAAACTTATTATAAAACATTGACTCAATACAAGACAGATCATTTTTCTTTTATTACAATGACAACATAAATGACCATGACAATAACAGTAACAGAGATTTTACAATTAGATATAAACAAAAGAATAGATGCTGAAAAAGTTGAAAACCATGACAATTGTATTTTAAAGTTTATATAGAGATAAAGCTTTATTCTTTCCTAAGGTGGTCTGATATCTTTACAAATACAATTGTTATTTCAATATACTTCTTTTATCTGTAGCTGTCCTTGCTCTGTAATTTACCATTCTTACACTTTATTGTGAATATATAACTTTTATTAGTTTATAAATGTATAATTTTCATAACATTACAAATGAAAGCTCCACAGAATTCTGTTTCACTTACATAAAGTTAAGAGATTTCAAGGGCCTATTTTACTCTAATAAGGAAATATATTCTGCTTATTTCATGGTCATGTGCGATAATCGCACTGAAAAACACAACAATATATAGCTGTTATTTGCTATGTCTTCTCAAATATGTTCACACTACAAGCACCAGGATATAAAAGGGAGGACATAAGCTTTTCAAACATAAAAGTACATTAGGTATCAAATTAAATTAGAGAATTATAGAAAAGATGGCTAGTATTTGGGAGACAGCTCCTTCTCTCATCCTATTGCAGGATTAAAGTAAACAAAATTTATAAAGTAATATATTAACTAATCATCTTTACTCTGTCAACAACCTCACTACTACCAGATTGTGAGCTGTGAGGAAATAGCATTGACTCATTTCGAATCATCAGGCTGCACACAACAGGAAAAGAGTATTTTTCTACCATATATTGTCATTTATAGTATGCTAAAGATCTAATGCCAAGCATCATATCAGGTACCACTTCACTGATACAAGCTACACGTTCCTTGGCTTTTGTCAGGTGAAGGCAGAGTTGAGAAAGGACATGAGAACATGCAGTACCTGTCACTTCCACAACTTTTATGTCACCCAGCCCACACCATCTATAGTCCATGCTATCAGCCACCAAGGCACCCATGTCACACCTGACTGATGTGGCATCAGTTACCAGACATCAAAAGCAACTACACAGGGGTGGTACATGTTGAAGATGCCATCAGCTCATATTCATTACAGCCAACGGAAAGAATCAGAGGGATGTGATGAGTGATTCACCCTGGAAAACAAAGATGCTACTCACTGTCACGTAGCACCGCTGTAGATATTGGTCTGCACAGAAAGTAGCTAGATCACTGTAAAATTTGCACTGTCAGAAGATTCTGTCTTCCAGTGCAATTTCAATTTTATACCTGCTATTTTTAACTTTTGGACTCTTCTTGCCTCCTTGTAACAGATCAACAGAAAGCTGGTAACAAAAGCCTTTTAATACCATTGCACTCATAGACTGGATTTGTACCAGACAGGAGAGAAGACTTACTCCCTTGCTCCAATCAACCATCGGGAGCTCAGAAGCCTAATTTCAGAAGTTTAGAGAAAGAATTCTCAAAACCTTAACAAAACAAAACACGCTTTCAAATTGCATCCCTTCAGTAACAACTGAAATAAACCCACCTGTTTGAATATTCTTCTTTGTTTTGCTCTGTATTGACTGAAAAGATTAAGAGATGCAGAACAGGAAGGAAGGAAACATCATTAAAAGCAGCACAACACAACTTATGACCACCTTCCCAAAAAGAACGGTTTAAATCTTCTTGAAATACACAAAATCAGAAGATAATCTGGAGCAGGACCAACAGGTTATGGCCTCAGCAGACATGAACTGGCGTCACTGTCTTGAAGGAAAGAAAATTAACATCATCATGTATTATATCAGCCTGAATTTACAACAACTGAAAAGAGTTATTTGGTGTGCTCAGGGGCCATACATTTCAGAGCTATTTAACACTGAAAAACAGTGCCTTCTAGGAATTTTAGGACTAAGCCCAAGCCCTTGGTAGCATTTAAAACCCTTGCTCCAAATGAAATGAAACTTAGTGCCATTTCCAAAAGTGATTAAAATGTTCAAGAAACGGTTAGATAATCGGAAAATAATTACATGCTAAAACTCTACTAAGAACAAAGAAAAAGTATGCTACACCTATCATGTAATTCATTCACAGTACAAAAGAAATTATATTTTAATGGTATTACAAATATTACATTTATTCAGTGTGTATGATTTATTATTAAAACAGTAAAATGAAATATTCTGTTTAATCAAATGTGTTCAAAGTAACTTCCTTGGTTGAAAATGCAAAACCCAATTTTCTTTTTAGCCCTCTCCATGGAGATTGTCTTACAGACCCGGACTGCGCCCATGCTCGGTGGTGAATGCTGCATGTCCAGTACGTCAGTGTCCCCACTACCCCTTCTGCTGTTCAGTCTGCTGCTTCTGACTCCCCTGATTCCACTTTGCAACGGATCTAATTCAAAATCCACTGAACTGAACAGAAAGATTCAGATGGATTTCTGTGTTTTGGACCATGCCTCTCCAAACAGCAAGCAGAAACAGGAGCACCAATTAAATTGTTGATTCAGATGTTGATTCTGAAGCTGAAGTTTTCTATGTAGTATAGCAGTCTTAGGACCAGATGCAAACCTTCTTTACTGCAGAAGGCTGTATCTTCTAATAAAGAGCTATGTAAATGCAATAGAAAAATACTTGGTAAACTTCTTTATTCACAAAACTCCAATATCAATTTGAAGAAGCTCTGAGAATAAATGTAATTCTCAGATCCTTCAGTATTTCTCCTCTGGAGTCATTTTCCAACAGTGCTGATGTCACAGAATGACAGTGAGAGGTTTTGTTGAATTTGGGGAAATTACATGGGTAAAGATTTATTTTAGAAGTTGTTCAATTTGTCCAGTTTTTTCACTGAGGCCCGTTTTCATAACGTTCACACTGTGCACATACACCTAAGCAAGGTCTAAAGAGTTAGTTAGGAACAGTAGAAGTGATGCAGCCACATCACTGCAGCACCCGGATGGAGTCACCTGTAGGGAAGCATCCCAGCTCAGGCAGAACACTGTGCTCCTGTGAGTCTACCTCTCTGACCTAGCTGTTCAAAGGAAATGCAGGTAACTGTGGACATACAAGGAGTTGTGCTTAGATGGGTCTTTCCTGCCAACCTTAGCATATTTTAACACTCCCTTTGCCACAATCATCTCGTAATTTGTCACTCACCTTTCCCCTCTTCTGTCTTTTCTTGGGCTTTTATCAGAGTCCAGCCCACTTAGCTATTATTGATCTTATGTTAGTTTTTCTACCTACAAAGTCCTTTGCAAGGATATACTTCATATTGTGAGGCTAGAAGTCTTCTTGATGTATAAACAGAAAATTAATTATAAATTCTAGAGTTACTTTCAGCTGCAGTTGAAACCCTTATCAACATCAACATAAGATATTAAATTCACATTCAACTGTTCCCAAAGTTCTAGTAAACATCCGTAAAAGTTATTTTTAAATTACACTGTTAGCTTTTAATAGTGCACTCAGTAAAAGTAAATACATATTCTACTACAAATCTCCAAAAAGAACATATTTTAAGGCTTCTCTTCTCAGATCTTTCCAGGGAGTTGGGATTTAAAGATATTAACTAGCGGCTACTACAATGAACACACTATTTCAGCAATTTAAGATTCTGTTGTCTTAGAAAGAATTTGAGAGAAATGGATTATCAGAGAGCTAATTTCAAAAACAAAATGGAAAACTGGCATACATGAAATGAAAACTCTAAAGAACTAGAGAATAAAAAAGTAAGCAGATACACTAATGCATAGTTTATTATACTGAATATTTTCCAAATGAAAGATTCAGAGTATTAATGTTTTATTATTGTGGAATAACTAGGTGTAAATCAAAAGAATGAGCTACTGCATACCACATCAAGTAGGTTAATTTTCTACAAAAATAGAGATTTCAAGAGCATTGTGAAGTCTGACTGTGTAACAATTCAGTTATCAAACTGTTAGGCTTACACATCGGCTGTTGTTTAGCCAGTCTGCATATTAATTCTATATGGTGCCTGCAACTGTTTATGGTACTCCACAATAAAACCACAAACATCTTATGTGCACGTTTCACCTGCCACAGCTCCACACAAGCAGCAGAAGCCTCCAGGTTGGGAGGAAGATGCTCCCTGTTACTACCCCATCATTTTTATTTTCCATAGCTCTTCTGTTATATTAAATAAATGGAGAAAATCCAAACACTCCCTTCTATCCTTCTCTCTCCAAGTTCCAGCTCCAACTTCATCCTGCCACAAAAATCACCTACCCACACTTAATTTTCTAGTATGTCCTTTAAACTTACTGTACTGCAGCTGTTAAGGACCTCCTGGCTACTGTCTCCTGCTGCAAGAACTATAGGAACAGTATCCAAATTTAAATCCAAATAGCTACTGGGTAAACACAAATTATGCAGGCTGCCACAGGACAAAACTGTTCTTTAAATACTCTGTAAAACAGTCTTTTATGGACAAAAATCACTTTAATGGAGACTTCCCCTGGCAAGCAAAATAGGCACATTACTTCCTATATCCAAAGTTGTACAGATACGAAGATTCAGCCCTCATGAGACATATTAAGTGTTATAACACAGCAAAACACCTTCCACTACAGCTTCAGAAAGAGCTACTGAAAATGCCTGGGAACTGAGAGTCCCTTTCCCATCCTTTCTGAATGCTTCTGGACTCTTCAGGTAGGATTATCTAGCTCTAATCTAAGTAAGCATGCAACCAAAGCCTACCCAGTTGAATTCCGACATCTCTCTCTATTGGGCCAACGACAAACACTAGAGTGAGGGATAGTGGAGAAAGGCATCCCTGTTAAATATATTGAAACCAAACTTAAGAAGATGTTGTTTTCCTTCTGCTGACCCAGCTGGTTAAAGTTCCATTGAACTCAAAGAAGCACTCAGAAATGCTGTGTCATCATTATAAAACATTCCCTTAGTAAAGTAGGTCATGTAGCAATGATCTGATAAAAAATTGCTGACATTTGGGTTATAAACAAGAAAATATATTAATTCAGAAGGTGAGGTACACCTGAGCTTGCCTGAATTCTAAACGGTTCCCATCTCCTATGCAGAACTAAAGGCCAAACGGATAGCAGTTTCTGTTATCGTCTACTTGCCTGTGATTAAATCTGTGATCATTAGTTTCACCTAGAAAAACAATCAAGTTTGCTGCTCCTCTACATTTCCTTCAAAAGGATGGCAAACCAGATACTGTGGTCTCTTTTACATATGGCACCCGAACGACCTGATGCATGTCCAATGATAGGAGAGAAATCATTCTACCACAGCTGCTTCACTTGTCTTTCTGCTCTGGTAAGAGGTATCCTATTTTCTAGATATTGTGAAAGACACATTGCATTTTTATCCTCCTATAGGAAGGAACAGCAATCCCTAGTCTTATACACAAAAGAAGAGAATGTATATGAGATATGAGGTGTAAATACATTGAACCCATCCCCAGAAACTGATCTTTTCCTCTAGTCGATCCTTGCTTTCCCCATTTATAGAGATAACAATGTTTTTTCTTTCCTGTTTGTTCTCACAGGTCCTTTTCTTCCATTGATCTCAGTCCATCTTTCCTTGTATAAAACCCTCCCTTTTTTTTTTTTTTTATCTCTCTACTTCAGTGTAGTCAGCCTCTCCATCCATTTAACTTCAATGATACACAAGTCTGAAAAACTGATAACCACAGATGGCCATGCTTTGACTTCTGCAATAAGAGAGAGTCTCCCAAGCCTCATTTTAAAAAGGATCTTTCTTAATGAATTTTGTAGCTTATGGTTTTCACGTAGTGCTTTTCTTTCACTGTTTTAACAAATGCTTGTCAGTAAGGGGAATTTGTCACTGAATCCTTGATAATGTCCTTTATTCTGCAGTTCTCAACAGATGTGGAGTAATCCAGTTCTGCATTTGTTCAATTAATGCTACATTGCATTTCATGCTGGTCATCCAGTCCTCTTAAGCTCTTTAATGAAATAACAGGAGCTGAAATAATTTTCTATTGCTTCAGGATTTGAAGATTTAGAAAGGCAGGACAAAGGCTTAATTCTGTTTGATCAAGTCTGTGAAAACTGTTTTCCTTTACATGGTATCAATTCCATAATTTCTCTAGTTGTAAAAAATATCCCAGAATTATAGCTGTCATGGTTCAGCCCTAAAGTCATGAGAAAAAGCAAGAGGTACATACATATTTTGCATAAAAATGAAACTAATGGATTTAATCTACGGATTGAAATAGGTGAATAACTATTCGCTGGATGGCAGAGCTTGATGAAGTTTTGCTTTGCTAACAAATTAGTTTTTGTGAACTTCCAGGAATAAGGTAAATTTTGCACGACAAAACAGTCATGATGTGTGTATATACATATATTTTATTTACTTATTTATTTTTTAAAGGTTGAAAGAACCCCTGAGCACATTCTGGCTTTAGTTTGTTCACCAGCACAGGGCACAGTTGTTAAAGTTACCTGCAACAAACGCAGTGTTCAGTGTCAGGCACGTACTGTTCCAACAGCCTCCCGTGGGAGCTGTGCCTATGGGGACTTACCCAAATTCTATTGAAGTCAATAGCAGCTCTTCTAGTGACCTTGACAAGTTCTGTGTCAATTCCATGATGAAATTAAGCAACACTCTGCCACCTCCTTTGTGATCTATATCATAGAACTGGTTATGATTTCACTGTGCCTCCCAGTGACAAATAGCTGTTCAGGAACAGCAAAAACAGGTTCTTACAACTGAGCTACACAGAGAGTACAGCACCGTGGTAAAGTTTCAGGGAAGTAATACATAAACCAGAAAGCAGATTTGTGACTTTGTGTTTCAAGTTAAGATATAGCAGGGCACTTTCTCCTTCTAAGGTTGCTTCTGTGTGTCATTGATTTTGCAGTTTATTATTAAAGTGTCTTACAAGAGAAATGGCAACCAGATTTGACACTGGGAGACATATTAATGGCAGGGAACCTTAGAAAAATGGGCACTCTGATAGTGATTAATCAGACCAAGCTACTGCATGAGCCTCCCCTTGCTCCCTTTTACTTTGACAAAGAAGCAAATCCTCTGGCATCCTCCAACTCATTTTAACAGTTCCACAACCACGGATTTCCCTTCTGCTCATGAAACAAACTGCTTCTTCAAAAACTGTCACACTGGTTCCCAAGCAGTACTTAGTACTTCATGACTCTACAATAGCATAATACATTAAAAAGTAATAAAATCTTGTTCCGCTCTTAAAAAAAAAAATACAGAAAGTTATGTTCCTGTAGTCAGCTGTGATTAGTTCTAGTCTAGCTCTCTGGAGGAGGAGGACATGACATTTAAGACATTGAGCCCCTCTATTCCAAAAGGCTTATTCCTAATAGCATTGAGGGGAAAAATTGATTCTTTTGATCTTGTATTTTAATCTTAAATTTTAATTTGAACCATAAAATTTTAATAACTGTCCTCTAGGTTTCAAAGAGAACAGCACTACGTGTTTTCTGCACACTGCATATTACACATGTAAAGCCAGATTCTTTTGTATCTGCAAGACTGTGAGGGCTGCTTATTAAATTAGTAATGACCAGCAGTCAACAGCTTTCAACCCCTCTGAGTGTGTGTTGTGTGTTAAGCCAAGAAAAATAAAATAACTGTTGTCCATGTAGAGCCTTTATTTGTGTAAACATCATGCATTTTAAAATAATTATACATATCAACTTCATATGGGATTTTGAAAAAATGCAGGATTTCCCCTAATCATTTACTTATCAGATTTCACAAGGTTAAAATGCAAAGTAATTGCTTGTGTCCTTCCAAGATCTAAAGAGCTGATAATTAAATTTATATGGTACAAAGAAACATGTACCAGCTGGTGTGATAATTTCACCATACAGCTGGTAAGCAACAAATTTTCTAATATGAGCCCAAGAGGAGAAAAATTTACTTCTGTTAAAAGGCAGTTATTACAACCTGAACAGTTATCATGACATACTCTTAGAAATGACCAACAGCTCTACTTTGCAAATCAGAGATATAATTTTTATCTGAACAAAATAGAGAAAAAAATATACTTAAGTTCCCTGTAAGAATATCTTCATAAATTGCAATAATTTCTGAGCCAGGTGACTTAGTCTAACCTGTCTGTCTGTCCTGCCACAGGGCAGAGGGCTGCCTGTGAGAAGTGTGCAGCCTGCTGGAGCATATGCACCTTATACACCGAAGGAGCATCTTTGACTTTTTACATTTTGAATGGTAGCAAATGTTATTCCCACTGATAACATAATTACACAGAATAGAAGCAACCACGTAAAAAGTTGAACTTCAGTTCATTTTACAGTATCAGCTGTTTGCCTACAGTTCTTAGTTTAAAAGGCCAGTAAGGTTTCCAATGTTTGCAAAATGTACTACTATAGGGACGTCAAGGAAAAAAAAAAAGATATTTCTGAGGCAATAAAGACTTCTTCCATTTCCAATTCCCTTTAATGTAGTTGGTATTCATGAAGAAATTGCCTTACATTTTCCAGGCAATATAAAAAGAAAAAAAAATGTTTGGCAAACATTTCTACCCCTGCACACCATTTTAAAATCAAATTTGCTTGTGTACAAAGGCAGAGCAGCCTTATAGATCTGGCTGAGGCTTCAGCCAAATTCAGGAAGTATGGTTTATGGCAATTTTTACACCAAATTGTTGGTTTTTTCCTTTCTTTGCTATAATGTAGGTTTGGAAAAAAACGCCAATGACATTTAAATTAGGGTGAAGAATTATGTACAAGCAAGTTATTGAGGCTTCTTATTGCTATATCACCTGTATGTGTCTCTACTACACCAGCAGCACAGCACTGTCCTAAATACTGGTGCCACCACTGCTCCCGTTCCACCATCCTGGTGTCAGCTTTCACCCAGGCCAGCATGAATAACAAGCCTATGGCTGCATTTTCTCATCACCTATAGCCTTAGGGCAGATCAAACCTTGCCTTGACATCCACATCACTGTGATTATTACTGCATAAAACTGCTGGAACACTATTGTGGAGAAATCAGAGCCTGTCTATGAAGAACCAAGCCAAAGGCTGAATGAAGGCATCCTTTGATTTAAAACATTCATTTAGAATAAAACCTTAAGTTAAAATCAATCTGTTGGGTTTTATGGTTCTGTAAATAAAGAATCCTATTTCCTGGAGGAAGTATAACAGTTATCTTACCTGCTGTTCCAAGATATAACATGAAGGTATTAAGAGGCTTGTTCACGAATCCTTCTCATAGCTCTCCATTAGGATGCCTAGGCAGAAAACACATCGGAGGGAAATTTTTAAGACATTGTAAGATGAGGTTATTTGAAAATATGATCTGGAAAATATTGAAAATGGAGATCAAAAAAAGTGCAGGGGAGTTACTAAAAATGGATGGAATAAGTCAATACAAATGTGTATTATATGGTTGTGTATTCATTGCATGTTGTTTCTCAGATTGATATTGTCATCCTATATATCATAAGATCTTTCCACAAAACAGGCTCAACAGGTCAGTTACTGACAAAATAGTTAATTTCTCATTTCTGCTAAACAGGAATTTCATCAGTTATCAGAGTTACAACTTTTGAAAATGGAGTAAAAACTCAAATTTAATATTCAACCATTCCACCAGAGATCACCAAAAGGCTATCAAACATTTTAATGCTTATTTTATCATCATAAAGTTCATGTTAGCAAAACCACTTCATTCCATTTTATCCATATTTTGAGCATTCATGGGAGATGCTGCTAGCAATATAAATTTAAATTAACAGTAATAGATTAAGATAAAAATTTCCTTGTATTTCCCACAGGTTCCTTCAATTAAGATTAAGACCCATATAGGAGTGAAACATTCGCAAGTCAGTGTTCAGGGAGGATACTGCAGACAATAAGCACAAGCCACCTTATCCAAAAGACACTGATACATAGTAACGTACATGGAGAAATACAAACCAGGCAGGCTGGCAGGTTTTGAGGTTACTTTTTTTTTTAAAGCCAAGATAGCATGTGAGTGCATATGTAAGTACTGGAACACTGAAACTGAGCAAGAACTTCAAGGGAGAGGACAACTGCTGATACAAGATTAATGGACAAAGGCAAATTTCCTGTTGCAAAGTAGTAACTGAAGGAAGATTGGATAAAATATTAATTGTTCAATTTCACCACATCAATCCGCAACATGCAGCAGAACTTCTGCTTTGCTCTTCCTCTCCCCATCCCTGTGCTCCTGGGCGTACCGACAGACTGGCCATGCACCAGCAGAACACCTGGCAGCAAAGGGGAGGGCTCCCAAAGTCAGAGCTTGTCACAAACATCCGTTCTTGCCTGTACTCATTTGATTCCATTCTGCCAGAATCTTAGGTTGATGTGTGTTACCTGGTGCAGTGCATCACTTATATGAAAGCTGTCACCAATGTTTCACTTTCTCTAATTCTACTTTAATTATATTGTGCTTAAGAACATGCAGGCAACAAATGCAAAACAATCATGGATGAATTAACTTCATCAGTTCCAGCTACCACGAAAAAAGCTTTTATTGCTAACTGGCCTCAGATAGGAATTCTGTATTTCTAGGGTAAAACACTGTCTTTTTTTTTTTTTTTTTAAAGGCATTCACACGGAGAGCATTTTAATTTTCCACACTATAGCTGTGTTGACCTTCCAGACCTTGCAAAGTAAAGTATTTATGATCCTGGGTTTTTTTATGGTATTGTTTCAATATTTTTGTAACATTTGTATTTCTTGCTGATGTTTTTGGCATTAAAAATCACTCAAGCTGTGCTGAAATATAATGATACTCACTGAACCATAGTATGGAAGGATAATTCAGTTCAGGGAGGTTATTCTAGCTCATCATGTACACAAAGGCTTGAAAGAAAACGCAGAGGATTCTCAGTTCCTGACATGTACACTATACAATCCCTCTTTAAAAAAAATAACATGACACAGAGAAGACTTCACTTACATATCAAAATATGCAACTTCATGTCTGCAGAGCCAGACAAGCAAAACAGCTATCCAAAATGCACACATAAAAACACCTTTTATGGTCTTCCCAGAAACTCCCTGTCTTTTAAATTCAATTGATCATGGAAAACTCAAGTCTGTAAAAACTTCCTTTTTCTTTTCTTCCAACAGCAGAGCATGTCACCTATTAACCCACTGCATCTCAAAATACAGAGTCACAAAATGTCTTGTACTAGGTTTCATAAAGGCTATGCTGTGCTTTATATTTATCCCCACCTTCTCACTTTTAATTTCTATCACCCCTTCTCTCTCTTTGTCTTTATCTTGTCTTGTCTTTCCTCTCTCTTGTCTGTTGTCTTCACTGGCAGTGGTAGAAACTCACACGGAGCAAGACAGTTCTGTACTCATCTCGACCATTTCGATGCTTGTGGTCAGTCTTCCGCCATGAGTTTACAAACTTCATCCACATAACTCTCTCCTGAAGCTGAGCATTTCACAAACTCTAAGGAGATCAACATCAGAAAATTAGACATATATCTGGGTTTTTTTATTCAATTCCACTAGTGTCCTTTAGATGTTAGGCTGAAACCTTGACTCTGATCCAACATATTATAGATTACTAGGAAGCAGCAGTGCATGCACAGAGCACCAGACAAATGATCTCTCAGCAGCTAATTTTCTGAAGAGCTAGGATATCGGCACTACCTTAATTTAAATTTGCTTAGCATGGTGGTCATACCTGGGGGAACTGAACTACAAGAAGCCAAAACAGAACTAAAACCACAGATTTAAATCTTGTTTACAGGGCAAGTCAGGTTTCTGAATCTTGGTACTGCAAATTAGAAAGCAAGTTCCAGCTTCAATATCCACAGCTTGAGATGCTCAACTGTATGTTAATTTAATACAAGCTTTCTGATCTTCTAATAATCTCTGAAGTGAGACGACATGCATGCATTATCTCTCCTGTCTTGGCATCAACTGCTGTGCAGTGAATTTGTAATTTACAGTGGTATGAGGTACTAATTTGGCCCTTTCTAAAAGTCTGTGTATTGACTGAACAGCTTGTCCACATCAGCATTCGCCGCATTTCTGAACAATGCTATGATATGAACTGCATGTTGACCAGTCTAGAATATTTAAGAAGACAATAAAGTAATCCATAAAGACTACAACACAGCATAATTATCTCATGACTTATTACTGTAATGTAAAATAAGATAGTATTATAAAAAAACAGATAGTGAAACTTAGCTGAACATAGATCCCAAATTCTGTTCATGTATTTTATACAGGATGCTTTCAATAGAATTTTTATACTATAGAATTTCTATGCAAGAGCCAAGTTTCAGACTGGAAACCTTCACAGCCCCCTGTGCACAAGGTGCCTAAAATAAAAGAGTCCAGAAACAAGAATTAAGAAATATTTTAGGCCCCTGTGTCATTCATTGTACCTCATAATGTTAATGTGTTCTATTTCTGAAATAATGAATTGATATGCAAGAAAAGGCTCAGTGACCCAGTGGGTGCAAGAAGTCAGATAGACAATTCGTAACAGTAAGTCATTAAAAATGGACTTAGCCCTAAAATAATTTGTATTTTTATCGTTTTCTGAGAGACATTTCATTAAGTTCTCATCACAATTCAAAAATTGTAATAAAAGGTATCGTCCTAACCCTGGATTCCCAAACTCTTCAAGGAAAGTAGATATATTTATAAATAAGGATCCTTCACAGCAAGCAGCAGACACATTGTATGCCTGTGGTTTTTATTTCTTTTTCCTATCCCAGTCAAGCATGATTCTCTCATACACTATGGTTGCAAAAATAGTTAATACATTAGAGAAAATTTCCATTTCACCTCATGAGTTTTTTTATAGATCAGTTGTAATAATTACAGAATTCTACAAACTGTGTAAAATTATTCAGCTACCGGTCTGAAATAAGCTGTCAGGAGCCTTAGCTTACTTTAAGATTTGACATACGAACTTACTAGTATAAGAGTATTTGTCTTTTTTCTGTCTTTTATTTTTTTTAGCATGGTGATGCAATAACATTTGCTGAATGTGTGCTATGAAGTCAGCTTTTTGCATATACATACTACATATAAATACTGGTTTATAAATATCCACATGTCAGGATATTCTGAAAGCTTTGTACTGTAAGTACCATAACTCCAATATCACTGTGAGGAAATGCCAATGCTCATGATTCTCACAAGGTTTTAAAACCATTTCATATTTTAGACAGACATGAGTCACCATTTTTGGGCTTTGAGTTTGATCACACTGCATATGACCTTGTGATGACTGACACTTGTTCTTCTCTCACAGATAACCTCAGGAGACAACCAGTTGTACCTTTTCCTTCTCAGTGGGCTTTCACCTGTATGCAGAAATACTGTTCAGAAATAACAACCTGAGAAAGTAGTGAATTTGCATCCAAACCCCATCTTACTTCATTTTCAGACTCTATTTCAAATCTGAATGTTGGTCTTCCTCCACAACTTCTGTAGATCCTCCTGGAATCAAGATCTATGTAGAAAGGACCATCCTCTTCACAGACTGTAATCTCAATGAACATAATCCTTCTTTCAACTGGCTACAAATCAGCTGTATCTGTTGTGAATACACAGGAGCAATGAAGTCTTACAACAAAACCTTTTTTCCTCCTGCGCTTAAAGAAATGACTGGAAGAATGGCTTAAGTGCCATTTTGTGTTTCAGTTTTTCAGTTGGGATTTGGTTAGCTTATCATTTATTGTAGAACAGTGAAAAATGGTATTTATTATGTGGAGAAGTAAGATTGCTTTCCTTTATAAAGTTGGCTTTCTCACAGTTATCTATCCATTTGTTAGTAGTAAAATTGCAAAGAGAATATGAGTTCAGCAGCACCAGCAAATCCATGTTGTTATTTTCAGTCTGAAAACTTGTGGCCTGCTTTAGCATATTTCAAATAATGTCCACTTTTATCATGACAACACTAAGAAATAATAACTTGTTGACATTTTTACCAAAGTGAACTCTGGGGACTGACATTTTGCCAAAAAGTTTACGGCTCCCATACAGATTCTTCTGGTGCTGAATTTCTAATGAATATTTGGTGTTCATTTTAACTTTGTGAATCTATCTTCTATGTCAAGAAACATCTTCAGACCTGCACCTGTGAGGACCTGTTTATCACATACCTCTCTTTTTCACCTATCTAGAAAACTCCAACTCTTATCTGTAACTGTAACTGAATTTCCACAGTGTCACCATACCTGAAACAAACAGTCTGTGTTTTGAGTCTCCCTATTAGTTTTGAAAATGAAACTCAGACTTTCACAGCCTAGCTTTAACTGTGGGAACTTCATATTCCCTGATCCTCTTCCTAGCCAACAGAGGAAGATTCCGTAACTTCATGTTCTGTGAAAACATCCATGAAGGAAACTCTCCACTGACTGTAACAGGAACACAGGCTTCTCTAAGAAAACGTACACCTCACATATGATTCTCTTGAGTTCTTAAACCACTCAGCTGCTTTGGAGCAGTTTTTCCATCTGACCTCCTTCTCTCACTCATGAGTAACTGCTTTACATTTGTACATAAAATCAAAATTTGCATCTATATAGCCTCACTGATCTCCCGTCCAGGACCTGCTCACACAACTCTGGTAAACAGTCTGTGAACCACTTGTGGGCTGTCTGCAGACTGCCTGTGCAAACACCCTCACCCAACAGGTATGTGCAGGTGGACACTTGCTCTGGGAATTACAGAATCATCAAGGTTGGAAAATACCCTGAAGATCATCTAGTCCAACCATTAACCTCACACTGACAGCTCCCAACTACAACATGTCCCGACTCTTAAACCCCTCCAGGGGTGGGGACTCCACCACCTCCCTGGGCAGCCCATTCCAACGCCCAACAACCCCTTCTGGAAAGAAATGCTTCCTAATATCCAGTCTAAACCTGCCCTGGCGTAACTTGAGGCCGTTACCTCTTGTTCTATCGCTTGTTACTTGGTTAAAGAGACTCATCCCCAGCTCTCTGCACCCTCCTTTCAGGCAGCTGTAGAGGGTGATGAGGTCTCCCCTCAGCCTCCTCCACACTAACCCCCCCCCAGTTCCCTCAGCCGCTCCCAGTACGACCTGTGCTCCAGACCCTGCACCAGCTCTGTTGCACTTCTTTGGACATGCTTGAGTAATTCAGTGTCCTTTTTGTAATGAGGGGCCCAAATTAAGGTCTGCGAGTCTGAGTCTATGCGTTGGGACACGCTAACGGGAAGGTGCTTCATTTATGAAGCCTGAAGAGGCACCCTAAGGAAGGGATTAGCCGGGAAAGCCAGCTAGGCAGCCCTTGCAAGGAACACGTTTGCTAAGTGCCCTATAGACACCCCAGCAAAGTAAGAATGATTGGAACAGTAGCTGACCACACCATGTGATGTTTAGACACTACAGGTTAAAACTGGGTTGTGTTCAGAAATAAATGAACTTCCATCACCTGGACAACACTGATACTTTTAATTATATATTCAGCTGACTTTAATGTTAAGATTTATGGAAAACCACAAAATAGTACTTCCAAAGACAGCATTCCATGGCTTAGGTCCTATTTCAGTAAGGTTTTCATAACTTCATAGCACAATTGCTGCCCAGTTTCCATTTATTTTTTGTGAAACCCTGTCAGTGAAAAAACCCACCATTTCAAGGGGTTAAGTGAATAAGCAGTCTCACTGAAAGTTTTGTAAGTACTCTTTTAATTTAGAGTCAAAAAGGGATTAACAACCACACATTTTATTAGGTTTAATCTAAATACCTGCTCCTTGTATTTCTGTGCTGGGAGATATTTGTATTATCTATTCAGCACTATACTAACCATCAGGCTGACTGTTCCCTGCAGCTCTGCTGACTCAAAATAATGACTTGTAGGGGAGCTCTAATGACAGAACAAGGGGCAATTATAGACACAGCGTGAGCCTTGGAATAACTGTGTGATGTATTTTGTGCAGTTGATTGACCTCATGTTCAAGTTCATTTGGGTTCTGCTGCTGTAGATCTGGCCTGTGCCTGAAGGTATATGGCTTCTCAATATAAGACGACAGAACAGATTAGATCACATCAGATTGTTCAGACAAAAGCAAAACAGCTCCAGTGCTGGGACGATAAATGATAGCAAGAAGATGGGGCTCTGAAAGCAAATATTCCTTTGCCTACTGACAGTAAAATCCGAGGTTGTAGGAAGAGATTATTCAGCCACTTTTAATGTTCATCTTCAAATATGAGGAAAGAGAATGTCACTTTCTCCCTTAGATATTTAAAAATACTATCAGGAATTTTGAATGGTCAGAATAAACTAAATTTCTGAAGAAAAAAGTTCTTATGAAAATTGGTCTATGGACCAAGTGCAAAACCAATCAGACTCTGCTGCGTCATGTTCTTGTCTCTCTGAAATACAACCCTGCTGTAATATAACTCACTGCTCAAGACAGCAGCTTTTCTGATAACTTGTCTTAATCCCAAAGCCAATAACTGGTACTAAAGAAGAGAGAAGAGGAAACGGTTGTGGTTTCTCCCATCAATATTACTATGTATCATCAAATTAACTACAACATTATTATGAAAAAAACAAGGAGACCATGTTTAATAACCGTGCACATTACCTTACAAAACACTGTGCAACAGCTACACTGAAAACACTTTCCTCAGAAACAAGGCTTTGATTCTGAACTGGTTCAAAACCAGTGCTCCTCATAGTGAAGCCTGTTTACAGGCAGTCCCACAACACCTATCTGTCTTTGAAAATGACTGTTAATAGGGATATTAATATTCAATATAAACCTTGGAAAAGCTATAGGAGCGATTTTGTTACAAGTGTATGCATGAAGAAGGAGCTACACCTGGGTTATGCAAACACAAAAATGCTTCTAAAACTTTTATCCCAAAAGTATCCCCTCTGATATAGATGATTATGCTAATTTATGCCGAAGGACTTTTGTATTCAAGTTATCAAGGAAACAGAACATTTGCCTTACCAGGAGGAACCAAAAAGGCCAAGACTTAGAAACAAGAATGCAGAACCCTCTTCCTCAAATCTTAAAACACTAGACGTAGGGACAGCCAATAAAGATGGAAGGGGTTAAGAACAGATCACTGATAGGAAGGCAAAGATACATCTCTCCTTAGCGTTTTAACTTACAGGACAGTTTCTTACATAAACTAAAACAGTAAAAGAAGTGTGGGATATTTGGCTTTAGTCTTTATATCTTGTTTTAGTATATGCGTTTGCAGGGATTGTGCTCTGTTACTTAAAATTGCATTTATGACTGATGAAAAGCAGCAGCACTAGTAAGCAAAGTCTTCAATATTTATTTAAACAGCAGGTAACAAAGCCTCCCTTGAATTTTCCCCAAAATTCAGATCAACTGTTCAAGGTGATTATTTAAAGATTAAAGGATCAGTGTTGCAATACAGAATAAGCTATCTGGAATGTTAGATACAGCAGCCACTGATCAACTTCATTCTGAAACCTGTGATATTAAGTGTTTTTATTAGCTGACTTGACATTTTACAAATCAGAAGAAATAGAAATAATATATTACTGCTGGACAAGTTAATGAACATTAAGAGCCATGCTAATTCAAGTAAAATTCAAATCAATGACTTGGATATGAAGTATCACACCTTCTATTTAAGGATACAACTTGGATGAACGTTTTGGCATAGCAGATTTACTACAGATAAACTACTTTAAAATATCCTTGAGATTACACCAAATTAAAAAAAACCCCACAGATAAGGGAAGTAATGACAAGTTGAAGGCTTTCTGTGCCTGAAAACAGATCTCTCAACAGCAATGTCTAAGAGTCTGTTCTGGAGCCTTACTGCAAAACTTTCATTGATCTATGGAAACAGGAGCAAGTCATAAATCATTCTAGAAGTCCTCTGCTCAAAAGGGGCAATAAATGCAACAGTTATTAATTACTAAAGAACATTATCATCTATTAAGATCTGGGTTTTATTTGATAAATTCTCTTACTTTTTTTTTAAATAGCAGGATTAATTTATTGACTTGTATGGTATCAATTACACAGATAATCTGTACAACTGCTGCAGTGCAAGAGTAGATTTCTTTTTATCCCTATCAGAGAATGTCAGTGAGGCTATTTCTTTTATTGTAAAGGTCAATATCTGATTACAAAGAGTTTGAAACAAAATAATTTAATGAGACATATCTTAAAGACATTAAATGTATTCTGTCTCTGATGGGCTGCCTTCTTTCTTTATCTTATGCACTGGAACGTGTTACCCAAAATTACCTTTCTTCCAGTTAATGAGGGCAAGATCTCAACATGTCTGGCTTAGCATGAGATACATCAATGCTTACTGATGATTAACGTCAGGCAATGTCATCTTCTCTGCTTTGCTAAAGGAAGTCCAACTTCGGTTAATTTTATCTTTTTATTTACAAGACTAATGAGATTTTTCTTAGGTAACTCTTCCTTGAAAAGTTAGAGACAGAATAAAAGCAAAGAGAGCATAAAAGCATCTAGTAAACTTGTATTTTAGATAACAGATCTTGTACATTCTGGTTGCAACACAGGTTATCTAGGTACCTAGCACTCCTCCAGATGACCAAATCTTTTCTTTTTTCCAGCTCCTTCCCAAAAACAAACAGTAGGCTGTAGCAGCATCCATTGTCTGCTGAAATATCCATGTACATTTCAAAAAGGTAAGAAACAAAGAACTTTCTATATTTATTTTTATACCTATTTACTCCACTAAATGCTTATCAACACCTGTTTATACACATCAATGTACTTGATGGAAAGGAATAAAGAGTGCCAAAGTGCTCATAAATGCAAAACACATTTTGTCAAACTGCTCTGTGGAGTCAATATATTGGAAGAAGTGAAGGCAAAATGAGGGAATTTAAAACCAAACTGGTGAAATACAATAGGCTATACTGAGAGCTTCAGTGAAGCTGAGGCCTTGGAGACCTTTTTCCCTAAGAGTTCAACAATTTATTCAAATAATTTTCCAAAGGATGCTCAATAGTCAAAAATGAGTGTACTGAAGCATTTCACACCAGCCCAGAATGGAAACTCCCAGTTGCTCTTTAGTTGCTGGCTGTTGCAATGAAAGATGGCAATGTCTAATTTGAGGCTGAAAATGGAAACAGGTAAAAGACAGATGTTTCATCTCATAAGAGTCGCACACGAATTCAGAAGAGATGAAGAGAGAAGATTCCAAAACATCCCCCACTCTCTCTGTTCAGTGTCAGGCACAGCCGCACAAAAAGAGTTTTCTCCTGTTCTCAAATGCTAGTGTGGTTTCTGGGATGAAATCTGTCAGGGGATGAAATCTGTCAGGGGATGAACACGTAGAAAGCACCAGGAACCAGGTCCCACCTATCTCTGCTGCACCTCCCCACCCCTGCAGAGCAGCAGCGCAGCAGTTGCACACAGACGTGGCAGAGCCTAGCACCCTGGCATCACTGCCACGGGAGACACCGCACGTCCCCTTCCCTTTCAACAACTAGGTGGCCCAAAGGAAAGGCAAAGCACACCTCGATCTTTTCACCCCCCACAAGCTTTTGCTCTAACAGCTTCAACAAGATGACAGTAAAATTACTTTTGACACTGTTTGGAGAAGATTAATTTGCTCCCTGATCATTTTGTGCAAGTAATTAGTCACAATTGCTACTAGGAGAGGAGAAGGAAAAAGATAAAGAAAGCAGATTAAAGAAACAAACTACAACAAATTCCATAAAGTCCCTGGAAGTGTCAAAACCTTTTCAATCTTATAATTGCCTATGTAAATATCCAGGTTTTACTCCCGGTGGCTTAATTTAAATAAGAAATAGCTGAATATATAATAATTGCTTGTTCATTTTACATGCACTATAGTCCATTAAAATAAAACCCATACTCGGCTGGATATCCAGTACTTAACTGATTTTATAGCACATGTAGATGTTGATAAATTAAGTTGACATGAACTGACTAAGGATATATTCCAAAATCAATTAGGATTTTAGTTTCTTCCTTTAATTGTGACAGTGGTAACTAAGAGTATATTTATTACAAATAGAAGATATTGAAAGCATTATATTTTCAAGTATTGCTTAAATATGGAAGAATAATCCAAATGGTATTTTTCAGACACTTAACCAAGGCAGCTTGCTCCTGCAGAAATCAGGAATCTCCTGCTGTTTTGTACAACCAGCAGGTCCAGTAAGTTCTTTTCAGTTTCTTCAGCAAATGAAGTCTTTCACCAAATGGTTAGTGGAAAAAACCCAAACCATTACAATTACAAATACGAAACACCAGCTATATTTAATAAGTGGACGTAACAACATTACCAATATCAACGTAGCCAAGACATACTTGAGTACATTTAAGTGCCTAGTACATTTAAGTGCCTAGTTAGGCTTCTTAATAGAAGCAGGTAACTAAAGAGGGATCTCCACTCAAAGAAACAGAGCATGCAGATGCTCACACAGCATTATCCTCTTAGTGGGCTTTCTGTGAAACAAAGCAGGCAGAGAAAAGCAGCAATGAAGTAAACTAGCCAGACTGAAGGAGGACCAAAAAAGATGGCCCTGAATAAGGCAAGAGATGGCTAAAGAGGTCCTGAAGCAAGAGAGTGCTTTCAACCCTGCCATGCTGGCGCTACAGCATTTTGCCTTTCTTTGTAGACAAACAGGATTTCATAGAGAGGGGATTCAGTAAATATTTTCTCTTTCTAAAAGAAAAGGCCCTACAGGAAACCAAACTCGGGACATTTGCTCTGATCAAAAAGCAACAGCTATTTAAATAGAAGAGTTTATAGAATGTGTAAACTACACTGGTTTATTACCTAGAGGCAAGGTGTTAATCCATGTGTTCTATGACTGTGGAGAGGCTTATAAATTTAAGATCTTCCTCAGGTCTCTGAAAGGCAATTGAATTCCTTTCCTCTTCCCTCTTCCACCTCTGGTATTTCAGAGCTTTTCCTTTCAGCTAGAACACTAATGTTCCCCAGGGAAGAATGGATGGCCTCATGTAATGTACCTGCCACCCCCCTGCTCCTTTCCCTCAAAGCCCTGCCTGGAGTCCCAGAGAGCTATGGGATAAACACCTGGTTCCTGCACATGCTCTGGCTGCTTACCATGGTCTGCAACAACACACATGGAGGAAAACTGTCAGAAAGCAAATGCTGCCACATCCCGCACTTCCCTGAGGCGCTGAAGTTACGAGTCCTGGTAAGTGGGGAGAAGATTCTTAAAGATCCAGCCTTTGGTCAGGTAGGCAGAATTTCCTTTCGACCCTCTCCATTTAGTGTTCCGGCCTCTGTTTTTGCATGCAACACAGAGGCCAGTACTTCCATGTACCTCCTTTTTCTAAAAATAAATCCCTCAGCTCTTTGTTGTACCCACTGTAAAATATCCACACATTGACAATTGGCTTGACTCATAGGGGTAGACCAGGCAGCTAAATAACTAAAGAAGGGATATGCTTTTTGTAGCAAACAAAACAGCAGTACAGCCTGGACATGCTTCTATCAAAAAAAGTAAAAAGAGAAGAAAAAAAAATCCCATTAAAAAAACCCTCAAAACAAAACAAACAAAAAACCAAACCACACAAACAAGTAGTCTATGGTCTTGTAAAAACAAAAATCCAAGCTCACATCACAAAATGTGTCTGGAACTTCTTCTTAATATATACTGTAATGCTATAGTTATATTGGTGGAAGGAACACAGTGTTCAGATTTCAGTTTAGATGCCAGCAAGAAGAGATCTGAGCAAAGTCTGACAGTCAGAACATTTTAAATTTTTTTTCATTATCATTACTTCACCAGTGATCTGACACACCACTGACACTCACTGTCATGGCCTACTAACCAGAAGATAGGGAGGGAGGGGGGTTTGCAGGAGGTCTTGTCTTTTCTCCCAGAAGGGAAGTGGCAGAAAGAGGCAGGTTTTCATAAGACTCAGGCTTCTGTAAAACAGTAGATTTGTTCAAATGTGGAGTGATGCATGGGTTCAGATCCCCTCAGGGAAATCATCATTACAGAGGTGGGATATACACTGACATCTAAAAATAACACAACTTTAGTGTCAGATGCAGCCCCTCTTTCTGAAACCTGCCCCTGGTCTGACTTCAAGAGAAAACATTCAGATCCTCAAAGACCTCTCTCCTGAGCTAAAGAAAATCTCCATTATCATTTGTCAGCAAAAGATTTGACATCCTCTCTGCATGTTCCTGCTGCTAGGGGGCATGAACATTAGATGAGCAAGGAAAACACACGTATGTAGAAAAGCAGTAACAAAAAGTGCACCGAGGGGAGTGGTTGTCTTTTTACCAAATATCCCATGGCCTATTTAGATATGTCTATGAAAAAAATTATTTAAAAATTAGGGGGGAAAATGCCAATCCTATCTCATGGCTTTAGTTTCCCTGCAAGGTAGCTGACCTCATTTGTCGTTTCAAAGGATGACTGGATGAGCACTAAAAGGCAGAAGGTATTATCAGGGCAGTGACCTCTCTGATGCTTTATAGATTCACAACAAAGCAGCTTTATTGATATGATTTTAAAGAGCTCTCAGAGGCACAAAATGCAGTTGCTGTAGGAATAAATAGCAGACATCCCTTTGAGAACAACAGATGGCATCCAAGGTGACTTATCTCCCAAACAGGTAAGCACTTTCACTTATTTGTAAATAGCCATCATTTATCCTGGTTTGTTCAGCAGGTCCCAGTGGTGTCACCTGCATCAACGACTAAAAGGAATGGATGGCAAAAATAAAATGTAAAAGTGCAAGTTTAACTTCTTTTGCTCTGCAGCAAATCTAAGACCTGAAGTGTTACATAAAGAAACCTGTGAAAATAAAAAGTAACGGTACTCTTGATAAAAATTATGTTTTCCAGTAGATTCTGAATTCAGCATAGGGGAATGCTAATATCCTTTTTTTTTTTCCTGCTGATGTTCTAGTATAAAAAGAACTCACCTCACTAGAACATCTTGGTAAAACCAAGTTTGGTAACTAGCCTGGATATCAAGAATGAGCATTAACAGCCTAAGTGGAGATGCACAGCTGCAAGTTGCTTATTAAAATGCTTTATCATTCATTAAGTCCCAGCGGCAGAATCAGAAGAGCTGGAAGACCTTTCAGGCTGTGCTTTGAAAGTGTTTCACGATCATCATTAGAGGCAACTCCGTTAAGGACAAATCATTTCTCAGCTACCACAAGAAAAACCCTGCGAAGACAGACCTCCCTGGCAGACATATCCTAATCTGATGTACAACTCATCAGGTAGGACTGCGGAATGGTTCGATCTTTAGAAGAAAGGTGCCTACATTAGCACTGTAGTTTGGATCAGCAGTGCACTTTGGAAGCAAATCCCTCAGCTGCCCCACTGAGCACACTTTGGTTTGTGTGACACTTGGTCTTACTGCATTGTAATGGGGATTCCCCTTTAGAAGATGAAGAGAAACTGCTCGCTGACAGAATACAAAGCACACTCAGCTAGCAGAGGGCATTTAGTCCGCACCCCCAGAATAAAGGTGGTTTAAAGTAAGCTTCTCCCTAGGTTCATCTCATCAACTTCTGTTCTACAGATCTGCTCCTACCTGCACCGTACTGTGGCTAATGCATTTATTTCCAAAGGCAGGGGCTCAGCACAGAAGGACCCCACATTAAATTACTCAACTGCAACAGCAACACATTTCAAAGAACTCAACATGCCCTCTGATAGAGAGACAGCATTCCTCCTTTTCCTGATCCTGGGTCAGACTCTGTTACAGTCCAATTACCTGGTCTGTATTTTGCTCCTAGGATATTTCCAGACCAACCTTTCTAAGTTCTCAGATAAGAAGTACTACTCAGATATTTGGTACCTCACAGAATTTGTAATCTTTAAACCTGATAAATCACTATATTTTTGTCAAACAGTAATATTTCATGTTAGAGCAAATATCACTTTTCTTATACCTAAATAATAAACTAGTGATTAGAATACAATGCTTAGTTTTTCTGTTGTCACATCTTTAGTCCTGACTGCAGAACAAAACATTAACTCCTATAATAAGATCTTTCTTCCTAAAAGTCTTGGGGAGAAAGGAAGAGAAAGGGTTGCAACTATTTAGTTTAACTTTGCAAACCAAAAGGATTAAGTTGGCTCCATTTACAAACAATTTCAAATTGCTACTCTCATTTCTATAGTTCATAGAAGTTTTGGTTTAAGTTGCTGCAGTGGGGTTCACATACCCTTCAATTATCTCAAACCTCCCAAGCAAGACCATTTATGCCCATTTTTGCATTCAAGTTACATGCCTGAAAGGAATGAGAAAGGAAATAGGTTTGATGCCTATTCCCATTAGAGGATTTCTAAAGAAATCTCCTCTCACAATTCCATCCCACGGCCACAGGAAAATCCATGAAGCACTAAGCAAGGAGGACAAAGCTGGGCAGCTATACTGAGCAGAAAGGACATTTTGTGTCGTCTGGGAGCATCACTGAAACAGGCAGCAGCAAGAAGGAGGCCACAAATAGATGTTTCCTCACTGCACTACACTGTTAATGTCCCACAGACTTGCCTTAATCTTGACCATGCTTCACCTCCACGACCACAGCCATGGAAGATCACTGCCTACTGTCCTATTTCCAGTAAAATAAAACTGAAACCTAATATAATTCTGAGGACTCCCCAAGTGTTCCCTTCTCACAGTATTGCAGTATGAAAAAAAAAAAAATAAAAAATCACCCTTTACAACGAAAAGGATTGGCAGTGTTGAGGACTTGCTGTGAAATAACACGACATCCCTCCATAGCTGAATATTGCCCTCAGAATAATGCCCAAACCATCAGAGGCTTCAACATTTGAAAGAAGTGTCATTGAGACATCAGCAGTGCCGTGATGCTGCTAAGTCACACTCCAAATTTAGACAAGTCTTCTCTCTGCTTTTTGTACAATTCTGAACAGTGGGGGACTAGGGAAGTGGCTACGAACAAAAGAAGGAATGACAGAAGAGATTTGCTTTTCCTTAACAAATTGTTAAAGAGGGATGAAAAATGCTCATAGTTTACTGATATGAAGATGTATTTTGGTGATAAGTTTCCATATTGCATACAACACATCCTCCCCCACTCCCAAAATGCTATTCATGAAATATTAGCATTCAAATTCATCTGTCAAAACGATTGTTGATGTAGTATAGAAGGGCTACATTATCATCTGCTCTGCAGTTTGCCTCAGAGCAATCTTGATTCAGATATTTACATAACCAAAGATTATGACATCTTTTCCAGCCCTTTTGATGTGTCTGTCAGCAAGATGTCAGTGGAATCAGATTAATTCCAGCTAGATTCTTTCCTGATACCCAAGAATAGCTGTGAGGCATGAAGCAGTCATTTTGCCGAGCAGAAAGTTTGTTTTCCCAAAAAAAAACCCCTGACAAATCATTTGAAGCAGAAAAAACATATACACAAGAGTGAAAAATGTGTGTTTTATTATCCTTGAGGATCAAGACGTAGTGGTTTTGAAGGCAAGTATGACCATTGGTGTAAATATCTTTAAGAATAGTTTAAAAGTACTAAAACATCTCCCATATATCTTATATCCAATCTTATTTTTTATTACTAGTCCTTGCACTATAGTGACAGATGTAAACTGAAAAACTGCATATGCTAAAGGACATAGAATTGGTCACCATTCAGGTGAATCTTGCAAAGAATGACTCTTTCCATATACCTTTGAGACTTTGTCAAGATTTACAGGTTACACAACTTAAATCTTTATAAAAATCCCCACCCCACACCCACCCTACATCCACTTTGCTTAACACTCTCATTCCTCCACAGTAAGAAGAACGGAACAAAACTTGTTGACATTAATGGAAATTGTCTTCTAACTTTTCACAACTGATTCAGATGACATAATGGGCAAAGACACTTGTGCTTTGTCAACATTAAGGCTGCTTTATGCCATTGCCAAGGAAGCTAAACTAGGTAGTAACAGAGAAGAAAATTCTTATAAAGGTCTATATCCAAGGACAGAATGAATTGGTGTAGAATAATTCTGTGCTAAGACCTTACAGCATAAAATATAAAGAATATTTACAGAGAATAATGTTTGTGTATAAATTGACGCTGAAGGAGAGGAAAGAGTTATTGAGTAGATAAATGGAAAAGGGTCAAAAAGGACAGATTGACAGAATAGAGAGAGAAAAAATGTAGTAAATGAAGGATTAGGATCTTAGACATTACCAGGAGGAAGTAAAAACAATGCAGCAGATGCAAATCCCAAACGAGGACTCTAGAAGAGACCAAATGCAGCATCAGATAAATAGTGAGAATTTCTCCAAACCTTTCATTCACCTCCTCCTGCTGATGGATGAGTAAATCAGGTGCCCCATACTACCAAAGGCTGGAAGTGATAGACAAGTGATGGAAATTGATTTGGCTTACAAACATTCTCATAGTTGAGCTTTATAATCCCAAATATTTTACATTTTCCAGACTGTTTTGCAAAATTTTAAATTCTTTCAAAAACTATGTGTCCTGTTTGTCTAACATCTCATTGTTAGGAAAAGGTTACTTAGCAATGACATAGGGTGATACAGTACATCTGCTGACCTTATTTGCTTGTCCATTTACAAATGTATCATACTAGAGATAAAACTCTTTGTCTACAAAGGCCCAAGTTAAGTATCATCTCAACCATTCTTGCCCTCAGAATACAGTAACTACTGTCATTACCAATCACTCGTTAGCTCAACTGTCAAGTTTAAATCCTCCTCCATAATTTTAAAGCTTTCTTCTCCAGTGTACCAGCACCTGACATTATATTATGTGTACAGATGAAAGACAAAGGTATCTGACTGATATTAAATGTTGTCACTCAGCTGGGGCTGGGAGGATGCCAACTGGTCAAATTCTCCACAATCTTTGAACAGATGCTGTGGATATTCCAGTTATTACTTCAATTTCACACTCTTCCTATCTATGCTGACAGCTGGTTTTGACAGTCTGCTCTCTTCTTCTCAGCTCTCATGTCAACCTCAGACACATAATAGCTGGGTTAGAGCTTAAACAATAGTGATTAGATCAGGTAGAGGAGGAAGCATGGTGGCAATAAAAATTAAGATGCTTCAGTAAACCTTGAAACTCTGGCCACTTCAGCTGAAAGCAGCTGTACAGAAACTCATCCAGCAAGACAAAAATTATTCAGAGGAGAAAAGCAGGGATTTTATTAAGGCCTTGTGGTATCTTGTTTGGTTTGTGGGTGTTTTTAATCACACTAAGACTAATTTCCATCAAAGAGTCTGACTGACCAATTCAGTCTTCAGTCTCAGGATTTAGATGGGTCAACAGTTACGGTGCATCACCTTATTCTTGGCAGTTCTGTTTGTGAAAATTCTTACACCATCCAAGTCATTTGATGCAATTTAGCCCTCATTAAAGTAATGAAGCTCCTTGGCTTTGTAAACCACTTGAACATAGGTAATATCAAATAAATAATCAGAAGAAAGAGTTGCGGATCAGACCCCATCACATTTAAGCATGCTGAGTAGTACTGTATGCTGTTAACACTAGAATCTAGCCCTACATAAACACTGCTCTCGTCCACAGTAGGGATAGCTGTAATAACTGAAATGCATTTTTGCCATCTGTTAAATAATTCACACAAACAAGGACTGCAGATGTATTTTTTTCCAGAAATGCTGGCTGTATATTTAAAAAGGTAACCTCTACAATCCTCACATTCATAATTAGGTTTGTGGGTAGACTGAAGAAAAGAATTCCATTTGCAAAAAGCTCAACAGATGGTATTGTGTATTAAAGTAGAAGCATGTGAAAACTATTTGAACAAATGGCAGATGTGTCTGTCAACCTTATCCTGTGCCGTTAAAATAAAGATTGGCATTCGGGCCATTATTTAGACTACAGAATTTTACATAAGTCCTTTGAAGCTTGTGTTGGTTAAGGACCTTTGCGGGCCCAGAGTCAACTAAAGAGGAGGGGGAAAAAAAAAATAAAAACTGGGACTTGTATGGCATCTAGGTTTGTCTCCTTATCCACTCTCAGATTCTTTCCAAAGGCCCCTCTTTTTGTGTACAGAAAAGACTGGATTTTGGATTTAGCTGAATTTCAGACAACAGTGAGTGGCTGTCCATTATGGCAACCTTTTGGGGGTTTTCATACCTACTGTACATCCCATCAAGGGTTAACTCTGCTTCAAGAAACACTAGCTTCTATCTAGTCTCTTCTGCAGTTGCTTTACTTTAATATGACTCATGCAAAGTATGCAGAAGACAAATAGTACAGTACAGAAAAGGCAATCTATTATAGATTCACAAAAGCTCAATATTTTTAGGATTTGCATTCCACCACATGAAATTTAGGTTTTCCCAGATGCCACCTTTGGGTGATGCACCTTTTGTATTTAAAAAATACATTATTTTTTCATGGGACCAACAGTGAACTGCTCTCTATCATAGTCTGTGTAACCTGGTACCAGCAAAAACTTAATGTCTCTAAATACATATACGTAACATATATAGACTCTCTCCTAAGTGCCTATACCTGCTACTACTGAAGTGAGGTAGGAGTTTTTCCACTGGTATAGCAAAGTTGGGTGCCTATTCACTGAATCAGTAAGAATAAAAAATTTTGTTCAGTTACAAGAGAAAATACTGCTTAAGAAATATGCATAATAAAATGAACAATCTGTTTTACTTTGAAGAGCTTAGATAATTTCATTTTTAGGAATACCTTTGAAAGAGTCAAATCCTCTCTAAGAAGCAATTGCCCAAAGCAATAAAACACATCAATATTTTCATGATAAAAAATCCATAGTTTTAAATTCAGCTGTCACGGAAGTTAATTTTTAACTAAGGCTTATCTTAGGCTTTCGTTTACCCAGAACACACGAGGTATCTTCCCCAGGGAAGAAGAGAGAGCCTGCTAGCTAGCTCTGATTAGCAGGGAATCAAAGTCTGTCTCACACTCCAACGCTTTAGGAACTGCCTGGTCCCAGTTCGGTCTGACCTGCAATCGAGGCTCCAATTCTGCACAGCGCCAGAGACTTCCATACTGTGATAACTCTAAGAGTCTCTTTCATTCTAATGCATTCTGTTACTAAGAGAAACCTTGCCTAGATTTAAACTGAGAAAGTACCTTTAGAGCCACGTGTTTAAAAAGCTTTCTCATTGTGCGTGCTGGTTTTAAAAATGGGGGGAAGTCTATTGGTCCAAATTCAATGCCAAAGGGAAGAGCCTGTCTGCCTCTTGGGAGGCCAAATATACTACCATCACAGGGGCAGCTTAAACTTGGGTAATCCCATTATACACATCAGGATGTGCAAGAGCATCCCGAGCAGCCGTGTTCTCTACCTTTCTTTCCAGAGCTCTGCAGTCTGCCAAGGCACAAGCATGCCAGCGACAAGCGAACAGCACGAGGCGCACGTAGAGGGTGTTTCTCCACAGAATCTGCCACAGCAAAGAGCACAGACCAAGAAGTAGAGGCCGCTCCACTCCCAGGGGTATGAATCACAGCTTCATGCAATACAGATGTAAAGGAAAGGTAGCTGCAGCCCATGGTGCATGATGCGGCATCCAGGAAAAAAAAACACCTTCTACCCATTCACCCCCAGGCCTGGTGTATTTGGAGGGTGTACAAGTATTCGGATGGCTCTTTGTGCAAGCCTCTGCAGAAGTAAATCCCTTTATCAAAGCAAGCTTAGATGAATGGATTTCCCAACTCCATGAGCAGAGGTTATGCAGAGAGCCCTTCTCATGCCTATGTCATGCATCTTCTGAACTTTTGGCAGACAGTTGCTTCAAATTTCTCTTCTCCTACTTTACTGCATCTTCCCACTTTCATGTACTCATACTGGAGATGAAAATCTGATCTTCAGTAACTACTTTCTTTAATGCAGCTCTTTCACTTCAATTTTACATACATTTCTTTTTCACTATCAACTCCAACTACTTCAGGGAACAGTGTTTAAGCCTGTATGTAAGTGGACTGTTTTTCTAAAGAGTTAATTCTCTAAATATTCCAGCTTTCACAGCAGGCTGCAAAGAAAAAGGATTTAGAAATATGCCTTTAACAATGGACTAAACCATTGACATCACATCCTTACCTTAAAATGGAGGATATGAAGTTTGTAAATTTGCCTGTAATTCATGGACTGTATCACTGAACGAGAGAAAACTTCTTGTTGCTTTTATAGCTTCTTTTGTCACGAAGCAAATAGTGGGCAAATGCACCAATCCAAAGATCACACACAGCAAAATTATTCTGCATTGACTTAAAAGTGTTAGGATTGTTTACACTAAAGCAATTCTTTAACCGAACACACAGGACCAACCCACAGCTCTAAAAGAAGATTCACAACTAACCAGGAACACCATAAATTCAGAAATACATTAAGTGCTTTCAGTTTTGTTGTGGGGTTTTTGGTTTTGTTTTTCTTTTTTTAAAAAAGAGCAGACAAAACACTAGGAAATACACTGAGAATATCTTCAATGACTAAACGTTCTAGTAGCTCCAGCTGGTCCGTTCTGCAGCAGTGTCTGCTGTTCACTGAATAGATTGGCTTAATATAGAGTGTACGGTGCTAGCTACTGTTAGTGAGGTTCTACACTGAAAAAATAATAAGTAAAGAAAACAAGTATTTTCAAACAGTATGTTCTCTAAACAATTTCTCTTTGTAATTGACCTTAAAACAATTTGCTTTTAGGGGATGATACTAGGGCTTAAAGCTCAAATCAAAAAAGAGTAAAATATTTCTAGCTAAGTAAAAGCAGGGGAAGTATTTTCAGAAATGAGTTTGGCATGGCTGGAAGAAGATAGCAAACCTTACTTTTAATCCCAGTTTGCATTTTGAAAAGTTTTTTAGAAACAGTGGCTTACCTTAATAGTATTTATGGCTAGGAAAACAAGGGACCATTTTGTTCAAAGGAAAAGAATGTTACATTAACATTGTACCCATAACATTAAAACCAAACACCAACAAAAAAATATCAAACAAAACCACAAAAAAACCCAAACCAAAACATCTACCCTAATTCTTTTACCACATAATTCCTACAAAGCCTGTACTTACAAATTCCTATTCCCAAACTTGGGCTTCATTCAAACCAAGCTGGTGGGGAAACATGCCCATATTTCACCTTTTCCTGTATCTAAAACATCTTAACCATCAACCACCCATCAACAGCTAAAATATGACCTGAAGCGGGTTTAAGACATTAAATTGCACTTAACTGCAGAGATTCCTAAAAGCAGATTATCTCTCACACACACCCCATTTCAGTCAAGCCCTTTTTTCTTTCTGTAATGCTTGTGCAGAGAAGGGACAGACAGGGCATGGAACATGAGGATATTCCCACAGAAGAGGCCCTTCCTACCAGCGGACAACGCTGAACCAGACAGACCCTATGGAACACCGGAATGCTTGGAGAAGCCACATCAGAGCAGAGCAGAAATTTGATCTTAAAAATAGTTATCCTCTTCACCCACGCTATGCAGATGTGCCTCCTTCCTCACTGAAGATCAAGCACTGAGATACACTAATAATGGGAGAATAGCACAGGCACAGCTGTTCCAATCCAAATAGCTGAGTTAAATAACTTTTCCACCAAGCCAAATCATCGAATCAATACTGTACTGACGGTCATCACTTGCAGGTTCCTGGTACGTCATCTCAACAGCCCTAAATAGAGTTGATAGGAATACCAACAGCAGAGAAGGCTCTGCCAAACAGTGAAGTATTAACACACAGTTCTGTAAGGGAAATCTGCACTGCCACTACTTGGGTGGGCTGGAAGATTTTTTTTTTAATATTACATTCCTCATTGCTATCAGTCTTGTTCCTTTCATTTGTACTAAACTCACTCCAACAAAAGAAGGAATGAAACAAAACAATCTTCTTGCCTCCTACTGATCAAACTATCATGCAGGCTGTTCAGGTGAATTTTAATTTTTGAAAAATATTTATATTCCCCATTTCTAAAGCACATTGCATTTAGAAAATCACAGCCAACAAATCATGCCTCTAAATGTTTTACAAGAATGAAATCCTATTCAACTATTTGCGACATTACTTATCTGCTCAAATGGAACTTAAATCATCACCTTTACACCTGTGCAGCATGCCACAATGATGTACTGCACACTGACAATGCTTGGTTTTGATGCTGTTTTTTATACTAAAACCCACATTACACTGGTTATTGATCCAGTGAAAAGCATGATTGATTTCCTACTTGGCTTTGCCATTAAACAGAGAAAGTCCTAGCAAATGGCTCTCTTTGTAAGGTGTCCTAGTACATGAAAATCAGTGCCTACTCCTTAATTGCTGACAGATGGCTAAATTCTAACTACAAGCTATTAGGCAAGTAGGATAAATGCACAAGAGAGTTGACATGTATTAGATGCAAACTTAATATACCTTCTGAAAAAGTTAAAATTTCTATCTAACAGGAAACAGTTTGGGTAACTAAATTCTTACCTTCCTATTCTTGAAACTGCTGCATTTGATTAGCCCTTGACACAGAGTTAAAGACTTTCTGCTATATGACATAATAGGAATGGGGCTGTTTAGCTCTCTTCATCTTTTGACACCATATACCTCTTCAGTTCATCTGCATGGATGTATCTGAAAACACAAGCCTGGCATCAAGAAAATTCTTTGAAGTAAAACAGATTTTACTGATGATGTGAACAGAACTCAGGAATATTACTGCCCAGTTCACTAAGTTTTCATCAAAACCTATTTATGTGAGGAGGTTAAAAAAGAAAAACAATGAGACATTACAGCAAAAATGGAATCATGCAATTCCATTTTTGTACTGTCATTACATTAATGTTCTGCTACAGCTCCAAACAGAAATAAATAAATAAATAGGAAGAACAGGCAACAATGTTTTTTATAACCTGATTTTCACCAGTACCTGCTTGGTCTGTGAGTAGAACCGCTCTCCAATTCACAGAACAAAAATTAAGAAAATCTCTCTAACCACACCACCCAGTCAATCCTGATACTACAGTCTCTGTTGTTAAGTGCCTGGTTTCATGAGATTTGAGGGTAACTTAAAATCAGTGCAAGTCCCATACTTTTATTGTAATTACAACGTTTTCATAACAAGTAACATGAGCCACATTTGGTATTACCCTTGAACACATAACAATTTCAGCTACTGAAGAAAAGGGCTGTTCCTCCAGTGGTTAAATCAGCAATTAATTTTTGTATTTAATAAATGTTTTTATATTTATTTTTACCAAGATGATGAATGTTACTGAATAGGCTTTCAGGGAAAAAATGGTATTACATGACTGCGAATCTTTCCTACCCTGTCACTTAGGAGGTTCATGACAAACGGAGGGTGAGAGAAAGGGAAAAAGTCAGAAAGCTTCCCAATCAGTAAGAAAGGAATGAATATAGCAAGTATATTGATGCAACCGTGGATCCAATCCAAGTCAGAGTGTCACATCAGAATTTCCTATCACTTGTCAATACAAGAGTACCTTAAAGCCACCACAGAACAGCAAATTTAATCCAAAAGACAGAACTAATCTCACATTGCTCAAGGTAAGAAACATACAACAGAACCTAGAGCTGATATACTTCACAGAACCAGATTATTTTGCACTATTTTCCTCTTAGATGGCACTATAAGAAGTAGCCCTTTCAGACAGAAAAATATTGGTATTGTACGGACATCTTTCAAGTAGCATTCGTGTATTTTAATAAAGCTTTCTCAAGACTTGCAAATCTGCTTACTGTCTCCCCTTATAAAAAGTATTATTCTGCCAGGTGGTTTATCCAGACTCCCACAAGCTTTAATTATCTCTTCACTTAATGAGTACAGTAGCTGATCTAGATTTATTGCAGTAGCTAGAAGCTTGTGTGAATAAAATATCAGTTCTGTTTGTGATGTGGCAGTTATCTTTGTTTGCAGACTCTTCTAATTACTTCCAGGTCATTAAGCCCATCTCCAACAGATATTTTACTGTCATTAGAAGTGTTATAATGACAGCAAAAAAGTCAATGAGTACAGAAAAAAAAAAGTCAGAAAAGGTCAAAATAAGGCTCAAACCTGTTAATTCAAAGCTGGATTACAGATCACAGAAATCATGCAGATAACTTGGCACGCATCCTATGAGACACCACAGGAATCAATAGGTTACACTGGGCATGTGTCAGAGCAGAATTTCAGTTTATCAGTCACCATACTAAATCATTTGGTTTATACAGATTTTTTGAGGTTCAATTATAAGAATAGGTTAAGTTGCTCGCTAGTCTAAACACTGACTTCCCAATATGCAAGACAGTATTTGGAGGTAGGCATATAGATATACACACACATATAAATGTATATTGATATACACACATACCAACATGTGTGCGCATGCATGTGTGTCAAAACTGACAGAGGATAAAACTAGCAAAAGCTGTCTGTGCTTGACCAAAGGCAGCACTGGACCATGTATAATTTTCTTCCATTTCACTAGTGAGCAATCTTTTCAGAGGCAGAAATCCAAACACACTCATTTGCTATGTCTTCTTCTCCCATCTCTTCCAGAGACACTATTTGCTGAGGCAGAAACCGTAGCTGCTCTAATTGCTTGATCCACTTGTTCACTGAAAGATTGCCTCCATTACCAACATTTTCGTGTACCAATCCCTCCACTATCAATCCCTTCTTGAGCTGTTTGTTTGGGATATATTTTAAGAAGGTGTAGCCATGGGTATTTCACCAATAATTAGATTCTGCCACTTCAGCTATCCAGTCAATGGCTGTGATTTTAATTCCAAAGGAAGATTTCCAAATGCAATGTCACAGAACACCTAAAGAAGTGCAGTTTAACTGAAATGTTCAATTGACCACTTATGCTGACAGCCCTAATTGCTCACAAGTGGACAAAACTAAGCATTAAAATGTCTTTCAGCATTGTTCTAAATCAAAGGATAATCTGACTTCAATCATCATGTTTGAATTTGCAAACCAATTGCTTCTATTCCGTTTCCTTTCAAAAGCAGTTGTTCCTACAATTTAAAAGATTGCCAATATATTCTTTGGGAAATACTTCAATCCTTCAAAACAAAAAGGCATTATTCAGTACTCCCCAAAAACAAATCACACAGCCTCATATTAAGTGTCATTTTGATCCCCCTGGCTAGATGCATGGTGTTGCTTTTCATTCCCTATTAGTTGGGTATGTGTGGGTATAGTTCATAAAGGTGAAAAGAACTGAGTTAAAACATCTAGTTTGTGGCTTTGGACACAGACAAGTAAGGAGAACTGAAATAAGGTTTAAAGGCAAAATCTACTGAAAAGTGTACCTTCACACTATGCCTAACTTCACAATTACTGGAATTCACCACTCAGAGAAGGTACCCTTGTGAAAAGTTTCCTCGTAGTGTTTGTACTCCTATCTCTAGGGGTTCTTTTACTCAGCCCCTCCCTATAGGCAGATGTCACCTTAAGCTCACGTTCAAGTTCATAGCTTTATATCTTTTAATAAAAAAATTTTCGCAATAATAAATCAGAAGCCCTGGACTGCATAGTGTAGTCAGTATGCTGAGTCCACTAGCTTCATTTTCCAAGGTATGTTTTGCACTATTGCTCTTTGATTCATCTGGATTTAGCAGAAAGTCATAACAGTAGGACAAGTTTACACCTTCATTTGTACAGTTCTGTTTTGCCAATTACTAGGCCTAGCATAAAGGACACAACCAGCATAAAGATGAACCAATACCCAAATTGTATTTGATACAAAAGGGTCAGTACATGGGTGAGCACTGGGGGTACAAACAAGTCAGTCAGATTATACATAATCAACATCAATCCCACTGACCCCAACAATGACACCACAGGACCAACAATGGGTGGAATAAATGGTGAAATGCAGTCTCCCATAGAAGGAATGGGAGACAAGAGAGTCAACAAGCCAAATACATAAGACCAAGGCAGCCACACACTGAATCTCTACACAGCCCGTGTTTACAAAGGCCAGACCTGACTGGAGCCCAGTCCCAGGGAGGCGGGAGGTCCTTCCCCAACAGGGAACTCTGCACAGGGCATCCACCTCACACACAGACACTGCCCCTGCCTGCAAGGGGTCCCAGCTTTTATCCCTCAGTGGTTCACCTGACCTTTGTTCACTTAATGTGGGACCCCTGGGGCTCCTTTACCCAATGGCTCTCCCTGCCAGGCCGCACCCTGGAGGGAAGCCTAAAGGGAAACTCACCCCCCTTTGTGAAGGGCTGTGGGAATCACCCATATGTCAACCTTAATTTGGGGCTGGGGGTTGAAACCCCAGCATTTCAAGTTCCCATTCTGTTCAGGTATGTACTAACAGTGCACATTGGTTCCTTTCTCTCATGCTTTGGAATTTAGCTCCCTAATACATGCTGCACTAGCAAGTGAATGATAGCAGTCCCCATAATACAAAAAAAAAACCCCAATTTCATCTTCCACCCCTTAATAGAATCACCAAGTATCAGATCATGTACTAAAGTTTCATAATTGAGTGAAGGGAAAGGATGTGGTCAGTGAAGTTTCCTATATTAAACACACCAAATCAGCTTATAAACTGTAACTGTAAAATGAATACTACTGTAATTTCTGAATCAGCCATCCCACTTCATCACTCAGGAAGTGATCATCTAATGATCACTGATACAGATGAACCCACAGAAAATACTGTATGTTATCTGTCCAGTGCACTAGTCACTGTACCAAAAGAAAATGAAGTTTTACACCAGTGGCTGGGGAATGCATAAGGAACTGCATTCTGGGGTGACTATGAAAGCAGGTAAGTCACTGGTGCACTAAGAGGAAATTTTTTATATCAATGTTCCACTGGAACACTATACATTTTACATACCATTTTGTTCACAAGGGCCAAAGACAAATTCAGATTTTACTGGGCACCTCCCTTTCCCCCAAAATCAGCAGCAGCAGGCACTGGGCTTTGCTCTTTCTGTTCTTTTACTCTCCAACCCCCTGAGGTGTCGGGCAGCCAGGGCTCCAGAGCTCTTGACAGTCCCCTGCGTAGTTATTAAGAATACACTGACAGCCATTTAGGTCCTTTCTCAAGCCTTAACCTATAGCTTCAGATTTAATTCCGACTCCTTAGAGTCTGAGCAGATTGTATTCCTGGAGATACTTCCTTAGATGTATTTCTTTTCTCTGCACTACTCCAAACAGAAACTGCTTGATAACCTTTTCAATTCTTCATTTACTACTATAGGTCACTAGAAAAGAAGAAATGGTCTTCCTCACTAGACATATATTTCACAGTGTCACAGACACAACAAAATGATTCATAATCACCTAGGGCTACACTGGTCTTTCCTTTGTTCCAGATACTGAAAGATGTATTTTCTATGTTGAAAAGATGGGAAAGATACTGAAAATGCATCCTTCAGCTCAGAATGCTTACATCATCTTAGTTTCTTTTTTGTATTCTTTGTATGTCCATTCACTTGCAGGCTGCAATGATCATAAATCAAACAGCATTACATACAATTGCACTCCAAAATCATAACTTAAAGGATAAATAACCATATATGTTTAGGGGTGTCATAGTGACGCTAAAAACCCATAAAATTTCCATGTTCTAATCAGAGATGCCTTAGCAGAGAGTTAGGCAAGTCTCTCTCACCATGGGCTATTAAGAAATCACTCAAATATGAGGTAACTCTTCTTGGAAAAGGAACTTAATACTACAATCTTTATAATGCTAGAGAGTTGTCAAATCACTCATAGATTGCATGTATTCTATTCCTTCTTCCAAGCTAAACATGCATTAGAAAAATGGTCACAAGATGGAGTTATTCATAAAAATTTCTGTTTCAAAGAAAATTTATGTTTGTAGCCTGATAGATACACCAGATTGGGTAAATTATCTCCTTGACAAAAAATGTTTGTCTCTCATTTCTTCTTTTAAAAATATACATTCTTATACCTGTTATTAAACAGTCTATAAATCTTAAATAGCACAGCCTCCAAAAAGCATTTAATCCAGAAAGAACTCCCACTCTGTAACTGAAGAGTACCTTCAATCTCAAAAGAAATCTGATGCAGTATGATAAATTTCCAGTTGTTATCTATGCAATTTCTTTTGGAAAACCATCCAAGAAATAAAGTATTAAATATAGAAACACTTCTAGAAGGTATAACCTATGTTGTTGACCTTGGGCTTTCAGTAATCGTCTTACCAACAAGGAATGCACCTGTCACTGAACTAGTCTGTAATACATTTCTGAGTCAAATCACTGGATTTGCAAGATACCACCTCTGGTCTTGATTTTGATCCAGCTTACTCAGTTGACTAACAAACGTAAGGATACAGGAAATTAAAAAACAGTACTGACCAAAACTTTGCTTCCCATTCTTGTCCAAATCATTTAGTCAATGGTGTGAGCAGAGTAACGCCACAGCAGATTCCTCCTTTCAGTTCAATTTTTCTGCCAAAGCCTAAATTAATGGCTTTTCCTTCAAACCTCGAGGGCATTCCAGCTCCAAGGTCCTCTGAGACCACACAACTGTGGTCATGTAAGCCAGTGATAAGAATCTTACATTAACCTGGAATTATGGAATTGGATGTCAAGTTCTTAAATTTCATACATTGGTTTAGACCAATTGGAAAATCTTAGGGCTTTACAAGTTAAAACCAACCATTGAATTCCAGGTGGAAAGACACCAACAAGTAGTGCACTGGTAACACGCTGCCACCGGAAGGCTCTCTTCAGAGGTGAGAATCCTTTTTCTACATAGTCTAAAATATCTCTTGAAAAATAATGAAGTCATTAAGTTTTAAGTATGTAAGAGAAAATGAGATCCTTTGAAAATGAGAAGTGAAACTATGTTATCTTAATTTGTTGTGTCATGTTACTTAACAGTATCAGAAACAGCTAGTTAAAAAAGCAAAATTGTTGACAAACAGTATCAGAAACTGCTAGTTAAAAAAGCAAAATTGTTGACAAAAAGAAAACAATGTGGGAATTAAAACAACAACCCAAATCCTGCATTCCTATCCTTTCAAAATTAAACAGAGCTGTCGTCTTTGTCCTGTTAAACACTAGCTCCATCCGTAATGCTGATTCCCATGTGCTTAACTGTGTTCTAAATTGGAAATATTTCGACACCTGTTCCAACTTAAATCAGACATTTTAAGGCCATTGACTTCATTTGAGCTGAAGCACAATTGCATAGACTCAAATTTATTTGCTTCTCCAAGCCTGACATCCACTATTTAGCAACCTGCATTAACCTCTACAGCACAGGATCAGAACTCTTAACAGTAACAAGAAAACAAGCACATACATCACTGAAACCACATGTGCAACAACTGTTTCCGCAAAGAACTTCTTTAGGTGGTCAAAAAGATAAAGATGATGAATGATTAAATGAAACCTTGCTGCCAGTAGTTTCCATGCAAAAAAAAAAAACCCTCAAGTGGGAAAGGAGAGAGGCACAGTTACAGTGCTTAACTGCAAGCCACAATTTATATGTTAAAGGTGCGGAACTAGATACCTACCAAAGAATGCTCTTCAAGTGCTCTAGAAAAGGACTAATTCTGCAAGGCTCCCAGAATGTCTAATCTCCTAACCTGAGCATCTAAATTAGATTCTTACTAAACAGAAACATCCTCAATTCAAACCCTTGCTGTCACACATATATATAATTCTTACTCAGTGTGCTGGCCCATGTACTCATCTCCAACATCTGCCACCACTGGGAGCAACCATTCTAAATCAGCACCCAAAAAGAAAAAAAAAAAAAAAAAATATCAATGAGAAGAATTAGACAGCCAAGAAGCTGTCTATCCACATGGTCACAAAGAAATCAGGTGATTTATTGGATTAAAAAAAATGTAGAGCAAAAAGTCACTTTGTTCAGAGATTCATGGTCCTTGATTAAGCACAATATACTATATTGTGGCTAGAAGTGTTGCATATCATGAAGAAGTTATTATTAAAAAGATACAAAAACTTGGAAAAAAGGCTCATATTAAACATAACTTTACAAGAACTCATTAAAGATCTAATTAACTCATTACTGTTAGTAAATAGCCTTGAGCATTAAAGTGGCTATTTAGTCTACATCATATAATAATATTATTATTATTATTATGCTTGTATTAACAATGCATTTAAATTAAGTCTGTAATTAAATATATTTATTGTAAGATATCTTACATTAAGCCATCCAGAGAGAAAACTAAGAAAAGGATTTCAAACACCCTGCTTTTCGCTTAGACTAAGTTCTTTTGTCCCCACTTAAATAACTGATTGGAATCACTGCTTCAAATTCCTTCCACTTATATCCTACAGATATTTCATCACTTGCACATGTTTAGTTCCTAAACTTAAATACTGTTAAATAGGTCAAACTCTGTTATCACCTGATCAATTACACAGTACAGAAACTTTGACCAGCCAATTTTGTCCGAATAGTTTTGGAAGTCCATTTCTCTTCTTTTCACATACTAGCTTCACTATGAATCTATCACTTCTCTTAAAGTGACTTTTAGAGTTACTTCAGGGACACTAAGCAATTGCAAAGTATGTTCCAAAGCATGTACTACTCTCTTCCTCTTTGGAAAAATAGTTAGATCTAAAATACGTGACTGTAATGGTTCAGAAATGTCATTTGCTAGCTACCACTTTTTGATTACTAGTATATTAATATGCATATCACATATAGTACACATATGTGAATATATGATGATGATCCATATGACATATTTGATGCTGAACAGTACATTTTGGGTATAATTCTAGAGAGGGATAAGCCCAATCTGAGTTTGTATTTAGAGTTAAGCTCGTACGGAACCAGGGTTTTGGTTGAGCTTACATCTACTAAAAACCTTTTCAGACTTCCGTATCATAAGGTTTCCCGTTACCACCCAAGCTGAGTTAAAAGTACCCAGAAATGCATAGCCTATTGAGACTTACTGCTTAAATATACAAAAGGCTCAATCAGATAAATTACTGAATCTCATGGTTTTACTTTTCTTGCACAGAGTATATTAGACTACTGCCTTTTACAATATTTAATTAAACAATTCTATCAATTATCCTGAGCAAATATGCAAATACAACCATAGCTGTTTCATGCAGTGTTTTCAGACTTAGCATTCATTAAAAACTCTGCTAGACTGTGTAGCATATTAAATTCATTTTGCAAACATAGCAATTGTCTTACCTAAGAAAAGCGTTCCTTACAATTAAAACATTTGCTCTTATTTGGCACTTTTCCCTCTGTAAGTTGAATTAAGAAGCTACAAAAGGCTCCCCTGCAGTATTGATCAGTCTCGTATCTCGGGGCGGTAGCACACACTCAGGGCTGGGCTGTGGTTTATTTCCCCCGAATGAGAAAGATATAATTAGCCAACAACAAAACTGTATCTTTAATCTCATCCGCACAACAGGCTTGTAAAATCCATTGCCCCAAGATATTACTGGAACCAAGGCCTTGGTATTATACACAGTTAGAGTGGGTACCTACAGAGAAAATGAGAACTCTATATTTACAGTGGCAGAATTTAAAAAAGGCAAGCTGTTTGGAAGGGATTCAAGCTCACATATCAGCATGGTTTTGCATGACACTATTACAGGGCTGCCTGTGCCAAGATACATCTAGGATGTTTAAGATCAATATTGAGATTGTACTCAACAACACTGAACTGCCCTTCCACCTCAGTTTGGTAGAGACTATCGAATGCATTTAGGTAGTATTTTGCTTTCTCTGAGCCCAACATGAGTGTGCATCCCGTATCCCTACATGAAAGTAAATGTCTCCTAAGCATCCATACACAAATTTGCTGCATCCATCCCTGGACTCCCACCTGCAACATCCCTGAAATTCAACGTCCTAAAAGAACACTTTGGAAGTGAGTGGAAACAGGTCTACATTTAACTGAAAATTCAACAGGGTTCCCACATGCAGGCTGAACTGCTGTCAAGATCTGAGATTTTAGGCTTACAGTTCAGATACTTGGCAGTACAAACTTAAGAATAACCTTCCTTTTCCGAAGGACTAAGTTCCACTATCGTAGATGGTATATTGAAGTAAATACATTCATGGTACAATCTGATACAGCAATCGCCATAGTAATGAGCAAACACAGTGTACTCTTTTCTACTAACATCATTAGGTTAAATCATCTATATCAGTATTAATCTCAAGGACAACTAGCTTCTGCAAAGCAATCACATTGCAAAATAATGCTTGAGCTGGATGGCATGGTGGTATTAACAGCTCGGTCCACATTGCATTACCAGCTCATATTAGCAGAAGCATCCAGGTTTCAATCCATATCTTGACAGGTACAACATTTTAAAACTTTGTGCATTCAATGGAAAAGGCATACAGACACAGACAAACTAGAACAAAAGCGTGTCCCACATTCATCAGTAAAAAACAGTTGTGTATGTAATGTTGGAATATAAACTGAATTCCATAAACATATATAAAAGATTGATGTGCTGTGTCTGAAGGTCTTACCAGCATGAAGACATTGTTGGGATGGACAACAATGCATGAGACATTGCACTCATAGACCTTAGTAAAGAAAGCAGAGAGGGAAAAAACAGATTTCACTGTGTTCTTCCTAGGTCACTTGAAACTTATTCTCTGAAATATTAACCAGTGAGAATCTCTGAATTAACTTAAGTCACCTGCATGGATAGTCTTGGAAAAAATGATCTTCACGTTGTTCTAGACAATTTCAAGAAGATTTGCGGGACTATTTTCTCCATTCAACTCCACACTGACTTAGTAAAAATATAAAATTAAGAAAAAAAAAGTGAACAGGGTTTTTTTGTTTGTCTGAATGTCACAAGATCTCAGGCTGACCTAGAGAGCAAGCTAGACTCCTAAAGCAAAAAAAACCTTTTCTTTCCTGTGGTATGTTTAAGTAGACTGGTCCATGTTATATCAGCCTTTCGTACCCATAAAATCCAGTTTAAGTCAAGAACAGTGAATTGTCACATACAAAGATACAGCTTTATAACAAGTTCTCACTGCAAGAAGAACACAGCAACCTTTGTGGATCAGGTTGGTACTTAAAAGACTAATCAGGAGAGAAAATGCTAGAAAGTTTCTAAAGAAATGATCCAGGTCAAACTAACTTACTATGAGATATTCCTCTGTATTGGTGCGAGCAGGTCTGCTTTTCATTCCAATAGATTTTAATAGTATTTTTCTTTTATTTTGAGGCAAATCTGTGCGTAGATAGGATTCATTTTTACAGAAAAGTTTTGAACACCTTTTTAAAACATTAAGAGCATGTACCATTTTTCTAAGTAGTTATAAATGGGCCTGCACTTTATGCAGGACTACCAGTTCCATATTTAAACAGTGGCACCACTGGCAACTAATTAAAATAAAGTGCAATTTTATGCTGAAAATGTTTACTGGAGTACCTCCATGAGAAAAATATTCTTCACAGGTGGAAAACCCTTGTCTGACTTTTTAAAAACAGCTTACTAATAAATCTGTTTATCAAGAAACAATAATTTAAGCTATTACTTTAAGAAATGAATCTTATATGCATAAACAGTATTTCTACCATTAATGATCAACAGAAACTTTTAAGCAAAAATGGAGTTTAGGAATTCTACTAGTTTTCCTTGCTTTTATAATACAGAGCTGAAAGCTAAACTGAAAGTTCAAACCACTACAACCATGAAATCATACATTGAAACTGCATCCTGAGCATCCTAAAGTGGTTGGTGGGTTATATTTGATACATAAACACATTTTCCAGAGCACTTCCTGTTCTTATCACAATAGCTTTGTAGCTATTTAGGGAATTTAGTCACTTCAGCAAGTCTTTGCACATAAATAAAGACTGAGAGCATGAAAGAGAAAGATTTTCAAGGCTTTTAAAAGAGATAAGAGATTAAACAGAATGTATTTTACCATGTTACAGATTCTGCGTACTGAAAATTAGTGTTATGTTTTTCTTTATAGGCCAGTATTTCTGTTTGTCAAATTAGAAGTCAACAGTAAGATCTAAAATCCTTTCTCTTTTGAAAAGAGTCTGCAATGGTACACTCCTGAAAGCCACAGTGGTGGTAACAAAAAGAGCAATCACTTGGAAGTTTCCTGCATATTCCAGTTCACAGCGTTCATCTTGTAAGATACAAGGAGATAAAAAAAAAATATTCGGCATCTCTTTGGAAGCTGGGAAGAAGTGGAGCTGCAGATCCCAATAGGATCCTTATCCCTCAAAGAAAAAAGGACTGTGAAAGAAGAGTTTATTGCGAATCTAACCTAGTAAATGTTATCCTTTGGTTCTGTGTAGCATTTTTAAATGTTCCAATGTTTAAAGATCACCAAGAGTGCTCTAGAATCATGCTCCACTTACTAGCCCTCACAAGAACAAACATTTTAGAGAACTGATCTGAACCTTGGGGCACCTAAATCATTTTTCATTTCTGAAAATATAGGCCGCTGTACATTTCACACACACACAGTTATAAGTTAAATAGGAGAAACTTGCTTTCTTTTTCTGCTATACTTGTTAACTCCTAATTTCTATTCTGTTGTACACTTGTTATCATCCACATAAAAGTCTTCCACTTATTTGCTAGAAATCCAGACACAAGGTGGTTAGGGTTGTTGTTGAGGTTTTTTTCCCTTCCTTTCCTGATGGAAAGTGAAGGGCAAAACAAAAGGCTGGAATCAGTTATTTCCATTTGTTAAGCAACTTTATCCAACTGAGGATGCAGTCAGTGAGATTCATGAGAAAACAGAAGTCTGCAGAAGCTTTACATGACTTTTTATATAAATGAAATTAATCTACATGAATTTTCCAGGGTTCAAAGATGTCCTGTATTGCAGATTCAATTTACTTTGAGAAAAAAACACTAAACAGTTGATCAAACTATCCAATTATCAATGTAGTAGTTTAATTTGCGACAAAATAACTAAAAACGATATTTGAAATTATCACAAGTAGTGTATGTGCCATGCTATATGAGTCTCTCTGGGGAGTGAAATATGTTATGAACAAAGCCTTCTCATTATCAATAAAAGGTAAAAATTATTTTCTCATCACTGGAAACTTTAGAGTCCCAAATATTGATCAATACCCTACAGTAATAAACACAGATACAGATCAGTATTATTGAATTTTCACCTTTATCTTATTTTATACGTGTATATGCATATAAAACAGCATCATTACTAGTAAGTCTACCAAGAGGCCAAATGCACAGGCAACAGCTTTGCTTTTTTTTTTTTTTAACTTCAGTACCTATACTTGAATTTCCTTGATTTTTTTTTTCTAAAACAAGGTTTAATTTTGTTACAAGCTGTAGAGTGGAGAACTGCTGGGTTAGCTTTTTCACTCCAATGCTCTAGTTGTAAATAACTTGAGTAAAAGCTTGGAAAATTCACAAGATCAAAACCTACCAATGTAAAGCAACAATTATTTTCCGTTTTTATCATCAGCTGTTATTTTCCACAGAGCACACCTCTGCTGTTATTGCAGCACAGCACATGTGGAAGCTATGTACTCCTTCCATCAGGTTCACTGTGAAAGAAACAATTTTTATTACAGCAAAGACCTTTTGCTCAAAATAGAGAAATGAGTCTCCATCAGATATTAAAATCACTTGAAGTCAGTGGAAAGAAACTATTGACAATACTGGACTTTGGATCACACCTTATAAGAAGCTTCCCTTATATGTCACATTATGCTAATTTTTCTCCCCTGATATTTTTCACATTCTTCTTTCTATGACGCTTTATTACTATCCAGTCTCTATAGCAATAAGAAAACCATTCAAACATAATTGGGTATCTCCTTGCTAAAACACTAAAATTACCAGATTCTTCCCTTGCTCAAGGTCAATATTTCACTGTACACAAGAATAATATTCATACACAACAGCCATGCTGAATGTTGCCTTTCTTAAATCTCAGTGTATTGCACAAAGACATACTCTTAAAGATGGCATTACACTTAAGTCAACTTTCAGTGTTATCAGATTGCATATGCATACCAAAGAACACATCCAATTAGGGCATTAATGATTTTTTTTTCATCATTACTAGTACAATGGGGTGATGTATTAGTATTTGCATGTGTAAATAAATTCAATTAATGAGTTAATTGCAGAGACATGAAAATTAGTTTAAACAAGTCAAATCATAAACAGCTCAGAAATAAGAAAGTGTTCTTGTAATTAGAGTTCTAATATGCTAGTAACTTTAATAAACTGGTTCTTAATTATATGGCAGGTCAAAGAAGTATTTCAAATTCTATAAAAAGGAGCTTTTTGCTGCTACACTGCAGAGTCTAGCTGAGTTTAGAGAAAATGATCCATGTTAATGAGATCAAAATGGTGTTATCTAGAATAATAAATACGAATTTTTTAAATTTTTAATAGAAATGCATCTCCAAAGCGGTCTAGATGACTGAACAAAGCATTACTAACTGCAAGAAACTAATCGTGCCATGATCTACATGTGATTGAATTATACATTCATATAGTGTTCTCCCAAAAGCTTTTCAGAATAGTAAAACAACTGCTAGAATAAAATATTTGGTAATATTTTAATATTAATCATCATAAATTAATCTTATATTAATGCACTGAACAGTACTGCTGCTCAAAAAGAAATTAGTTGTATGAAGTGATGACTCATGGAAAAGGCCATCTCTCTTGTTATTGTGTAATTGTGTGTTAATTTATGGGGCACTGAGATCTATGAGCAGTGCACTCAAGGTCGCTGAATTCCATTCACCAGACTTCCTCTCATCTGTCAAGCTGTAGTGCTCACTGAGAACACTTGTGGTGGAAGGGCTCCTTCCAGGTGGCTGGTCAGTGGACTGGGGGATCATCATTAGCAATGATCAAATTCACTGAAGAGAAGAGTTAACATCTTAAATGCAGAGGACAGTATTTTTATTCAAATTTAAAGGACAACTAGCATGTGTTACTCTAGCAATTTACAACCTGTACTTTGGAAAGGACAACAAGGAAAAGCCCCCGAGACAAAGAAAAAATCTGCTGATCTACAGCAATAACTTTACTTGCTAGCTTTAAATTTGAATACAAAACCTGCTACACTGCTGGGACTTAGAATAGTTTAAGTGTATGAACTAGCTCCTTAAAAACATGAATTTCACTAAGCTGAAGTCCACAGTACTGATTCTTGCGTGCTGCTCATTCTCTGCTGTGGGCTGGACACGGCAGAGTGGGGATGATATGCTGTCCCAGTCCCAGCCCCCTGCATTGGCAGAAGAGCAACTATGTCCCAAAATCCTGATCTCCTCAACAACCTTGAAATGAGTAGTAACCATCTGCATCATCAATTGGTTAAAATTTTAATAGCAACTATCATAAATATTTAATTTCTATACTGAGCAAGCAATAGTTCCCCCTGTAATTGGGGGATGCAATTCCAACCTAAGTAGCATGAGACAAAGCCATTACTTGACTGCTTTTTAGTTCCAAGAAAAATCTCTAATATTTATTTATTTATTGAATCCACAGTCCAGTAAATTAATGATTAGTTTTACAGGAAGAAGTGGCTAAGAGGATTTTCCTAAGAAGTATTTGTCTAAAGCTCCTACAGTAAAGTCTGAATGGCAAGAAGGATACAAAGGGAGGAAAGTATTTTCCTGCCTAAGGTATTTATACAGAACCATTATCATCCTATCTTGTGACTCATAATATTAAGCATGTTGATCATAAAAATCATCCCCAAGAGCCATTATCTGCACCATTTAAAGGTGCAATTATAATCTTTAAAAAACAAAAAAACCCCAAACCCCAGAGAGACAAATGACTGCTTTTGGTTTTTAACAAACAAGGTAAACTACTGGGATTTTCTAAATGTCTTGAAATTTGGTCCTAGAGACTGCCCTCTGGTCACACAGGAATTAATAATTTGGAAATCTTAGCATATCCTTCTCAGTTTTTACCAGTCAGTGGAAATCAATTACTAATATTTTTACAATATGCCACACTTCCCTTAATAGGATTTGCTCATGTTTTTATGATTTTTTTACTCCCTAAGAATGAAGAGCATATTTACCTATTCACCCAGAGCTGCCTTGAGACAGGGACAGCAGCAGAAGGGAAACAGCCTGTCACTCCCCCAGGAACTCTCCACTAGAGCAAATGGCACAGGGACCCCGAAGACATTCAGGTTGAAACGTATCTATTCTCTTTTTCTGTAAAGAAACAGCAGTAGAGAAGGGATATTAGACTGGACTGAGTGGGATGGCAAGGTAGGGTAGGGATGAGGGCAGCAAAGAGAGGATAGAGGGGTTCAGTGCTTTTTTATCTCTGCGATAATGGAGCGGGACACAGCAGCACCGCTGACCTTTCGGGTTCTGGTACTATCAACAAGACGTTGATCACAGGTACCTATCTGTCACCCTGAAGTCCAGCAGGGATGAGTATTCACTACTCCAGTGACCTGTCAGTGCACATCTCCAGAAAAAAACAGCCTTCTTACATTTCCTTACAACACTCCTATTACACCCCTGCCATAAATCAGAGCACATATGTGCTATTTCTGTCCTTGCCTGACTTTGAAATCACCTGCATATCTTTCAATAGCATATAACTACAAATGGCTATTCAGCAGTCTCTGTTGTTTTCAACGCTTTCACGCAAAAAGATGTTACCAGGGGTGGGACAATATACTTTTTCAGCTAAAAGTGGGTTTTTTTAATACACTGAACTCTAGCAGAATAGTTAAAAGCTCCCAGAATTTCACAAAAAAAGGAAAAAGATACAACGAACACACAAAACTGTGTAAAAACTGCGTTATATTTTTAAACAAATTCCTGAAGCCTGGTGCCCAAATACCTTTGGAAAGCTCTTTCTGTGGCTTTATTTATCTGTTAGGCTGTCAGCCAAGGGCCTGGTGCAGAGACCCAGCCATCCCCTGCACACACTGATCAGACCCACACATCTAACTGCCCTTTTGGTACTTCCCCTTTCCAAACACAGGAAAACCAAGCTTGGAATAAAATTTACTCTTGGCTCTCAGCAAGAACTAATGCAATAGAATCACACTGGGTTAGGAAGCTGCTTTTATAATTGATTTACTAGTTTTCACTGAAGAAAAGGCATTTCAGTAGCATTTTCATTGAACTACTTATCTACAACCATCACCACTCACCCTCCCAAATTTCTGTTTTTAAAAAGCCAGTGTCTTTGTTTGAAGTAAGTAATGAAATGAAGAAAACGTTGTATATGGTGGCATATTTTGTTGTAAAAGAAGGTCCGGACATTGAGATTTTGAGAATTAACCATTACTTGGAACTGCCACTCATAACACAGAAGCAGCAACATGTTTTTTTGTAGCTGAAGCTGTAGCACACCAGCCAAGCACAGTGTGTGCAGGAGTCTTGGGCTCTTGATTTCTTCGCACTTCTCTTGTCTGGCTACTGAGAAAGCCTCACAGAGCAGGACCTGGCTCATATTTCATCATTTCTGCTTTCTAGGTCAGGAACTTAACAGTGGCCAGGAGGATAAAATATTTGGACCTCAGAATATTTGCAATATTTGCCATTGTCCCATAATCAGTCAGTGACAAAACAAACAAACTTGCAAGGGCCTTAAATACCTAATGAAAATAGCCCCAGAAGAACCTGCGCTTTCATTCTGCCTGGAAAAAATGTGTTAGTATGATGAACCACAGAGACAGGCAATTCCCTCCCTTAAACCAGGTTGTTTTGTGTTTTTTTTCCTGAACAGCTTTCACTTAAAATGTTATGCCAATGGTTCATATCCATAGAAAATCTTGGGCTGTACCACATTACCGCTGCCTGGCAAGCAGGAATATATCCTTCATGTACTACATAGGAGGTTAAATTCATTGAGAGAGAGGAAGTTCCACACCACTCTTACAGGAGAAATAATATAAGAAGCTGAAGTCTTACTAATACAACAGTCTGTTCTCCTTTACTAATCACCCCACTTTCTTCTCTAAGAAGGAAAATACACTGTGAATAACCCGCCTCAAAAACAACAAGAGAAAGATCTCTATGTTACTAACAGGTAGAGTAAGATACATTTATTTTCACAGTGTCTGAAAAAAACTAAAAAGGCTCAATTTCCAAAAGGCGAAACTTTGCAGTCAAACCCCAGAGATCTTAACACCACCATAAAGAATTTTTTCCATCCAGCTCTCAGTTTCCAGTTCCTCAGTACCAGCCCCATCCTCTTCAAATCCTCTGCTATGCGTCTGTCCAGCACCCCCAATTTTCCAGCTCACAGAACTGAAGGGTTTGCAAAAACAGGCATGTATATAGAGCTGTATCTGAGACAGCCTAGAGAAATAATTGAAGACAAGGCTGAAAAATTCAGCTTAGTCCACACAGAGCTCAGGGCTTCTGCTGTTTGAATTCAGTCTGTTGTCAAGACAGTTGAAGAGTGTCCAGCCCTGGAGCACAATCCCTGTGTCTATGGACGGCTCTATCCTGTCATACACACCATCCATTCTGAGCTCTGAACCTAAAAGTCTGGAATATCTACTCATTTTTAAAATATGTAATATAAAATCTTATAAACAGTCTCAGATTCTTGATTCTGTCCAATTTGTACAACATATCAAAAAAATACCAGACAAAGATCCAAGAATCTTCATTAAAATCAAACTTAGTTTCTGCTGCCAAATTTCAAATAAAATGCTAAGTTGACATTTAAAACACCTTCTTGCACAAAGGACACTGTTCATATTACAAAAAATTAATTAACCAGATCTCACATACTTTTATGTATTGTAATTCATGGATTACTGAGATTCATAATTGAATAATATGTAGATGTCACCTAGAGGTACTAAACCAATTCTCCTACTTGTAATTGCCTGACTAAGTAAGAATGACACTAACTTTAGCATTTTCTCTCTGATTAAGGCCGCTATAGATTTGCGGTTGCCTCCATGTAATATAAATCAATAAAGAATAATTTTCCAGGCAGTAAATCAATTGTCAGTTCACAGACCCTAATACCCCTGTGCAGGATTTATCGAAAAAATGAATGGCAGTCTTGTTAGTGGATGTACAACATGCTTTACAGGCACACAACGGTGTAAGGCCCAGTCTATTACATACACTGCTGTACCTGCCAAGTTCATTAACGCTTTCCTTGCCTTTTAGAACTGTGTTGAAATAGGAGATGAACAAGCATCTTAACAGAAAGAAAGAAAACTAATAAACTGTACTTGCAGTATACTCCTCCACATTAGCATCTTTGTGTCCAGATATTCCCATTTCTCCCATGAGACTGTAGTGGAAGCATGCCCCTAGGCAGAGTGTATGTTGTGAAATTATTAGCCAATAGATAGAGCTGACACTGAGATTTTAGTAGTTAGGCTGTCTAGAAAAGCACAAACAGAAAAAAAAAAAAAAAAAAAAAGTAAAATGCTAACCTGATAGATCCAAGCATTTTGTATGCATATTTTTGTCTTTTTTTTTTTTTTTTTTCAAATCCAATCAGATTCCTTTTTCTGTGTTTCTCTTCTCGACTTTTATACAATACTGCACTGCTACAGGGTACAGTTCCAGATCCAATGGACCTCTTCCTGGATCTATCATGGTATTGTTCATGTTTCCACATAAAAGTTAAATTTATTTTGTCATTAAGAACTAGTTTTGTTATCTCGGTGTCATAAGCAATGTGCCAAATGGTAAAGGGCTACTGGTAAAATCATATCTAGACAGCTTCGAAGTCCCAGTCTGTCAACCTAAAGAGCACACACAGGTAAAGAGCATCGGTGCAGACCACTCCCTAGCATTAGACCGAGTGAGTGTAGCTCCTTGAGGGAGGTAAATGCATCTTAAAGACACTCAGCAAAAACATACAGTTGTCATTATCTAGCAATAAGCAACAGGCACACTCTTTGCCAGTGTAGGAGGAAGAGAGCAAAGATGACTACCTCCTTCACAACTGCCAAGGGCAAGTTTAGCCCCATCCAAAGTGGGAGCTAAAATTTTAAAAAATAATCATTTTAAAAACCCCCACCACGGGAAAGTGTCAAGAAAGAGTTTTAAGAGACAGTTCAAAAATCTGTTCTATGACAGTCAATCTGCATCACTGTAATTCACTTTCGAATCATTTAGCAATGCCACCAATGTCACCTTTAAAAATGAAAGGTATTTGAACTTTTCTCTGTACAAAGAACAATGGTTGCTCTCTTTCTTACAAAGCAGTAGAAAGAAAAAGTAAAATAGACGCTATACACATAGAATTTTATGCAGAGAAGGCAAAAATTATGCCTTATGCCAGACTATTATGAAGAAAGAACTTGTCATAAATTCAAACTAGGCTCATTCTCTTACACATAAAATAAAGGTTGAGTGCAACCTTCAAGCAAAGGAGACAGAAAATGTGCAGGCATTGTAATATCCACACTCTCCCACAGTGCTGAGAAAATAGGACCTTAATTATCCAACATTGTTGTCACCTAAAGTAAGAACTAATGCTCCCCCACTGGTTTCTGAAAATATGTTCCACCCTCAATTCAGTATCAAACCCACACTGCATAGTCTAACTTCTCATCCTACTTCCAAGGTTTGTATTTTTTGGTATTGTGAATTTCATGTCTTTGCTGGGAAATAAATAGATTTGGACAAAAAGTACTCATTAAAACCCATTTCTCAAACAAAATAGCCTTCAAATGAATACCCTTCTCCCCCCAGCCCCTGCCATTACTGATGACATTTTTCAATACAAGAGTCAGATTCTATTTAAAACCAGTTTGTGGATTCTTTTTCTCAAGATAAGTTATGCACATCTAATCTGAGAGAACAGAACATTTAGGGGTTCTAAGGAAGAACAAATAAGCCAGACTCAGCCCATTAATTCATACACATTTGTCTTTTGCCATTTATTTAAAGTAAACTTATTTTCTTGCTCTTCATTCTTCTGAATACACAATTTTCAATCAGCTAACCCTAGAATAATACAGTTTCAGCTGAAAGGGAAGTTTGGAGGTCTCTAGCCCACTCCCTATCTCAAAATAGGTCCAATTGGTTCAGGTTGCTAAGGGTCTTGCCCAGCTGAGTTTTCAGCATCTCCAAGAATGACATTCAAAAACCTCTTTGGGCCCCTATTCTACTGTTTGATTATTCATATGATAGTTTTTTTCACCTTATATCTGACAAAATGAAATTACCATTCATTCCAACCACTTGCACCCTCCATGATGAATCTCCCTCCAACTTCTCTGTCAATAAACTGGATCCTGTAATTTATTCTCTTCTGTCGTATGAGGAGTATCAAGAGACTTTCTCTTCCAAAAACCCCAGCTGCCCAATCCTGCAAATTCCCACCCATTTTTTGCTATTTTCCTTGCTAGCTTCACCAGCCAAATAGGGCCTTTTCCAAATGGCTTATATCCTATAGCTAGCAAATAATGCACAGAGAAACACTGGGAAATGACAGAAGGACCTGCTGGAAGCTATTTTCCTGCCACATAGCATGAAAAATTTCTCCTTTCTAATTGGGTTTTAGAAGTAACCAGTAAATGACCAGTAATTACACATCATTCTTAACTTTGTATTTAAAATAAAAAAATGTAAATCATTGCGAGGAGAACATCCCCATCCTTCCACTGTAACTATCTGATGACTAGAAGTCGTGGCAATCAAGCTTCTAAGTCATTAGACATACTGATGACAAAAGGAAATGTTACGATATAAGAAAATATATAATGCTATTAGATAAATTGACAAACATTACAATTTAAAACACAAAATCAGCTTCCTAGAACTGGAATTTGTTCATAATTAACATGTTTGTCACTTTGCTGAGGCTGGGGATTGCTGGCTTTATTTTCAAGATTTCACTTTCTTGCTTTTTTTCCCATCTTCATAAACGGAATGAGAAAGATACTCAATGCATCAACTGAAAGCAAATTTTAAAATAACAGAAAAAAGATGCACCAGACTTAAAACCAGAAATGGATATTTTTTTTTTCTAAAAAGTCTGACTAAAGGGAAATTGTTCCAAGGAATTATTTCATGAGAAAGAGCTTAATACACTGCTTACATATGGACCTGAGTAACATAGGTTTCTTCTTTAAAAAGCAGAGTGAACAAAAACTGTTCTGACATTCCTGAAATGTTTCATTTCATTATTCCCCACACTATTTCAAACAATGCTTTGGAAATAAATCTAAAGATTTTGCTTCATTTATTGCAATGCTATTTTATCATCTGTCTGTGCTGCTGTAGGACTTTAGACAGCAATTCCCACTTAATTCCCTGGCTGATCTACATCTCCCATAAATTACTGGCACCCCAAGCCTCGTGCACAATACCACACAACTTGTAGGGCAGCCAACGATTACAGCACACAACACCGACTGAGTCCTCTCACTCTGTTTTGGGGTGTAGTTTGTCACAAATGATTGCAACCAATATTATAATGTTTATTGCTTGCTCCGCCCAAAGAAAAAAATTATTTCAACCAAATTTACCTAAAACTGAATGTTTCATTCCCAACATGTGACTTACCACCTTTGAGGAGAATGCAGAAAGACAAAACCAAACATTTTCTATGATAAATTTCTGAGAAGTTTTGTGCAAGAACAAAGGAATTATCCACTAGCTCTACAATAACCATTCTTGCACATGAAAAAACAAACTAGAGGCAGGTAGCTAAGTGAATATGATTACACCTCCACACACAACTCAAACACCACTTCTGCATACATTTCAGCATAAACTTTTTACATCGCACAGCTGAGTATGTGCAGAAAGCACCCATTATTGCCAGCACTGAGAAGCTCAGATTGTATTCCAATCGACCTATCCCACTTACTGCATAAACACAAAGTTTCTCAGGTTATACATTTGATTCCCAATACCAGTTTCCAGAAAGCCCCTAATGAACAGGACTCCACACAAAACTTAGCACTGGGCTCAATTCTCCTCCCAGCTCCAGGTCCCATCTTTGCTATAGAAGATTTCTCTCGCACAACAGCAACCTAATTCCAAGCTCCTGGATGAGAGGAAGAGTATCAGATACCCTTCTTGTGGAAACTATTCCATTTTTCATCAAATCACTCAGTAAAGAGATAAAGAATAGCAAAGAATATTGCTGTTGCCTAGGGGAGCTGAGAGGGCAAAGACTAGGTGTCTAGTTCCTGTCTCAGTTACAGCTGCTGGATGTCACTGAATATCTGCTTAACATAAAACAGAAGCACTCAATGCAGGGACTGTGAAATATTGAGCTGTTAAATGAAAAGGGAATTATGACCAAATCCTCCTACTCCTGAGGTTATGTTGTAAAAGAGTAATCTTACCTTCATTCCTGAAAGCAAATCTGAAATGATCCAGAGCTGGTGTGAACCCCGTTCTGAGCCATCACCTGGGAAGCCTAAAGGGCTGAAACCTGTGTACTGAAGGACAGGTGCTAAAAAACCACGTGTGTTTTCTGTCCCACTTAACTCTTCTGAATATCTAGACCAGGAACCTTAAAAACTTTAGAAGGCAACATGGTTTACAAGGGCTAGCCATGCTGCCATGCTCACAGAAAACCACTTGATTGCTATTCCTGTAGGTTAGACTCTTTTTGAAGATTTCAGAAAGTTGGAATGTTTGCTGAGGCACACAGATTCTGAATGTCTCCCTTCTGCTATGCTCCCACTGTCCACACTCACACTCAGGAAACACAAATTCAACAAATGATGCCTGGGTCTGATCTATATCAAATGACTTTACATAGGGACTGATCTATAGCCCAGTAAAGATGTTCCTACTGACACTAAACTCCAATATAGGTGGCTAATTTCTATTATTTTAACCATACTTCTACACAGAGAACAGTATTAAACAGTCTAACAGATCTAGATGGCTGGATGACTTGCCTGAGATGCAGTCAATATCTTCTTTTAAATGAGTTCAAATATGTCTACAGCTTTTCTGCTATAACAGGTCATCACTAACAGTAATCCAATTCACCATTTTTTATGTACGTGCATTATTTTTAATACTTGATCACTCAAAACATATCAGAAACGAGAGAAATGGAAGGAGATCTCATCTGCAAAACTAATTTCATTGCAAAGACACCCAAGCTGACAAGGGATTTGAACTCAAGAACAGTGAACGTAAGCTTCATCCAATAATTTCAGAGCTGATTTTAGCCCTATTTTGTTTATTTTCAAGGCTTTTGTGCATATTCTCCTCTATAATTTGCACATCACCTTGTTCATTATTGAAATAGCATTTCAGTACATGTCTAATCAAAATAATTACTGCAAATTGTTTAGAACTGTGAAGCATGTGGGACTAAGCTTTCAGTTCAGCAGTAAGTCTATATAATCACACAGAGAGCTGCTCTAGAGACTTTTTATAAAGTAATCAAATTGTGAAACTTAGCAATGCAATTGATTTTCTTGTCAGAAGATCTCTATCACTGCCTGGGATGCCAAATGGCTGATGAGAAATTCATTCACCTACAAGCCTGGGAGCAATCACCCACCTACCAAAACATCTGAGTAGGTGGGGGGGTCTGGTTTAAATGAGTCACCTAATTATCTGCAATACACTGGTACAGCAAAGCAAGAAACACTGAGGAATAAGCATTTTACTCAACAGTTTCTTTCTTTTTCATTTCTCATTGGCACTTTTTCCTTCCCAAATAAAGCTCTCTTCTTTTATGCCATGTCAGAAAAGACACATGATAATGTTGTAGCATTCGATGAAGAGCTGCTTCATTAACAACTGAGTTATGTCACATCCTTTCATACCTTGCTATATGACTGCAACAACTTGACAAGACAAACCCTAACACAGTGCATCAGCCAAAGTGGATAGAGAGATATCGCTTTCAGAAGCCTGCTGTCATGACAGGATTTCTTTATTTTTTGCTCTGTAGGTTCTCCTTGCTGAAGGCTGCACAGGTTCTTCAAATACAGCTTGGCAGGCCACACACTGACTCATACATCCTACTGTTATCCACTAAGTAGTCACATGGCACGGAACTGTTTGAAGTAAAATTGTAGACAGTACCACAGTACTTACACCAACTATTATTCTTTCTCTGCTTTTAATTTGGAATTTCCAAACAAAAGGCATACTATTATGTGGAGCTTCATATTGTGTTCCTGATTTTTCTATTTCCTGCGTGGTCTTTTCCATAACACTTCACCTTGCCCTGTCTGTTTTCCAGTCTGAATACAAATATGTAATATAACAGATTCATTTCTCAGCTCTATTATAGGAATGCACTAATGGTTAAATGGACTAAGAATTTTTTTCAATAGTGGCTAGGGGACTCAAACATCCAAAGGCAGCAAAAGACTTACACATAAATACAAGATATTGTTTTTAACCACTTTCTCCCCAGGCAGAATTGCTGGAGACCAGGTTGTACCACTACAACTTGTGGTTGATTTTCAAACGTGCCTCGGGAGACTAAGGTCTGCAAGAACCACTAAAATTCAAAATACGTATGCTCCTAAACGCCGTTTTGCGCATTAAAAGGTTCATCCTATTTCACATATTAGCCACAAGCTTTGTGGATGAGTACAGTCATCACAATGTGCAAATTAAAGTACACATTTCTAAAGCTAAGAAAACTGTATGACAAAACCCTTTAACAAAGTTATATGCAGAGGGTTCATTTCATTGAAATGCTGGGTACTGCAGTTATTAGTGAACCCACTTATCATGTGCCCTGTGGAAAGATACAGGTGGTGGCCACTTCCCTTATGAATCACCGTATCTACTTCTGCTTTTACCTTTCTGAAGAAGTAAATCCTAGTTCATGATGTAGATCAATCTGACCTCTCCAAGTCTCCATTGTATAGACAATAATTCGTAAAAGAGAGGTAAAGATTTTATACTATAAATATTGACCTTCTCAACCCCCCTAGAAGATGGGAGGAAATATGAGACCTTGTTAGCCATGAATTTATTTTCATGTGTCTACTCAAAACATGTGACACAGTAATGTCACCAAAAGAATCTCCTTCACCACAATGAACTCAGATTCATACAATGATACTTGACACATGTCTTGTTTAAGTCAGACATGGTACTAAAACTCAGGAGGATAACATGCCTGGCCACTTGCAATGCTCACAAAACCCATTCTCACATGTGTGTTTTCCACTGACTCCAATATCTGTATTTTTCTGCTTTTTCAGACAGCTGATGCATCAGACAACACTTCCTAAAGATTAGTTTTTCTGAGATTTTCGTTAAAGTCCAAATAATTCTAGAAATTACTTTCAAGAACAGAATGAAAAGGGAGATCTGTATTTTATGCTTGAGAATGAAATATCAAGCAACTAATTGACAGTCCAGGGTGAAAAGAAGTATCATCTAGCATACAATAAAGGATTGATGTGTACCTCACACGTTCATGATCTTAGCATGCAATACCAGTTAAAACAAAATATGGAACATCTTTATGTTTACTAGTGTTTTCACTGAGACACCAAAGATTTTAGTCCATTTGGTCATGCTATGGGAGCTTGTGTTCAGCAGAAGTCCTGGGAATGCTTTCCCAAGTATCATAGCAGGGGTGAGCTTTCAAATACTGGGAAAACGAAAAGAAAGGCATTTTACACAGCTCTTACTAGGCATGTGTTGTTGGAAGACAGGCCAAGTGTGCTCCAGAGCTTGAACAAGATCTGCATGCTTAGCTCCAACTTCTCAAACTCAGCTGTTTCCATTATCCATCAACCAAATGCACCTCACAAATATATAACATGCTTAAATTATGTAGATGCAGATTATGAAGACAAACACAGTCTGACTATTTTGTTTGACCTCCTGCCCAAGAAAAGCCCTAGTACTTCCCTAACCAAGCATCCCTTGAACATCACTTCCAAACTTGAATTAAGATGCCAGAGAATCCAACAGCAATGTTGAGTTATTCAGGAAGATAATTACCTGTACTACTAAAGCAACGCACCTGATTTCTAGGTCTGAGTGTACATCTCATTATACATCTATGCAGTAGAACGAAGAAACATTCATTTTCTCAGCTCTTATGTACACACTGATTAAATTCCTCTCCAGTTCTATCTTTGATAAAGACAATGGACTGTACTCCTTGAATCTCTCAGTGTAATATGTATTTAAGCTTGCTCTTCCTCCAGCATCTCAGTATCATTCCTTAATGGTGTACTGTTTAATAGCCACTGCATCTTTATCAAGTAGTCTTTACTACTAGTAGTGTTTTTCTTGTTGAAACACTAATCTCTTATGCTTCCAGGGACAGGCTGATGGGACTACTATTCAGGCAAATCCTCCAACTTCTTGTCTGAATCTTTCCCAGAGCAGTTCTCTGCCCTAGAGACACAATATCTTTTCATTTAGGCATATTAAAAACACAACACTTTCTCATACTCTGCTTTTCAAGGGAAAAAAAATAGCTCTCTGATCAGGAGGTTCTGCTGTTATTTACCATTTTACAATCGCTGGGCCCTTTGTGAATATCACTAGTGCTAATCATATCATAGAATCACAGAATGGTTTGGGTTGGAAGGGAGCTTAAAGATCATCTGGTTCCACTCCCCTGCCATGGGCAGGGACACCTTCCACCAGCCCAGGTTGCTCACAGCCCCGTCCAACCTGGCCTTGAACCCTGCCAGGGAGGGGGCACCACAGCTTCTCTGGGCAACCTGTGCCAGGGCCTCACCACCGTCACAGGAGAGAATTTCTTCCTTCTATCTAATCTACACCTACTCTCTTTCACATTAAAACTGTTACCCCTCATCCTACCCCTACTCTTCCTGATACAGAGTCCCTCCCCAGCTTTCCTGTAGCCCCTTTAAGTACTGGGAGGCAGCTCTAAGGTCTCCCTGGAGCCTTCTCCAGCTGAAACCCCCAACTCTCTCAGCCTGTCCTCACAGGGGGATGCTCCAGCTCCTGAGCATCCTCGTGGCCTCCTCTGAACTCGGTCCAACAGGTCCACGTCTTTCTTAATACTCTTGGTGGTCATTTCCCTTCATCCTCTCTCTTCTTTCTGATATTCCACTCTAACCACCATGCTCTCACCCACCCCCAGCACAGTGAACAAATTACCTTGAATCACAAAGCTCCTCCTGGCACTTCTCTTCTAAACATTCCATTCTGGACCACTTGTTTTTTCAGACTATAAACCTACCTGGAAAACAAGGAACCACCTAATTTTTCTTCTATATGCCTCCCACAAGTTAGGTTACAGTCAGTTTTTATCTTAAGTCTCAGGTCCACTTTCATTGTCATCTAGTGATGTGTAACCTACCAAAAGACTTCAAGTACAACAGGTGATCCCAAGACCCAGATTAAAAGGAAAGAACCTCCAAAGAAGTAAATTTGAGTGGCTTCATCAAGTGGCTAAAACTATACTGGTTTTTATTAATTAAGAGTATTGCTCTACAGTGTTTAGTAAGTTTTACTCTGAGGTGACTGAAGAAAACTCCTTTTTCTCCTTGTAAATCTACAGATGTTCCTCTGCACATTCACAGTATTAAAGACTGTAGTCTGTGACAGTTGACCTGCAGCATGGAGAGACAGACACTGCACAGTAACACAGACACTAACAGTCATCCTTTGGATCAAAAATCTTCCATAAGCATACATTTCACTAACGTAGGCTACAGAAAAAAAGTTAAGTACAATCTGGTTCCACACTCCTTTGTACTGTACAAGCTCAAGGGGGGTGGAGAGGGTATCTCTCCATCTGAAGATCATTTGGGGGTGGAGGTGGAAAAGGTACGAGTAGATGATCCATTCACCTACCTCACCTTAGTACTAAAGCCTGTACTAATATAGAGAAGCATAAACAGATTCCTCTGGCTGTTGAAGATCTGTCATCATATTCTCTCAACTGCTAAATCTCTCCCCCAGTGAGCTACCATTTTAACTAGTCTCTATAAAAAGAACTATTGGATTAAAAGAAGCTCATTCCCGATTTGCAAAATCTTGTCCAACCTGAAGACAACTTTTACAAAGGCTCAGGCTTTTCTTGCCTTTTTTTGTTAGTGTTCAGCACAACGCAAACTTTCTTTTTTTTCATAACTACTTTTATTACATCTTTCTCTCTCATTCTCTCATTTAAATAAAAGCCCTGGAAACCTATGGTTTCATAGATTGCCCACAACCCACAATTTATGGATGCTACTTGCAACCTTCAAAAGCTTTTAAAAATAGTACTGGATCTATTATTGTGAATTACAGTAATTGCAGCAAAGATTTAAGAGGCACTTTGAGAAATTTCAATTTCATGGTATGTTTCTGAACCTACTTCCTTGGCATCTGGGGGAAAACGCAGTTATGTTTTGTGAAAGAGCTTTTCTTCATATCTTTTGATATAAAGTTTCAACTGAAACTTCAGTATCAAAATTTCTCTTAAAAAAGAAAAATGCTGGGTTTCTAATTCAAACTGCAAGAGAGGGGAAGACTGTGTAAGACTAGAGCCTCACCTCAGCTATACGAATGTAAGCAGAAAGCAACCCCATCAGTAGAGAACAGCCTTTGGGATCTCCATTTTCTTCAACTTTCTAGGAGTTTCTTTTTCCAAGGTTTTAAATTGAAGGGCCTGATGTGGTCAATATACTATTAGATGAACTATCAAAACTGAACTTAAGAATATGCTTGAGAACATTAATATGTTTGTGCTGAAGAAGTAAGAGTTCATTGATATATAGGACTGGAAGAAAACTCAAGCTGGAAACTCTTCACCTTCCCTTACACAGCCTACCCACTACCCTATCGCAAAAACTGATCACTTGCACTTGGAGAGGACAGGAACCATGTAACAATCAATAAACTAAGCAAAGAGGAAAAGGTTTCCTCCTTTACTTCGTCCTTCTGAAAAAGCAGTTTTTCCTACCTTAATCCTAAAAGCTTCTCTACAGCCTGCTCACTCAGGGTACAGGCTGGAACAGATACACCTACCACCTCACAGACAGACAAGAACTGAGCATGCAGCAAGACAGAGGAGAAACAGGGGCAAACATGATGAGCTAGACATTAAAAATAACAAACAAACAAACAAACAAACAAAAAAAAAGACCCTTAAGATCCTAGAGGCCTCAGAAAGTGTTTGCTTTTACTGGGCTGAGAGCAGTCCTAACAAAATGATCAGCTCACAAGGACAAAAGCAGATTTGAGACCAAGTCCTCCAACTTCCCCCAGTGACCTCCAGACCTTCACCCAATGATTCCTTCCTCTTGAAAGAAAGAAAAAACCAAAATGTTCTAGTTAACATTCTTATAACAGCTCAGTTTCATAATTCAAATTATTCCTGGTGGTTTTCAAGTGTTCACTCCAGTGTCAAGATACAAGTAGATCTTCAAATTTCTAGCTGATACTACTGTAATAGCTTGAAGTCTAAGTCTCATCAACTGGACCATCACTGATGCAATCTCTGCAATTTGTATCTGTTACATCCTCTGGAACTACTTTGTAAAATTTTGTAGACAAGCTCCTGAAATTTCCCCCTACCAATACACAAGGGAAATTCTCTGTCTGGTACAATATAGTAATTTTTACAGCTTTAGATACCACCCAGGTTGTTTCCCTTAATGTCAGCTCAGACCACCTCTCTCTTTGAAGTTGGAATGTTACACTTCATTCAGAGGAGAAGAAAATATATTTTTGTTCGCAATTTTATGTAAAATGGGGAATGAATTGACAGTAGTAAGTTCTTTCTATACAACTATACTGGCAGTAGCAGAGTAACACAGTAGCAGAACAGCAGTATCTTGTCCCCCCAATACAAGCAACTTTTAAGAGGAAAAGAAACGATCATTAGAATCATTGGCTTTGACTTCTGATTTGTGTGCTCCTTGCAAGGCAGTTTCATTGATGGCTCATCAAGTTTTAAATTACTGGTAGGGGAGCAATCATGTTGTTCAGATACCAGGAGGATTAGCTATTACCATAGGAACAGGAGCTGAATCACATTCTCCTGTCTCTCTCCCCCTTCCCTCACCTCCAACTCCCTCATACTACAGATATTATCAATGCTTATGTTTGGATGAACAGCCTGCAGAACCTTGCTAATACCAATCTTCAAATGACAGATTCAGACAACTGCTCTACTGATTAGACTGCAGCACAACTCCATTAGTTGGTGTTGGACTTGGTCTTAAATTTCCTGTTCAGCAGGTTTTGAAGTGAGTATCAAAATTTCACTGCCATGACCTTGAACTCTCTCTCTCTGAAATCACCAGCCCCAGAAAGGGCAGGACTCCACCAGAAGAGAACAAAGACTCTGGACCTCTAACTTTGCCTTCTCAGAAGTGACAAATGAAGAGCCTCTTGGTTCCTTTGGATTAAAAAGAGATTTGCAATCCTCCTATATATGTGAATCCAAAACCACCCCCAAAAGTAGATTTGGTTTTTTCTTTGGTGATGAAGCATACATTAACCAGAAGACAAGATGGAAGCAGAACAGACTAAGAGTTGTGGAGAGAGCAGGAGAGCAACGGAGGCTTAGGACATACTCCTGCCTGAACGGTAAATGCAGTCAAGTCTATTGCATAGAAGGGAATATGTCAAATATTAACAGTCTGTGTAAATCTTGTTACAACAGCATGGTGACAGCACAGTAAAGGGATTCCTTCCTCATTCTCATCTCTCCTTCATTTCTTTGAATATCAGGACAATAGAAATAAGCTTGTCTCTTTCAGAGGCTGAGCTGGCTGCCTCTGTTACTCTGACATACACAGACTCATGGGCATGCCAGCTCCCAAATGCTCTCCCTGTACTGCACTGATCTACGTCAGTATTTTCTGCAGCGTGGCAGAGGTTGTTGAATAAGCTCTTTCTGAAAAAACACTGTTAATGAAGCACATTTTTCCCAAGGTTTGGTTTGTGGCATTTTTTCCCCCTACTGCTCTCCTAATGAAAAGATAACTACATTGCCCACATACTGTAAATACTAGTAAGTGCTTCTGCTCTGTTTTGTATGGCTCAGATTCATGCAAATTCTGACAGTGACAAGCAAGCTTACTCTGTCCAATAGTATTTTATTATTTTAATTTCTGCAAACACTGTGGATTTTATTCTATTTTACCATTCATTGTGCAGAATTCTTAGTTAACAGATGCTCACTTAATAACTCCCCTTAGGAAGTAGAATCTGGGGACCCCTCCTCTGCCTGGTATTAGTTTAAGCTACAGGACAAATCTGGTTTTATCGATACACATATTTTTCCAAGTTATCTGACAATGGGATGTCTAGTCAGAAAGCTGCAACAACATTTCATGAGTGGTAGATGACATATTTGATTCCTTCAGGAATGTTCCCCAACAACACGTTTGGTTTTCAATGGCCTTACTGCTTCCTTGTTAGCAATATACTATAGAGCCTGAAGCAACATGCTACAGTTCAGAAGCCAGCCAACTATCACTGCTTTACAAAACAATTCTGTTGCTGAATCAATATTTTCATGGCCTCCAGCTACTAGAAATGTCATTATTTTTAGAGCTGCCAAAACACTGAAATGTCATTTTCAAATCAAGGCCTAGATGATCATCTCCATTACACTTGTATAATTGGATGTCAGCAGAATTACTTAGGATTTGCAGATGAAACTGCTCAAAATACAGCCTCATCACCTTATTTATTTTCTACCTTGTCTCTGAGGCCATTATTTTTAGAACACCTAATCGAGAGGGAAGGTAAGAAGCCACAGACCTGACTCCTATTAGAACAGCTGTTATGGCTTCTTAATTCTCCACTGACCAACCTCCTCATGGGCTGTTAAAGTTCTGCTGCTGCAATGGGTAGAAACATCATCAAAAGAGCAGATCCCTCAGCTGGTACGCTGACCAGATACTCTTCCCAGCAAACTCAGTGCTCCTTTTGATCTTACTCCCTAGCTTTCGTTCTATCATTTCTTTTCTCCTCTTCCTTAGTAATAGCCAAGTTTCTGGCAATCAGCTATTTTCCTGATAGAGCTCCTGTGACTTTCTGAACGTTGATAATCCAGAGAACAAATCCTTTACTTAGAAGTTCATTTTTTACTCTGTAACAGAGTTTTTTCTTCAGTTGATACCTCATAATATGACTGCACACACGGGAAAGCTGCAGCTTTTAAATCTAACCACTGACCATACAGTCAGTAGTGGGGATCAGAGGCTATAAGGGATCCAACACGAATTAAAACAGTGATCACATAAATCTAAAAGGAAGGGAAAGAAGGAATGAGTAGTTTATTTTTTTCCCCCCATATGGCTACATCCTACTATTCATCATCATCATTGTGAAGAGTAGTGGAAAGGGAATGACATGAGCCAGAAGAGAGCTCCTGCACAGAGTGCAGACCAGGCACAGCTGTATCGAACAAGCCAGCCCACAGTCTCTTGGGTCAGCAGATAACCAGCAACTGAAGAGAGTTAATTAATATTTTTGGTGCATGACCATGCTCTTCAGTTTTAATTGGTGACAAGTGAGCAACCAAAGAATTGTAAGTGGAATTTCATTTATCTGTATAGAGCAGATCAATATTCACTCAGCATGCAACAACTCCTTGCATCTCAAAGGGATAAAATAAATTGTCAGTCAGCAGCATGCTTTTGTTGTTGTCGGAATTTTTCTCGCTAAATTATTCACCTTCTCCAAAGGCAGTCTGATAAATGTTTATTTCTTCATAATTGTGCTGGTTTTGGCTGCGGTAGAGTTAATTTTCTTCACAGTAGCTAGTATGGGGCTGTGTTTTGGATTTGTGCTGGAAACAGTGCTGACAATTCAGGGATGTTTTCATTACTGCTGAGCAGAGCTTACACAGAGTCAAGGCCTTTTCTGCTTCTCACACTGCCCCACCAGTGAGCAGGCTGGGGGTGCACAAGAATTTGGGAGGGGACACAGTCAGGACAGCTGACCCCAACTGACCCGAGGGACATCCCCAACCATATGATATCATGCTCAGCAATAAACTAGGGGGCAGGTTGGTCTGGCAGGTGCTGCTCAGGGACTAGCTGGGGATCAGCTGGTTGGGGGTGAGCAATTGTTTTCACTTCCATCATCACTTGTCTTTCTTGGGTTTTATTTTGCTCTGTTATTTTCCTTTTCATTACAATTGTGTTATTATTATTATTATTAATAGTATTACTACTTTATTTCAATTATTAAACTGGTCTTCTCCAGCCCACGAGTTTTCTCACTTTTACCCTTCCAATTCTCTTCCCTCAATCCTCCTGGGGGACTGGAGTGAGTGACTGTGTGGGGCTTAGTTGCCAGCTGGGGTTAAACCATGACAATAATGCATTCTAACAACTGATTTGTGACACTTGCAGTGAACAGAATTTAAATTCAGAGCAGGGCTCTAGGAAAATACTAAGTGGTACAAACAAGAGAGGGCTGCAAGAATTTTTTTTTTCTCCACTTCAGATATTGCAATGGCCTCCCATGGTAGAAGGGGCACTAATTGAATTTAAGAGATGTAATAAGCGAGAAATTCTCCCACTCACTTCATATCACAATGAAAGCCAACTCAACAGTACTGGCAGTAGCAGCAGCACCAGAACAGCACATAAGCACCAATTTCACAGCCAAGCAGAAGAGACTGTGGAGATGTAAAGTTCACTGATGAGTGTTAGCTGAGGGCAGTCCTGTATAGCAGCGGTGAAAGTTTCACAGGCACTCTCTTCAAGAGGGTACAAAATCAGACTATCCATTTTGCCAATAATAATCCTTGACTGGTGTCATTTTTACTGTCATAGAAAATTTAGATTTCACTCATCCCTCATCAAAAAGTTTAACTATATACTTCAACAGTATACTGCAAAATCTGGAATCAGAGTCCTGGAAACAGAGATAATTACAAATATAATTTCTACATTAAAGCATTTCAGATTCTGAAGTATTACCATCTCATGAATTTAACTTTGTTTTTACTAAAACATAAATCTTCTCTGTTAGTATCAGTTCTATTATTAGTTTCAGTGCTGAAGAGCATAATGCAGGCAAAGATGCATAATTCATGTTATGAAGAGCCCATAAAGACACGCACCTGCAAACTGCTATGAATATGACCATTAGTGTCAATTTGACTTCACATGAACATAGAGCTCAAACCTGCAGTATGCTCAGAACCACGGCAGAATCACAGTTGTGATTCAATGTTGGCTAACAAAAGACAATTTGAGAAGATCAGAGGGGAAGATTCTTGGGAATACAGCAAGATTAAATGATTATCCAGGGATGTTAAATATTTTTCACTGTTTCGTTACCTTTGTTGAAAAGAACACTACAGATAGAAGAATTTCCTTCAAGAAGAGCTGGGTCTCAGAACAGATTTTGAACAGTGATTTTGCACAGAAGGCCTCCAAACAGAGTAATATGGCAGAAAGCTACAGTTAACTGGCAGAAAAAAAAGAAAGGGGTTATGATCGTTAGTAAAGTAGAAAGAATATGAACAATGCAATAAAAGATGATATAAAAAAAGAAACTGAGTAGCACAAGATGTGAACAGGATAAAAAATAAAATTAAAATCTGATGAGGCATAAAGGCGGGGTTCATTTGGGGGAAGGCATCGTAGACAGGATGTTCAGAGCTGTTGCATTTTCATGTACATTGGAAGAGGGTGATACAGCTTTGATAGCAGCTTGCAAGGATGCTGCAGTAATCCAGATGGTAAGTTATGAGAGCCTGTTTAAAAGTCCTAATGGTAGAGAATAGAAAAGGGTAAACAAACTTATACTGCCCAATTTTGAACATGGCACATTTCTCATTGGATTCAAATGCTGCCGAGTTTACCTTATACCAGAGGGAAAACATAAATGTAGGGAGCAGAAAACTCTACTACAGAAAAAAAATAATGAAAAAACCTTGGTGAACGTAGGTTAATCTCTAATAATTATTTTAAAAGTCAGCAGAGAAATACAAATTGTACATCAGCTGTAATTTATATTAAATGCAGCTGTAAGTGCCACATGTGATATGACTACATCCTCAAAAACAGAAAAGGGGAAATATAACAGATGTTGTTGCTGTAAAACATTAGGCAACATGAATGACTCCACTAGTTTTCCTAAATAAAAATAAAAACGCAAGATAAATGAACACTAAGGACCTAAATTCATAAAATATTAAATACCTCAGTTGATTCAGTATGTGACACCCTGCAAATCTCACAGCTGCTGCAGTGTAAGTGATGGTAAAAGAAAAGAAGCAAAGGAATAGGCAGTGTAAAATGATGGGGTTTTGACATAAGTCAGGGCAGATATGAGAGACCCTAAAACCTATAATTTAGAAGCTTTCAGAAAATTTGGGGTTGCAGAGCTTAAGGTGATAGCCTCAAAGAACTTTCTATGGTTTTGTTATATTCAGGAGGGAAGCAGGACAGAGTTTAAATCTTGACATGAGAGTTATTTGGGGAAAATATCTGAAGCCTTTTCAGAAAAAATGCGGACTTTGCTAACCGAAGAACTTCATCTGTCCCAAGAGACTTCTCTGAAGGGCTTTTGCAAATAAGATATTAGTTTTATCCCTCTCACCCGCCTGCTGGTGGAATAACCACAGTGCCAGCAAGTGCCCTTGCAGCAAGTTCTAAAGCCCTCTCTTCAGCTTAATGACACCCTCCCCCTTTTTTCTCCCAGGACAAGGCTCATCTAGACAGAGCAAGGATTGCAAAGAGCAGGTCTGTAGTCAGTCAGTGAGAAATGCATGCAGAAGAGGAAACAAAGAGAAAAAGCATAGAAAGGCAGAACCCACACACAGCTAGTGTCTGCATCACACAGCAGCAATCTCCAAGCAGATGGACTCTTTCATAGGCAGGAGGGCTTTTTCTTTTGTTTTTTCGTTTGGTTTGTTTTGGGGGTTTTTTTTAATGGACTTTCAAGGATTTTTTTGCTTTTTTTTTTTTAATCCCCCACAGTTGCTCTGATTACTGTTACTCTTTCATTAACCTTATTTTATCTTTGCTGAACAAAGGTTCCCTTTCTGCTGCAGTTTACCTCATTATGTACCAATCACTCCCTACAGTGACAGACCATAGAAAGAAACTAGATACTGTGGGATCAAGGTTCTGCTCTCACCTTTCCAAAGAGCTATGGGGCAGGGGAAATCAAGAAACCCAGTTTTCTATTTCTATGCTTCCCCATGCGTCAGACTGCTTTAAAAGGAATTTGAAAATTACTGCCTCATTTTTATCCCCACATATTCTCTCCTTTGCACACTCTCCTTTCCCTGAACTCAAACTACCAAAAAAGCTTTGTAGTATTATATTTGCACCATTCAGCAAAATGTAGTAAAGACCCACAGTAATTGCTGAGAAATTTTTCACTTTTTTTCCCCAGCAAATGTAATTCCTGTCTGCTGCCTGCACATCCTCCCTCCTCACTGAGCCAGAGCACTGTGATAATCGCACCAGTAACATTCAGATAGAGATCAAGTGATGCAGCCAGCTCTATCTGAACTCTGACTTTCAACTTCACATTTTACTTGGATGCACATTTTTCCTCTAATGAAAACTGCTTTTAGATAACAGCAGAACTACCCTAGATTTAGATAGGAAAGGAAGGAGTCTAATCCATCTAAACATGGGAAAAAGGATGAAATTCTGTTAGGTGTTCACAGACACAGGTCATCTCAGAACATGCAAATTAGCCATCCAAATTAACACCTGTTGAAAAAGTATGTTTCATACATTTGTGGCTATAAGGACATCACTTAAATGACAGGCGTTCCTGAGGGTCTGACATCGTAAAACCCAGTTCACCTAAACCTGATGCTAGTGAAGACAGCAAATTTGTCAAGTGGCATGTTACCAGTCTGACCATCCATTTCATAACAAAGGTCTTTTAATCTTAATTTCAAAGCAAATTTCCAGTCATCATTCTTACCTGTGAAATGTTCATGCAGATATGTCTTATGCAGCTGCATCACCTCCTTTCTGTCTGACAGATTTACAGGGATTAAGAAATAGTCCCCACACTGGTGTGACAAATGTAGGGAGTTTTCACTTTCACGAGTAACAGAGACCCAAGGACGGATACTCAGCTTTCCCATCCCTCTGCATGTGTCCACCACTACTGGCAGAGTAATTACATTTTAGATTGGCTAATGGCTTTAAGACATGAACTGAAAGCATTTCCAGTGGAAAGTCTTTAACATTAAGAAACACCTAGAAGTAGGAACAACAGTTAGCAGAAAAATGTGGGTTAGCACAGGTATGCTACTAAAAAATCGACACACACAAAAAAACCCACCAAAACCAAGGTTAAAACTATCAAGATGAAGACTTGCAATGACTTCAGAGTCCAATGCCTACAGAAACCAGCTATTAAGTAAAATATAAAGTAATTCCTAAATAATTACACAAAAGATTAATCCCAAGTGTAATGGTTTAGGCCCTGCCGGGACTGGAGAGCACGTTGCTGTTGCTCCTCCCCCACCTGCAGCCGGTCAGGCTGGAAATGAGGCACAAACCCAGGCTGAAATAAGAAGAAATTTAATACCACAGTGTGATAGAACAATCTGAACAATAACAGTAGCAATGATAACAACAATAAACAACAATAATAGTGAACAAGACAAACGATATACAGAGAAATACCGCTAGCTGGTCACGGAAACAGGTTCCCGCCACAGAGCCCACCAAAGAGCAAGTAAAAAAGGTTCCACCCCTGGACCTGACGCCAGCATGGTATGAATAACCCGGCTGGAGATCCCTTCCCCCTCTCTCTCTGCTGGGGAAACCTAACCCTATCCTAGCTGAACCAGGACACCAAGTTTTTGGAAGATTCTGCCAATTTAATGATTTGGTTGTTTTCTGGGTTATGGTGTCCTTTTAATACAGTCTTTTAATTTAAGAACACCGCTAAAAACATTTAGTCCTAAAACAAAGAATCTTGAAAGACAGACAGTATCTCATTTCTTTCATTCCAGCCTTTCCAGTATGGGATTCATACCGTTACAAAAAACAGTCCTGTCCTGTACATATGCACACAGTCAACAACTGAGCTAAAAACAAGACTAATACTGAATATATTAGATATTCAGAGGCTTCCTGAGCTATACAGAATGGCTATGACATAGCTTAACACAGGTAGGAACACCTATCCTGAAATACAAAGACAAAACCTGGGGTTCCTCTTCTTGTTACACCAGATTTAAATAACTTGACTGTAAATTTTCTGGCTCTTTTGGGTTTTACTTTAAGTTCTGCTTTATCCTGAAACACTTATAGAAGAGGGAACATTTGGGTTTGGTTACTAAAAATACCAAAGGGTACAACTCCTTCACTTTCATGGAAGATGTGTGTGGATACCCATAACCACTGCTCTCATCACCACTTCCCTATATTTTAACAATGAAGACTTCAGAGATTCTGGAAGAGCTCACTGACAATGATGTACCTGAGTAAGCAACTATCTATAATCAGCTCTACTGACTTCAGAGGGGCTGCTGGTGTAAGAAGCGATTCTACAGCCATGACTAATATGAAAAAAACATCAATATCCTCTGTTTCTTCTCTAAGTTGCCATAGAGGTTGAACCTACAAACAGCCACTATCCCAATTACATAACTCAAGTTTAATCTTCATCACCTTATTATCTTTTTGCTACAATGGTTGTCTCCATGACTTACCATGGACAAAATTCCAGGTTTCCTTGTAATCTACAATCAAGTGCTATAAAATTGCATTCATCCATCTCATACTGCTTTTATTGTTAGGAATACTTATAAAGTGCCAGGACACTTAGAGCAAATATATCCCCAAATGAAGAAACATATCAGTTTATGCTTCAAAGCACAGCCTGTGCCCTCTGATTCACTGCCTGCTCTCCCTTTGCTATCATATAACAGCAGAAACTTGGCTTCTAAATCAACTGCTGAAACAATCATGGCCTGATGTACCTGTAAGAGACTGAGGAAACCAGCTCTCCCCCTAGAAATCCAGTCAATTAAATTCTGCCCGGAAGGGATCCAATCTAATATCAAAGATGCTGCCATAAGGGTAAGTTCCCTGGAGCACAGGGTTAATGATTTAGAGCATGTCAGGCTGGCCTGAAGCAGTGGAAATGAAGCCACGCCTAAATAAATAAATAAATGCATAGGGAAACAACCGAAATAAATACCTGCAGTAATTATTTAAAAAAAAATAAAAAATTGCCATGGAGACATACTGCAGTAATTGGCACCCCATTTAAGGGATATTCAAATTTTCCTGAAATCTCACCTTAATGCCTGAATATTTTATTTCCCAAGATCACTGAAACATAAAACACCAAAGAGTCTGTTAATACCCATGAAAAAACCCAAGCATAAGTCAATCATCTCTGAAAGCGACTGCAGCTCCTGCTAGGAGCAGGTGAAGAATTTTTTTACATTCAAAATGGAGACTGAAGGTTGGATGTCTTCTTTGCAGATTCATCCTTATATATACACTGTCACCAGCATTAAAATACAAGAACCCTTGTAGTCTCTAAAGTCTTTATTCCTGGAAACACTCTGAAGTATGAAGATTTAATTTTTTCTACACTTAATACTCCAGACCAAATCAGTACAATTAACTGCACTAAAGTCCATGTGTGTTTTGGGTTTTCTTTTTAATTTTCTTTTTTGTTTTTTTAGTTATTATTCCTGAGTAATTTTTGCATTTATCTCACTGCAAATGCCAGACAGGCATTTCTTTTTTACAACTAGGCTGGAGCCATGGGCTGAGGCCACCTGTGTGAGTTTCAATAAGGGCAAATGCCGGGGGCTGCCCTTGGGCCACAACAACCCCCAGCAGCGCTACAGGCTTGGGGAGGAGTGGCTGGAGAGCTGCCAGTCAGAGAGGGACCTGGGGGGGTGATTGACAGCCGGCTGAACAGGAGCCAGCAGTGTGCCCAGGGGGCCAAGAAGGCCAATGGCATCCTGGCTTGTGTCAGCACTAGCATGGCCAGCAGGGACAGGGAAGGGATCTGACCCCTGTACTTGGTGCTGGTGAGGCTGCACCTCGATTCCTGGGTTCAGTTTTGGGCCCCTCACTACAAAAAGGCCATTGAATGACTCGAGCGTGTCCAGAGAAGGGCAACGGAGCTGGTGCAGGGTCTGGAGCACAGGTCGTACGGGGAGCGGCTGAGGGAACTGGGGGGGTTTAGTCTGGAGAAGAGGAGGCTGAGGGGAGACCTCATCGCCCTTTACAACTGCCTGAAAGGAGGGTGCAGAGAGCTGGGGATGAGTCTCTTTAGTGAAGTAACAAGCAATAGAACATGAGGTAATGGCCTCAAGTTGCACCAGGGCAGGTTTAGACTGGATATTAGGAAGCATTTCTTTACAGAAGGGGTTATTAGGCGTTGCAATGGGCTGCCCAGGGAGGTGGTGGAGTCCCCATCCCTGGAGGGGTTTAAGAGTCGGGTCGACAGAGCGCTGAGGGATATGGTGGAGTTGAGAACTGTCAGTGTGAAGTTAATGGTTGGACTGGATGATCTTCAAGGTCTTTTCCAACCTAGACGATTCTGTGATTCCATGAACTACAATTAATTTAGTATGCAAAAATTAATATAAAAGCCACTAAATTACAATTGTAGAATTATGCTGCTTCTGAGAGTACTTTTCAGGCAAACTTGTCTGTCTGTCTAGAAGGGTTGAAAATTACAATGACGAAGTTTACACTTTGCAAATAAGGCTAAGATGTGAATTAATCCTGTCTTGGATAGCTCCTTCTGAACCACAGCTGAACAACATCTAGAAAAAGTACTGTTCAGACACACAACAGCTGAGAGGGAATCTGTATTAGAATCATTACTATTCAGCACACATTTGAAGAGGCAGGAAAGATACTGCTGTATTTTATGTTCTTGACAAGATCTCACCAATAACATCTCTCAAGTGTTCTAGTTCTCCATCTAAAAAAGGGATTAAAAAGTAGTGTGAAGATATTTTTGCCAGGAATAATGAAATCTACATCCTTAAATGTGGGTTTGGGAACATCAGTTCTCTGGAGTAGTGTACTGAGTTTGTGTGGCAGGGTTTTTGTTAGAGGGGAGGGCTACGGCAGTGACCCCTGTGAGAAGCTTCTCAAAGCTCCCCCAGCTCCAAGTCAGACCCACCTCTGGCCAAGGCTGAGCCAAGCCATAATGTGTCTAAGAAGGGGAAGCAGAGATCTGGGAGTACTTGGAGGAGCAGTTACAGGAAGGAGACCTCTGCAAACACCGAGGTCAGGGGAAGGAAGGAGGAGGAAGGGGCGCCGAAGCAGAGAGCCCCCCTGTATCCTGTGGTGAGAGGACAGGGCCCCCCCTGCCCCCATGGAGGTCACCGGTGGAGCAGAGTGCGGAGGACCCCAGACCGGAGCAGGCGGCTGTGCTCGGCCGGGGCTCTGTGGGAAGCAGCAGCCCCCACTGCTGGAGTTCTGTGCTGGGAGGACTGGAACACACTGGGGGGACCCACACCGGAGCATCTCAAGAATGCACGCACGGTGCATACAGAAGAATGTACGCACGGTGGAGAGAGTCTGTGGAGGCCTGTCTGCCGTGAGAGGGGCCCCACGCGGAGCAGGGGGCAGAGAGCAGCAGAGCGCTGCCCCCCACTCCCCTGGAACAAGAAGCGGCAGACTGATGGCACCCCCATCCTCTGCCCCTGCGCACTGGGGAGGAGGCAGAGATACCGGCAACAAAAGCTGGGCCCAGGAAGAAGGGAGGGATGCAGAGAGGTGTTTTAAGATAAGATACAGCAATGCTTCTCATTGTCCTATTCTGTCTGATAAGCGTTGGTTTTGCTAGTGTTTGAATTAAAGTGATGTTCTCAGTTTTCTTCCCCTAACATGTCTGTCTTTTGGCTTGTGACCGTTTTAATGGGTGAGTCCTCGTCTTGGTTCCTGAGTCTTTTTGTTTAATTTTTCTCCTTCCCAGCAGTGAGTGGGAAGGAGTGAGTGAATGGGTGCATGGTGCTCAGTTGCCCTCTGGGCCTAAACCAGGACAAGTAGAAACACAGAACCACTACTGGAGCAAAAAGCATTCGTTTTCTTTAACCATCAACTCAGTGCTTAAAGCACATTCTCAGAAGACTCATCTTGACCTCTCTCCTTTACTTAAGAGATATGATTCTCCCTCTCATTAAAGCATTATGTTCTACCATACTAAACAATATATCTTGTAGCCTCTCCCACAGGCCATGTTCTTTTAATAAATAAAAAATAATGAAAATTAAAAACAAACCCAACAAACAAACAAAAAAATTCTTGGACATCTTGACAATATGCATGAGTACACATCCTTATTGATCAAACAAGAAATAGTTTTGCTTGATCTCTTTCTCCATTTATTCTAAATGAAACAGTTCTACCTATAAAGAGTGAGGGCTTATCACCCTCAAATATATAACCCCACAGTTAGTGCGTCCTCAGAGAACACAATGGCTCAATTCTCTGCTAGAGAAACTCAAGTCTGCCACTTTTCCACTTGTTCCAAGCTTAGCTGCCAAATTAAGAGATTCATTAGTTTTGCTCTCCAAAACCAGAACACAGTCTTCCTTTCCTATTTTGTATGTGCTACTTAATAAGATGTTATGGCAAGGACAATTTACTCACTAGATCAAGAACCACCAAAAGCTTTGAGAGGATATTTTAAACTATTGTAATAATATGTAATTGATTCCTCAAGCAGCAGGAAGAACACACCATACATATGGTTCATGCCTATTACAGTAACACCAGCAAAAGCCAGAGAAATCCACAGAGGCTGAACTACTTCTTTGGAAGACAAAGAAAAGAGTAAGTGACATTTTTAACAGCTGTGTTTGATGATTGCATACATTCAGTTTATCATCTCTTTGTATTTTAACTTTTTTCTAAAACTTTTGCCACATAAATTTTAAATACATTTGGCTAAGAATATTTAGAAAGCCATGGTAATGTTATAAAGTAGGCAATAGCCTCATTCTAGTTGAATTAACTTCCCCTTTACAAGCTGTATCTAATAAGCCAATTAAGTGAATGGAGTTAGTTTCCAGGATCATTAATAGACTGTGTTAAATTCGTCAAAATGAAAACTCTCTAGAGTTGGGCAGGTTTTTGTTCATAACTGAAAAATATTTGGCCATTTTGCCAAATTATTTCCACCATCCTTTCACAGGAATCTTGAATATCTTTGCTTTGTCAAAAAAGTATTTACATAGTTATAATACATCTACACAAAAACCTTGCTTTAGGAACTCCCCGTGCTATAATTTGTAGCAAGCTAGTTACATAGTCTCTATTATCTCAGCATCTTAGCCCTTCAGTACAGGGAAGTGCTCTTGTGTCCACCTTATTATGGCCAGGGACTAAGGCACAGGAAAGGTTCAAAGGAGCTTCCAGTGGTAAGAGAAGGCCCTGAACCCATGGTCTCCATAAGGTGAAAAAAGAGACAATATTTCACAAAATATATTCAGAGAATACATGTCTATCAGAGAACTGCTAATTAAAAACAAAACCCTGTTGACAAAGGACAGGACTTAACTGACTCATCTTTCTTTCTGACCAATAGTCCAAGCTGGATCCTGTGACATAAACAAGAAAGAAAGTGCTGAGCCTTTAGATGCTGTGAGAGAATGTCTTATGCTAGAATAAATCAGTTCTATGCTGTTAAGGTGAACAACACAATGGCGATGGTCAAGGCATAAGAAAATAGGAGTCAAAACAGCAACAGACAACCAAGTAGATAGATACTTGTTACCATGGTAACCAAACAGTATATGCTAGAAAGCATATACACTAGAAAGAGCCTCTAGAAACTACAATCAAAACAGCAGTTTGACTACACTAGACTTGAAAAGGAGTCTTATTCCATATCTGTTAGTAACATGATGACATGCAGACCACAGGACTCTATATGACCTGGTGGCTAGGTTCTTCAGGAGCATCCACAGTACAGAGAAGTCATGTTCAAGTTTGGCAATAAAGGCATTGTATGAATGAAGATGGCAAAATGAAGTTTGAACTATCAATCAAGACAGACCGTTCAAAAGTCATTGCTGTATCCCATTTGATAAAAATCTCTCCCTGGGTCTGTAATTGGTTGTGTATATTAGCAAAAACTACTCGTATCCATTGGTATCTTAGTTGATAGATGTCAGCTCCCAGTTGATAACTCAGGTAAGTTTTGTAAAATCTGTATTTAGAGTCCAGTACATGTCACATAGAAGATTAAGGTCTAATTACTAAATTTTTACTCTCACTGTAAGAAGTTGGACCAGTTCTACAGACAGCATTTGATGCTTCTATGAAGTGTCAGCAAAGAGAAGAGGCACTGGTGATCTTACTAGGACATGGCAACTTGCATCACCTCAATCACCTCCACGCCCAGCTCATTAGTCACTCCAGTTTTTGCACCTCAGATCACCCAGATATTTTAGCCTTCTGCAGGTAGTCAAACAGGCAGAACTTTCATTACTTCTTCCTTTGAAGAGAGAGAGAGAGAGAGAGAGAACTAGCAGCCAAGGGTCCTTTACTTTCAAACACTCCTTCTGAGCTGGATATATTAATGTTAGCAGTCCTACTGTAAGCTCATTCCTTTAGAAAAATTCCTAGGGGAAGGAGCTATACCAGAAATACTGGCTGAAATAGTAACCCTTCATCCTTAAGGTCAAAGGAAAAACTGTTCTTGTAAGCTCAATGAAAACCAATCTGATGGATACGAATGAAAACAAAAAACAAAAACCAAAACAAAACAAAAAAAAACAACAACAACAAAAAAGTTGCCTACTGTATAAACACCTCTAAAGTAAATAAAACCCTTGAAGGAAAATGACAAAGTTACAGAGTCAAGTGAAATAGCAGAAAGACAAATTATCTCAGGAAGCCAGATTCACTCCTGTGCAATAAGTAAGTAGCAGGACAAAAAAAGACTGGAAATCATGGCAGGTTTTAATAGATCGGAAAAAAAAAAAAGAAAAAAAAAAGGATGAACAGTCTGACCCAACAATTGTACATTCTCCCTCTAAAAAAATAACAAAACAAAACAACAAAAAGCAACAAAAAATCCAAAACAACATCAGAGAAGAGTGTTAGCACTGGAAATTAAAATCTAATAACTTCTCATTTTAAATTATGATGCTTTTGACAGGGGTTAAAGGTGCTCATTTCAAACTGGCAAAACAGATTAAGATCTCATTTGAGAAATGAAAAAAATATGAAAAAAACCCCAGAATGATAAAGTTAAGCAAAAGCACTGGTAGAAAAGAGCCATTGGACTCAATTCTTTAAAACCAAAATAGATGTATTTTGATTGAATTAGTCTGGATTTACAGTGCTTAGCTGAATGGGGTATTTGGACCAGTTATTGTTAATTTGAAAGGAAATAGCTGATTTAAGAAACATCAGTAGCACAAGAGTTTGCTGGTGGTGAGGAATATAAACAGCAGAAATCTTTCTCTTTGTGATGATACACAATATTGACAATTCTAAACACAAATTGTTAATATTACTTAACTGTACATATTCACATGAGCCCTGTTTTATCATTACACCCTTCAGTATTATTTTGTGTGTAAAGCTGTACAGAGAAGAGTACTCCAAAGCAAATACAGCCAGGGCACAGGATCAGGATTCAGGAGACCTGATTTTTTAAGTCTGTCACAAGCCCACTTTCGGTTTAATCTCCATTTCCCTTTACATATATTTGACCATAGCCAGACCCATCCCTCTAGACATACCTTAGGTATGTCCCATCCTACGAACATCCTTTGAGTATTCACTCAATTGTCTTCATGGAAATTTCAAGATCCAGGCCATCTGCTAGGAGGTTTTTACCAAAAACAGTAGTGCTCTAATGGCAATAACACTGCTGCCAATACTGCAGCTATTTCAATATACATCTTCATGCCTACCTTTGCCCAACACAACCAAAGGGTAAGAGGCAGTATCAGCAGAAGTGGCATTTTTCAAGTGCATAATGAGACGCCAGTTCTCCTGTCAGGAAGCTGTACAAGACAAGGATCAAAATTTCACTTTTTGCTTCTGTTCTAACCCTTTTTTATACCTTTCCTAATAAGACTCAAATTTCTCTTTTTATGTTACTAATATCTTTAAATCTCTTCCTCTCTTTGCAAAGCTATCTTGGCAACGCACAAGACAGAATCTAGTTTAATACTGATCAGACTCATGATGTGACAGGATTTAAATAAAAACAGCTCCTTCCAATTTCATTTGAAAATATGACAAAGTCTGTTTATCAAATACAACAAACCCATCTATCACCTTCTAATTGGAAGCCTTTTTTTGCCAGCATGCCTGGTGCCTCACTAATCTGTACACAACTTAATAGGGAAGTTAATAAATTATACAAGAGAACTAATTATACCTATTTGTCAAAAGATGAGATAGTTAAACTGGGATTTAAATAACAAGAAATGAGCATTTTATCCTAATTAGTTTGACCTAAACTTTGGGGGACTGGGGAAAAGAGGCAGAAATTTTTCTGACTAATCTTGGAGTGGTAGGAGCTGTTATCGTACAAGCAATATAAGGTTGAAAGGGTCACTGTTTCATGAAACACTGAAACATGCATTTCTTTCACATTATAGCATATCATCCAGACATCAACCTCCTCAGCTGTCCAATCTGTTTATGGTAAAAGTCTATGAAAGGAAAAAAGTTAACATTAAGCCATTTTATCCACCTTCCCCCCTTCTTACTCTGAGGTTGTTTGTACCCACATACAGTCACTGAAAATCTACCTTTGTTTCTTCCATATAGACTATAAAAATACTAAGAAAAGAGTAAAGTAGCGTATTACAGTATTCATTAAAGAAAAACAAAAAACAAAAAACAAAGGAAGACTTATTCTAGGGAACAAAATTATTTTCTCTAAGCATGTGTAAGACAGGTCTAGTGAAGAAAAAAATATCTGAAACAGATAGTCACCACTGGAATAGAAGAGGGGCTGACCAGATATATAAGTTAAAGTACAGAATATGTGACAATCCCCTCAACATGTTTCCTTGCATTTGTTTTTACCTGCTGACTGCTGTGCTCAGACCAGTATGGAATTCTCTCTCTTCAGGTTGCATCATCTTATGTTTCTCCCTGCTCCTGTGCTTAAGAGGCAAATTACATCAAAAGAGACTGACAAAATCTGCATAAAACACCCTTCTTGGTAGATATATTTTCCAAATACAGTTCATACTAGATAAACTCTCTTCATCATAGCTTTACAGCACGGATACTGCATACCAAGTGGCCAGTTTAGACAGGCTAATATTGCTTTTGAGATGAACTCTGAGCTTTTAAGTTAGTATGCGACATCCATGCTTCTCTAGTTAAGCATCTCTAAGAGATAAAAAGCAACAGCAGTATTCCATACTCCAAAATAAACTTAAAATTAAACATCCTAATATTAGCGTATGCTAGCACTAGAGCTCCCGTTAACCTATATTACATGTATATGGCACACCACAGTCTTTTAATACCTAATTCCTATGCTATTATATACAATATCAATATAAACTTCAGAATCCTAACTGTGTTCTAAGCTCAATCCTTACAAATAATTTTTACAAGTATACAAAAAATTGTATTCATGATGCATGAGAGCCTGACTGTTGCAATGCCAAATCAAAAGTGATGCAACCTTTTTGTTGACTTAAGCTTCCAGCCATACCCTAGGGACTCTTTCTCCAACCCTTGCACTGAACAGCAGTACATGTGAGAAGCCACTGGCACCGAAGGAGCTACCTGTTGCGTGTGCTCATCAGTGTGGGTATGCACAGTGGAACTGGATTCTGACACATGACCTACAACAGTGCAAGCACGAGGATATACTTGCTAGATCTCAACACAGTTCTCCAGTTACCTAACTTATTAGAAGAAGCATGCCTAAAAAAAGTACTACTTTCACAAGCTACAGGTACTCTTAAAAAACATGTGGGGAGTAAAAAGAGCACACAAAGAGCCTGAAGACCTGAGCCGACTGCTAGAAGTTGACAGTTTGTGCATTTAATTGAAAGTCGAGTTTCAAGAACACTGCAAGACAGTCGAGGCAGCAGTGCCACTGAAAGAGGTAATTCCGCCCCTTTGCCATCAGTCTTGTTTTCCATTCCTGTCTCACACAATCACTTGTCCTGGCACAAGTGTTTGCCCAATACAGTGAAACCCAAGGGACGTAAGTGGCTGAAACAAACAGAACTGAAGGTGGTGGAGGGTTGAAGGAGAAAGTAAAGGTTAGCTTTAACCACAGAGAGTTTCCCAATCCACTTTATCTCACAGATCTTTCCCTCTGTAAGACAAGGGTGTGAAGACAGAATCTGAAAGGCAGGAAACACTAATTTAAACCTGCTGACAGTGAATGTGCCATTGCAGTCTTACTAAGGATATACTGGGCTAACTTTGTAAGTCTTGTCATTCTGTTTTCTTAGAAAATGCACATTTGTATCCCTATTCCCTGCTTTTTATTACAACCAAGATAGAGAAAAACATGTCCTATGAATAAGCTCAAGTAAATTCCCAGTTTTGCTAATGGCAATATATATAAGCACTTTTTAAAATTAAGTACACAAGCCTTTGTTTTTTAATTGAATCCAGTGATCACTGTTCACTTTCTAAAGAGAAAGTATTTTTGTAACCAGAACGAGGAAGAAGATGTTCTTCTCTCCCTTCACTCATTACAGTTCTCATAAGCTGTTTTTTAAACTTAACCTTTACTGGCTTACAGCATTTACCAGGCAAGTCAACCTTTAGGTTTTTTGGAGCTGGTTTTGAGGGAGAAGAGAGAAGCAGGAGGGAACAGATAATATTTACTGAAAAATTTTAAGATTCAATCTGGATGAATCAAAACTAGTCATCTCTCGAGCCAGGAAGTGTATGAGGGTGTTTAAATGCAACTGAAAGCTTCTTCATCCAATTCCACAAAAAAATTCTCCTTCAGCATAGATCAACCATTGGCAGTCTCGACCCTAGAAGGTGGGAAGTTTCAAAAACTCAATGGTCATAAATAGCTGGAGAAAGGTTAGAATGGAAACAACTGCAGTTATGACCTCTCTGCTGTTATATTTACATGTATATAAGATTTGCATATAAGCTAGTTTTATCTCCTTCTTTGCTGGAAAACAAAAGTAATATGACTTTCTTGCCTTTACACTGAGTAGTGAATAGATATAGGCATACTGTTACAAAATTTGAGTTCCCAAAACCACACCTGATAGATTGAATCTTCTTTTTTCAAGTGTGCATGCTTGCTAGTTCAGCTTGGTAAGGTTTCAGTCTGATCAAGATGAGCCTGCAGTGAAATCTGTTGTTGCCTTAAGTTGACGAATCCTGATCAGGAGCTTCTGAGAATGCCATTACAAACCCTTCCAGCATCAGGATGTTTTCAGTTCAAAATGGAAAGGGGAAAAAAAGGCGTTATATATGTCATCGTTTGAGCTGAGATGGCACCTGAGCACCACACAGCCACTCACTCTCTCCTCCACTTCCAGCACTGAGAAGGGGAAAATAAGCAAAGATGCTGCTCACTCCCCACTTCCCTTCCAGTGCTGGGAAGAAAAAAAGCAAAAAAGCCCAGGAAATTGAGATAAGGACAGGGAGGGATGATGTCATCCATTATCAGCACAGGCAAAAGACAGGCTTATTAGGGGAAGAAAAAAAGAAAACAAAATTTAATACAGACACTAACAACAACAACAACACTTAACAGAGTAAGACTGTGAGAGGCAGTACCACATCCTCCCTCGCCCATCCCTCCCTTCTTCCCAGACTCAGCTTTGCTCCCAATATCTTTACCTCCTTCTTCCCGGAGAAAGGAATGGAGGGTGCAGTCAGTCCTGCCATTTCTTCCATCTCAGGGTAGGGGAAACTGGCATTCCTCCCCTGCCCCAGTGCAGCCCCCCTCTCCCAGAAGAGGGTCCTCCACAAACCAGCTCCAGCATGACCCACTCCCACTGGCATGTGGTCACCCCCGCGCGTTGCAATCCACAGCAGCAGGGCCTTCTTCCCACGGGGTCCCGGCCTTCTTCAGGCACAGTCACCCCTCCTGGCGTGGGGCACCCCTAGGCTGAAAATGGGTCTCTGCTTCACCACAGACCCCTCCTCCTCCTCCCTTCCACTGGCCTCAGCATTCACACAGATGTTCTCCTTGCGACTCCTCCTCACAACTCCCACCACTCCTCTCAGGTTCCCTTCTTAAATATGTTATTGCAGAGGCGCAGCTAATTGACCCGGCCTTGGTGCAAAGATGGGTCTGACGTGGAGCTGAGGGGACTTCAAGAAGCTTCTCACAGGGGTCCACTGCTGTAGCCCTCTCCCCTGCTAACAAAAACCCCTGTCACTCACCCAGACCAGGACAATATATGAGAACACAGTCTTTTATCCTCTGATGAAGACTGAGACAATTGCATGAAAAATTATTACAGGAAAAATTAATATCAGGAATTTACTCCACACAATTTTATTTGCATCTACTTCATCCTGGAGGTTAGAACAGACAAAACTCTCATCACAGATTCACTTGGGGTTTAGATTACATTCATGGGGAGAAGTTTCACTAACTTTAGTGTATTTTTGGATGAGTTGAACAGATTTCAGGCCATATATTTCTCAGCAAATCTGATTTTTGCTTAACTTTCTGAAATATATTTCTCAATGCAAGAAGAGTGCCAGGAAGAGGTAGGGTGTATGTGCTCTCCCCCTGAATTTTTGCAAATGCCAGAGGAACCCAGACTAGGTACATTAAAATACATTGTCTTGAGTATACCTTTGTTCTGCACGTTCATGAGCAAATGACACTGCAGTTTCTACTTTCACCAGTTAATGACAGTTTTGACTGGATAGATGCTTACAACTTCTACTGGGCTATTCTTCATTCTTTTAGGAGTATTAATATTCGATAACAAAACATACAGAACACCATGCAGTTTCTCTGTCAGTACAATCAGCAAGAGACACAATACAAAATGCAAGATCAAAGAATGAGGGCAGAATTACGGAGATGAAATCACCACAAAATTACTGATTACATCTTCCTGCAGCAAATACACTCCACAGGTGTACAAGACAGACCAGTCTCATCAATCTAATCTTGAAGGCAAGTTTTAAAGACTTAAAATGGATAGTCTACAGCCTTTAGGAGCTTCTATGGCCTTCATGCTATAATTTAAGCTCCATACTTGCTCCATCCACCATAAACAGATAACAGATTACTCCCTTTCTTATTGAAACAGCATTCTGTATATTTTAAGATTTATTACATCCATTTTCTTTCTATTTTTAGGCTAAACAACTCTAGCTCCTCTTTATTACTTCCTTCTTTCTCAGCAATGTTTTCTGGAACTGCTGTTTTTCTTCTGAGCTGTCTTCATTGGGACCACAGTTGTCTGAAAAATAAACCTGGGAACAGTTTTCTAATAGAGGCCTCACCAGTGCTGAGTAAGGCAGCAAGATTATTTCATAAGTGTTACAGGAATGTTAATATGGTGTTAATGATCATCTTAACATTATATTAATAACTCACTATTAGTTGTTATTCTCTATAAATCCTAAATCCTTTTACACAGAAACACCATTTAGCCAAATGTTTCCATGCTGAATTTATGCAGCTGCTTCATCCTGCTCGAGTGCACTACCCTGATCTTGTCTCCGTCAAACTCCATTTCCCAACATCATTTTAAAAGAGTTCTGGGCCTGTCTCCCCATGCTTTTGTGTTCCTTCTCAATCTGCCAGGACTGACAGATTCATAAAATACTCTGCATTCCACTGTTCAAGTCATTAATAAAAATGCTGATTAATATGAGACATAGGATATTGACGAGTCCTCCTTGATATATTAATATGTTCTAACATTTGGCCAATTATACATATTCTTTGAAAATTTTTTTCTGGCCAGTTCTATATCCACCAGGCAGTAGACTCCTCCAGACCACTTTTCCTCATCTGACTTAAGAGAACATGACATGAATACAGTGCAAGAAACTTTAGTCAAGTCAAGGTATATTATATCTACTGCTTCTCTCCTAACTACCTGACCTGTAACACTGCCTTACAAGGAAATTAAATGGGTTTGTCATGACTTGCCCTTGAGAAATGTGTTTACTTGGTAACTGATCTTGCTAACTGGCAGGGGCTTATGAGATATCTATCCAATTATTCCTTGCTATATTTAAGCCAAACAGACTGGTCTTTAATTACCCAGCTCTTCCTTTCCCTACCCCATCTTGAAGTACTGTATTTGCTTTTCCCCAGATACCACTTCCTTCCCTATGCAGCCAATTTTTTAAATGCCCTAGGATTAATCTCATCTGGTCCAGCTTCCCTGAAAGCATTTAAGAACTACACTTAGAGCTAGAAATCTTCTGCACCGATTTCTTCATTGACGTAAGTCCCTCAGTACGGAAGACAGTTCTCTTAAGCAGCTAAAAAATGTATTCAAAATACATAAATCCTAAAAGAAAACACAAAGTGACAGTTATTTGGCTTAAGAAAATTTTCTTCCTATTCAGCAGGCATTAAGATCAAGAGAAGCAGTGATTTCTACCAATAAAAATAATTTAAAATTTTCAAGCAATTGAGAGCATAACTGTGCACCTGGGTCTCAGGATTTTTTAAAAGTGCGTTTCTAGCTTTCCCTCCTCCCATTTATTTCAGCTTTATTGTTCCATTTTTGGAAAGTAGATCATAATGGTAAAGCTTTCTGCTTTACACCCAGAAAATGAGAAAAGGGAGCAAAGAGAAACCTGAGAGACAACACAGCACACAGAGGACAGTAGAATTAAGTCAAATGACTGTGGTTTCATTCTTCACTACCCCACCACATAAGGACCTGAGCCAGCCACTTCAATGACCCTGAAACATGAATTCCTTTCCAGCTCTCTCACAGTATCACAGAACAATTGAGCTTGGAAGGGGGGTCATCTTGTTGACTCTGGAGGTCATCTTGTCCACTCGTCCTGCTCAAACAGGGTCACCAAGAGCAGGTTGTGCACGACTATGTCTAGACAGCTTTTGAATATCCCCATGGAGACTGTACAACCTCTCTGGGCAAGTTGTGCCAGTGCTCTGTCACCTTGACAGTACAAACGTGTTTAGTGATGTTCTAATGCAGTCTTGTGTGTTTCAGTTTGTGCCCATTGTCTCTTGTCTTGTCACTGGGCACCACTGGGTAGAGCCTGGCTCCACCACCTTTGCAGCCTCCCTTCAGGTATTTACAGTGATGAGATTCCCCCCAGCCCACCCTGCCTTCTCTTCTCCAGGTAAAACAGTCCCAGCTCTCTCAGTCTTTCCTCATAGGAGATGTGGTCCATTCCCTTCATCATCTTGGTGGCTCTTTGCCAGATGGACTCTCTCCAGTAGCTCCTTAATCTCTTGTACTGGGCAGTCCAGAACCGGACACAGTGTTCCAGGTGGGGCATTACCACTGCTGAGTAGAGGGGAAGGATCACCTCCCTTGACCTACTGGCACTACTCCTTCTGGTGCAACCCAGGATACCATTAGCCTTCTCTTCTGGCTCACATTCAGATTGGTGTCCACCAGGATGCCCAGGGCCTTTTCTGCAAAGCTGCTTTCCAGCCCCCTGGCCCCCAGCATGTACTGGTGTATAGAGTTATTCTGCCCCAGGTATAGAGTTTTGCACTTCCCTTTGTATAACTTCATGAGGTTCCTTGAAGCCAAATTCTCCAGCCTGTTGAGGTCCTCTGGATGGCAGCACTATCCCCTGCTATGTCAGCCACTTATCCCAGTCCTCCATCTGTTCACTGTTTCATCTATTCAGACCATATGTTGTTAAAACAAGGAAAGTTTTTCCTCTCTGTGTTTGGATAAATGCAAATATTTTGCATATCTAATATATACCTAATATATTATGTTCTGTGAAACACAAGGCCAAAGGTGAAAAGAAATCTAAAAATACCAGCTAAGAGGTGACTGAACTAGAGATGTGTCAATCAACAGTTGAACCCGTATTTCATATTGGGTGGAGTCAGCTGATCCTCAGAAAGCAGGCACAGTCTGAAAAACCTGTCCACTGCACAACAGGGTAAGACTCTCCTGGTCATAGAGATGTCAAGACCAGATTAACTCTTTTTACCACCTTCAGATGTTCTATGAATAAGAACCTGCTGCTTCCCACTGCTACTCATCCTCAGAAAAACCCCAACAACAAATCCTTAAGTCAAACTCTGTACATGTTCATTACCTGAATGTAGAACAGTTGTAACTTTCAGGTTACTCATTGTTTGCAGGACAAAGCAATGGTGTAATTCAGCAGAGAGGACCAGAGATAACATGATGGATCTTTAGAGGACTTCAAAATGTGACACAGGTTTTGATTTCTCTTCTTCTGAGAACACAGCTGAACTAACAGGCAAGAATATATTGTCTGATACTTAGTTGACTATCTTTTTTTTTTTCTTTGTGAGAACACACTTTTACTATACGCTGTCTTAGAAAGATGCATTTCATGTATACCTAGATGGCTATTCCCCACCTTCAAAGTGCTATTTCTAGGAGCCAAGTCATTAAGTGGCAGTTACGAGAAATTTGGGTTTAGACGTAGAACTGTATCTGTAACCCATTATGAAAACTCCTGCCCTCCATGCTTTTAACCAAGGAAATACCTGAGACGTACTGGGAAATAACTAATTCCTTCTAGTGTGAACTTTCCTTAGAATCCATTGCAATATAAATATCAAGGCAAGAATTTAAACCAGGGTCTGGACTCACTCTGATGTCAGCAATTTCAATTCTTCTCTTTTACTTTTCATTGACTACTGACATTAGAATATCTCACTATGATTGTACACAATTTTGAACCTTACAATGAAAGCTTGCTTAGTACAGAGGGCCTTGTTCCATGTCTAAGGTAGGGTATGAACCAAACTCCCTCCTTCTCTTTTCCCATGTAAAAACAAATCTGTTCTAGAAGAAACAAGCCTCACTAGAACAACAAAGCAAATTTCTGACAGACTATCACCTTCTCTAATTACTGCAATTACTGCTTACTGGATTACACATGGTCACTAAGATAAAGAATTAATGCTTGGCAAGTCCCTGCTACCAAATAGCCAGAGATGGAGATGTTTCCTTGAGGGAGCTACACAGTATTTCAGCTCTGCATTTGTTCTTCTCATATTATTTTATTGTTCACAGCAGTTATATAGGTGCCAGAGCAAATGACTCAGCCCTTACACAATGATTATTGATTGATTACAAAATCATTACTCTGAGTCTTTCTTTGATCAAAGATGCTGTGGTTTGAATACCAATTTTCAGCTTAGGTTAGCTTAAAGGTGCTTAATTACATTCAGTTGATCCTAATGGAAACAATCCTGAAGTATCTGCATTAAGGACATCACAATACCAGAGAGTCAACTCTAAACCATGTAAGATAAATACAGCTGTTACAATTAATTACATTAAATTACCTAAGCCAGCAGCAAGGGTAAATGCCAAAGATCTGAGGCAGTTATCATTCTACCCAGTAGAATGTCTGTATAATCAATAAGTATAGAGACTTGCTTAGAAATCAGAAAAGAGCATTGTTTTTTTGACATACCTGCTGTATAATTTATTTAAGAACACTTACAATTAAGGATCATGTTTCTTTAATAGCTAAAAAACTCAAACAAACAAAAACACCACCAAAAAAAGCCAATGTAAATTAAGTATCAATTCCATTTTCAAGAGGGCAATCTCTCCTCCACAGAAAATCTAATTTGTCCAACACAAAATATTCCACTTGACCTTCAAGCATCCCTCCAAAGCAGAATATATAATTTTTGATCTTTTGAAAGAAACACAAAGGAAACCAACACTCCCCTTCAACTAACTATTAAAAGGAAAGACAACCTCATTTTTTCCAAAGGTAGGGCACTCACCGCTTACTACAGGATCCAACCACCATACCCTCATCTCTACAGCTGTTACAGGAGAGATGCTTTGCAATGGGCATTCTTAATATCTGTTGAGGTTATTACAGACTGCATAAATAATGTAACAATGATTTTTCTGTTGCAAAATGTAGAACAAGTACCTCAACCCTCTGGCCACGTGTTCTCCTCACTTGATTCTACCACTCCAGCAGATGGATGTAAACTTCACATAACGAGAATAGTTCCCCAGAGAGACCAGCAAAGCCCCACCTAAAAATTCTGCAAAATGCTTGGCATTATAACTTTCTCCAGAGGAAGATGGAATATCACAGGCTTGACATGAAACAGGAATTTGAATCAAAGTCCTTCACTCCTGAACTGTCTTTTCTCACTACCAGTTTAAAAATATTCCAGTTGAATGCAACCTAGGCTATGGAGTAAATCAGTGGCAGAGCAGGAAACCTTCTCAAGGCTGTTTCCAGCCATTTTCTCCTACAAAATTCTGCAGTCCTACTTGTGTAGCATGCTATAAATCCTTAACAAAGTATCTGCATGCTATTTAACAAAATATCTTCCAGAGGAAGTAAACAATGAACAAAAATTGGTGCTGAGCAAATATCTCAAACCAAAGACTACAGATTCTTTGAGAGGTGAAACACTAGTTTATGTTTCCCAACAGCTAGAGACTAAGGATAGTTGGGAAAGACAATTCTTTGTTTACAGTAAAGAAAGCAGAGCGAATCAGTAAACAGAGTAATAAATAGCTTGCCTGCATATTGCATGTCTTTGACATCAAAGACATAAAAGAGGGGCAAAAATGCAGAAATAATTTTGTCCTCAAAGTAAACTGTAAGACTGTACTTCACTGGAGCTTGTTTCTCACTGATACACACCCCTCCTACTGCTGCAGACAGAGCTGAACAATAGGTAAAAACTATTGAGCCATTTTACTAAAGTTCTGGTTTTAGTGTCTACTTTCTCTATTAACTTGCTGGTAATTAATTACTTCCTGGAAGCTTAATTACAACCAGTTAAGGAAATGTTGTGGAAGTCTGCACACAAATCTTGGTCAGTTTGAGGTAATGGGTAGTTGAAACTGAATGAGGTTTCTACTCAACTATGTTCATATGCAGTCTGCTCAACATGTTCAATATTACAGCATGAAAGGAACCTTGAAAATTAACTGTGGAATTGGTGCCCATAAAAAATTATAAATCCATACTTGTTTACACTGACAGAGCAAACAATATTCTTATAACAAATGACTTAAGAAAACTTGCAGCAGCTATGTGATCGGTTCACAGGACCGTCCTAGGAACCCTTCCTCAAATAAAATAGAAAAACCTAGGCACACTTAAGGCGAATTTTCACTCCAGATTACCAGAAGGTCATACCAATTATATAAACAAAGTATATCTTAATAAAACAAATACATCAAATATTTTCTTAATTTTGTAAGAGGAGGGAAAGCAATGGACATCTGCTAGGAAACAATTTGGGGTATGCAGTAAAAACTGGGTGGAAATGTGCTTCCATAGAGACCATTTCCTGCTAGCTGAGATCCAACTTGTAACACTCCAGAGTTCCCTCTCCATCTGAATTCTGAAAAGGCAAATGTAGCACCAAGAGACAAAGAAAATCTAAAGGAAGGACACAATACTGAAACAGTAAGGAGAATTTTCCTGAAGTACTCGCACAATAATCAGCATTAGATTTGTCCCTGCATTTCTGAAAGTTCCCTGGCAGATGTCTCCTCCTCACACAGTTCTCTGACTGTACATTTGATTACATTCATTACCTTTGCAAGGCACAATACAATGAAGGCTACAAGCTTATCAATTCCTATTGAGGGGCCAACTGCACTCTCACAGAGACGACAGCTCATGTTCCAGTCTCTTCCTTCAATGGCTATTCTTTTCTCTATTCACTCTATTGCTTTTCTGAGTTGTTCTGGCCTATGAAACTAACAATGCAGACTATTTATTACTGTTTACTACTTTGCTTTGTTCTCTCCAGTAGTGGTCAAAATACTGCTGTCCCAATGGCTCTGTTTGAGTCCACGTGTATCATTTTAACCTTCCCTTTGGAGAAGTTTAATATGCTTTAAAATCATGTCACAAACCAGATCTTTCAATGGAGCCTACACATTACTTTCTGGTACAGAAACGCAGTTTCAGTCTTCCTCAAATCCACACATACCCTTAAGCAGTTCAGCTAAACAGAATGAATCTCAGTTTGAGAACTGCAATCACACTTCTTTGTTAATCCCCAGTGTAAACTCATAAGTAGTCAGCCTGTCCAGTAAAATGTGTATCGGTCCAGCAATTCTTTCTCAACACTAAGACAGCTACAGGCACCGTTGCTTGAAAAAGCACATGGTACAAATTGAATGTCTGCTGATTAGTTTCCATTTATCAAATCAATTTTCTTCCCCTAGAACATACACAGTTACATCCTGAGGAGTTATTCCATTTATGGTACTGTAATAATATCCCTTTCTGACCTTTGTGGTGAGATACTTTAAGTCAATGTGGCAGCATCATGTTTCAACATTCAGAATCACACGTTTCCCATTAATCAATAAGTCAACGGATTACTAATACATTTTTGATGTTGAGCAAACATTAATGCCTCTATTACAATGAAACCAAATACTTGACTATTTATTTAAGAGCCTACTTCTAAGTGCTGAAGCCAACGCAGCCCAGTACCAGAGAGAGATGATTGCAAAGAAAGCAAGAGTGCAGGAAGATAATACACATGGCATGACTTGAGCTTTATGCTTTCCCCCATAGCCTGCTCCAAAGTTACTCATTTTATTTTATGTTATGCTGCAACAGTTCAGAATATCGCACCTGTCCACCGCTAACAGGGCTGCTGGAGCAGAGGGAGTCTGATGGGGCAGCTACCTCAGCTGAAGCTCTCTCCTATGAAGAACTACATTGTTCCAATGGTTCCTTCAGACCAAAAAAAAAAAAAAATTCTACCTCAAAATTATTAGCTCAAGGACACATAAGGTTGCACCATCAAATGCCCTGCATTAAAGGCATTGATGTCACTCTGCTTGCCAGAACTAAGTTCCCAGGAACATAAACAGTTGGTACTCTTTGTGATTATAAAACTTAGTAATAAAGTCAACAATTGAGTCTTTAGATGTTAAACTACTTTTTCACATATCATAACTCAGGTTTGTTTTGAGTTTTGGCACATTTCCTCAAATTCACCTTTGCTGACAAGTTATTATAACTATTCAGTAGCAGAAGTTTTTCAAACAGTAGATTTCTGTCTTCTTGTTTACACCCTGTGAGAACATTCTAAGGTTATTTTTCAATTGTTAAGATCTACTGTTTCATGTGTCTCATCACCACAGCCTTAAAAAGTCAGACAGACTTCATGAGTCCCTTTGGAACTTCGTTTGTCTTTTATCATCAAAAGCACATGCTGCTTTATATATGTATGCATAAAATTTTTCATTTTTCCGCCTGAAAGTTTGTAATTGTCAGCGCTGCAAATTCAGAAGTGGCTTGCAAAACAGTATCATAGTCTTATTTTTAAAACTACAGCAAGGATTTCATAAAGCACTATGCATACAGATAGGTGGGATGAATTCAACAGAGTTACACTGTAAATTAAGTGAATTCAGAACCTGAGCCTTCTGCTCATCTTGCTTTCTGAAAAGTCATCTGCACATATGGCTACGCAGACACACCCTCCTTCACCCATGTACCTTGCTTTGTACTAGGGCATAGACAAAAATAAAGAAAGGAACAGATTTTCTGGTATGTCTATAAATCTAACTTCAATTTAGCGTACAGAAATCCACATTAGTTTAAAGCAAACCAGTTCATGCAGGAAAGCAAGCAGTCTAGCTGTAGCAAGATGGTAATGAAGGATAAATTAGCTCATAAAGACTTCTGGATTGCTGCATTAAAAAATTACTTCTGGTACGCAGCTAACCTCTTTAAAGTTAGCTTGGACATAGTTTACACTATATACATTTTGATAGTATCTCTGTCGTAGGTTAGTTCTGAAACCTACAGAAAAAAAGATTTACAAAGGGGAGCAGTGTATATACTATATTTTTTCCATTACCATAACATCTTTCATTCCAAAGGACTGTTATATTAATTCTCATGTAAAAAAAAGGCCCAAAAAGCAAAACATGTTAACATGACCCTGTAACTATACAACGTTAAACACTGAAACCAGATTAATGATTTTGTAACACAAAGATTTCTGCCTCCTTAGTATCATAGCAACATCTCCCCTTAAAAGGCTTTGTCACCTTTTGCTAAAGATACAGGAGGAAAAAAGGAAAACATTCAAAGCCTTGAAAATGTAAAGGAATAAACAAAGCTTTCTTTTTTAAGAAACACCATTTCTTTCCATTCCTTTTAGCTAAAGGACATGGGGAGGGAAACAATCTTTTAGAGAGTACTAACTTATTTAATACATTAAAGTTCAGGCATTCTGAAGTTTGGCTCTGCTTCTTTGAAAATAAGTACACACAGAAGGAGAAGGAGAACTACTGGAAAAACAGAGAACATGGTTCCTGGTGTTGGCATAGTTAAATTCCCTTTAGGAGAAATTCAGGGGAAGCACAGAATCTGTCAGCTTCTCCAAAATCTGGCAGAATTATAACAGCTTTAGTTTTAAGACAGAGGTTGTGTCTGACTTTTTGCTCAGAGGGTCAAAAAAGTGTTGACAAGAAACCATCTTTGTTAGGTAGCTTCAGTTTGTTTGCTTTTTGCTTTTTTAAGAGTATATTAATGCTAAACAAAGAGGTGGAAGGAGTCATATGAGAGATGCAGAGCAACAACATAAATAAGTGTAATAATCAGGCTACAACTGAGGCCAGTAAGATTAGACATGCTAAGATCTTAAATCAAGATCATGGTGTTGCAAGGTCAAAAGGAATTGGTCAAAGGATTTGGGGACTCCAAAAGATGAGAGCATTGGCCCTAAGAGCAGATATCTATCCATCTGGTATCAAGTTGCAGCTCTCCCTGAGCGCTAACCAAATGCAATACTTCATTCCTCTAACTTGGCTCACCATGCAAGCTGAACTTTTGACACACTGGTTTGGTTTACAATTTCTCTGGAGTCTTTAAAGACTTAGTCCTCTTGTGTGGACTATCTCAATGTAACAACAACAGCTGCCAACTTGTATAAACTAAATAACTTGCACAAGAAGTTAGAGATCTTTACCCAACAAACTAAATCTAACGTGCAGAAGACACCTTATTCTGCACTACATATCTCTCTCCTTCGTCAGAGATCTGCAACTGAAGTATCATTTCAGGTTGGTGTTACAAAAAACATTAAGTACAGGACAAGTAATAAAAAAAAATAGTAGGATGCTAGGTCCAGCTGAAATACACAGTAACAATCAAGCCCAGATAACCATGAGCAATCTCTTAGTGGAAAGGAGGGTGTGTGTGAGAAAGACATAATCCTATCTACAGAACTAGTAATTCTGAGAAGTATCAGAAAACGATAACTGTAAAACAATACATTTAGATATGTTTTCTTAAATTTTGATAACTTGATTCTTTCTCCATTAAAGCTCTTTAGTCACCTCTCCAGAAATACAGGTATCAAACCAGTTTCCAAGTTCTGGAATTTAATTCCTAAATTTTTGTTGCAGAATCAGCCAAATTCAGTTTTCTCTGCTTTAAAATCCATGAATAGGAAAGTAATGCTCGTACAGGTATTTGCTAAACACCTCACTAAAGGTGGCATAGATGGAATGGAAGGAGATGAAAAATGAAATGTTATCTGTATGTCTATCAAGCAAACCTTGTACTGAAGGAAACTGCACAGTTGTAAAGTCATATACCTAAAAGTTATAAAGGAAAATCTACTAAAGTTATTGTCAAATGCTTAGAAAAAATGGGAATTGGGGTAATTTCTGCAATCTTATTTAGCTCCTGTATGTATTTATTTTACAGATATTTTACAGAATTTAATGCTTCCAGCTGTCCATTAGCCACACATCAGATCCCAGCACTTCAATTTACAGGAGAAATAATTGGCCCAAATTCACTCCTCTAACATTAAGCATGGACAAAGTAACAGTGCCTACCCAACCAGGGAGAAGGGTAGCAGAGCAGAGTAGAGAGGAGGGAGGGAAGAGGAGAGAGGATATGCTGCAAGAGTGGTTTTAAGCCCTTATTCCTGGTCATGTTCCTGTCCTCAACTTTGTCTTCTCATTTCTCCATCCTAGACTCTAAGTCCCAGTCACATTTTCTTTACCGAGTTCCTCCCTCTATCCAAAAGAGAGAGTTCCACAGCACTTCTCCCTTTCTTGATTCCAATTACATTACTCCTATTCCAAGTCAGACACTTCTTGTCCAGCCAGTCTTGTGGCTCCTCGCCATCCACTGTCCCACAGTTTGGCTCCTCATGATTCAGATGGTGCAATCCTGCCTTCAACACACAAACAAGAACATTAACCTTGCAAGACATCATAACTCTTTTGCCATTATCATTTCCAGGACTTTGTAGAGAGGGGATACATTCTCAGTATCAACACAGCTACCCTTTGAAAAAAGGGTACATGTCTCATTTGGTATAACTGCATATATTGGAAAACAAAAAAAGATGATGGGGTTGCCTGTAGAGGAATGACCAATGCCACACAGCACTTTTCAGATCAAGATCCTAGTCTAAGCAGACAGATGTGCTACATAAAAAGTACTTAAGTAAATGGAATAAGCCACACACATGCTGCAGTTCTAATTTTTATGCAAATACCTGCAAGTGCAAGACTGTCTCTCTTCCTCTTCAGGAAAAGAACAGTGTCGGAGCAGTCACTGAAATGGTTTAGTCCAGTTTCAGGTTTCAACTGACAGCAGCATTAGAAAACAAAAACCTGCAGTGCTTTCATATCCACATATTCATAGATATCACCTTTCCCTTCTGAGCATTATCAGAAAACTGTCCACCAGCCGCCATCTATTCTGACTCAGACCAACATAGCTGAAAGATGGTTGCTCAGAGCGCCGTACTTCAGATAGCACTTGGCAAACCTAGAGGAAGAAAGATCTGTTATCTTTGTGAGACTGCAGTTCACAAAGCTAGAGTGGCACCAAGTGGCAAGCAGCTGAATTTGGGTCTCATTATGTATATTTTTTCAATCACACTAGAAGCCATACTTGACATGAGTTAAAATAAAATGGCTCAGCTGCTCGCTTTTACTGGGGAGTCCAGATTTACTAGAAATCCTACTTAATCCACACATACGCATGAACTAACAAGGGGTAGAGCTTCCCATGGAGTATGCTTAAGCGAATAAAATTCAGAATTACTAAGTTGACAAAAGGCGTATGAATGTCAGTAATGAGCAGGACGTGAAAAAGGTATCCTAATTTTTATGATTAGATACAACCACAATTAATCTTTATCAGACTGTTTCACTTTTAATATTCAAGGCTATCCAGTCCTCCACACTGGAGGTGTTACATCTCTTACTACATTCTAAAAGAGCATCTTTGTATTTATTTGCCTCCATTTCAGTATCAGTGACATGCACACCACCACCCCCATTTTAAAATGTCTTGCACATTGTCATTTCTTTTAGCAGCTCAGAAACAAACAAAACCAAACAAAACCCCCAAAACAACAACAACAAAAACCAAACCAAGAACACTGTGTACCTTCAAAGATCATGTCAGGAAAAGGATTTTCCCCTGTGGTTAGTCATAATAATCAGACACTTCATCCCACTCCTTCTCCCCACAGTACACTAGGATTCTAATCAAACCTGGAGGAACAGAAGAGGAAGACAGATGAGTATTGCTGTGAGTAACAGTAAAAAAAAAAAAAAAAAAAAGTAAAACACACACACACACACAGACACACACCCTCTCATTCTTGCTATGCAATTCTCAATAAAAAACCCTACAGCTACTTCAAGGGCAGCGGTTCATTATTTCAATAGAAAATGAGAGATTGTTTTCATGGTGCATTTGTACTGGCTAACACCTAATAGGAGCTATTATTTACCCAGGCAGCTGACAAAAGTGCTTATTCACATGGCACAAAGTATTTGATGTTAAACATTTGTTGGCTACTTTGGCCCAGTTTTTCAAGTAGTGAAAGGCAATTTCACCTATTGCCTGGTATAAGTGATACATTGAGGACAGAAAAGTCATTGTCATAGGAATGGTAGCTAAGACCAAAACTGACTGAATATCCTCACATATCTGAAAAAAATAACTGTTGTTACTGTCATGATCAGATCCTTAAAAAGAGATGAATGGGAGATGTCTTTGGATGTATAATCAAAAAGCCATAGACAAGGTCAGTTACATAGTTTACAAATTATTTCAGTATTTACAGAAAAACAAGTTCTGGAGAAGTGAGGAACTGAAAAACAGAGCCTTATTAAAGCAGGTCTTTGTTGTACACAATGCATCGTGGTAGTGATGGGCAGGTTTACAATACACCAGTAATGTAAAGATGACAGCCCAAGTCTGCAGCTGGGGTGAGACTTCACTTAAGTAATTTGAAAAACAGCAGAGGCTCAGAGGTTTGAGCAGCCATAAAAGTCCCTGAAGCTTCTGACCCCTTTCAGTTGCACAGGCTGTTAGTAACAAGATCGCATCCCAGCATAATCAGGTTTTTTTTGGCTTCCAGGTAGCAAGGCTCAGTCTTCACTTCAAAAGTCAGATGATGCAAAATCGGAGCTATGAAGATTTTTACTACACAAAACCACTAAATGTCTCATAGGGGGGTTTTTAATTTAAATTCAAGGTCAGGTGGTTACATTCTGTGTATGAATGTCCCGACTGCAAATTAACACTTTGTCCGTAAGCTCTACTTTCTTTCCTACTTTTAACAGATGGTAGCAATGTTGATCTACACATTAACAGCAACTGATTTTCAATTCCAAAACAAGTGAAATGATCTTTGTATCATTTCCCACTGAGAGGTAATTAATGGATATTTTCAAGCTGCTTGGAGATCCTCCAAAAAGGGAATTTTTTTGTTTGTTTGGGGGTTTTGTGGGTTTTTTTTTGTTTTGTTTTGTTTTTCTTAAATGCTGTGCAATATTTACAGCCTGTATTTCACAAAGGGTTACACGGTTTACTTTTGTGAGATTTCTTCTATGTCCATTCATTCTCTCACACTTAAACCCAAGCTTCACTAAGACTAGTTGCATCTGAGGCACCACCACCTTCCCCTTCTCTCCCACACCGAAAAGCTTCCTCTGCCCCAACCCAAAGCCTTCTAAAAGCTAGAGAATCAAGACTGTGGCAACTATGTCGAGGGCCATTGATTCAACACTTCTCTGTCTCCACCACCTCCAGCCATTTGTCCAGTTTCACTACTGCCAAGAGTTTTATGCTCAGATTATAAAAGGTTTGGGAGTAAATCACGAGCCTCACGTACTGTATCTGTACCAAGCACAACAGGGTCCCAATCTAAGGAGCCATGCTTCCTAGTAATTGCTATTTGTTATGTGAACTTTGAAAGTAATAAGGTAATAGGACTGTGTTGTCTGCAAAGACACAGATGTCCTAGTTGCTTCTATTTCGGTCATAAATGATGAGGGGAAAAAACACAGAAAAATATCATAGTGTTCAATGAAGTTAGTATACAGACATTTTATAAACTGTACAGCAACAGCTGTGCTGCCTTGGAGAAGTGGAAACTCATATAATACTTTACAATAGCACTCATCTCCTTGGAGATATGGTCACTGGTAGGCAAGTGTTTGAGAATAAAAAAACAGTACCTACCAATTTATTGTAAATGAGAAGTTGCATGTTGTACTTTATTTTGAATTCTCTCCTAAATGAGTGTTTATCCTGGGATAAGTGGGTATGGATGACTGGCAGACTAAAGTACCCACTGCTTTCTTAAAAGAAGAATTATCTGAAATCAGATCTTCTTTGTTGGATGAAACTGAAATTGCAGAGGGAATATTTAGCCAGGTAAGGAGAAAATCCATAGATAAGCTACCACAGACTACAGTTAGAAGAACTAATTGTCTTTATCATTTCCTCTTTCACTTGAGCTTCTAAAAGAATGCTTTGGCTAAATATCAAAATATAGTGCCATTAATATCCTCTGATAACAGATTTCTTGATAATTAGGCTTTAATGATAACAAAGTGCTGGTATTTGGATTGCTTAGCAGATAAAACTTGTGTTTGCTCGAGAGACCCCAAGTCAAGTTCACCCTTTTGCACTAAGGCAGAAAAATCTACTGAGAATAGCTCAGTGAGTTTAGCAGCATTTTTGACCACAGCTGGTAATATTGACTCAAGAAAACAGTACTTCTCATGAAGACTGATAGATACTTCAGAGTCTTCAATGATGAGTCTCTTTCAGGTCAGGCATATTTATTTAGTCATATTTTCGTCCACCTCCTATGTTCCTCAATTCACATTTTATGGTTCTCTTCAAAGTTCAGAGTACACATTCTGACACCTCCACAGAGGAATTGACAACTGCATTCCAAGACATTGTTTACTATAAAGAAATACACATTTGTGTTACATGTGCCACACTTATCCCACCTTATACATCTCCTTTAGTTATTAATTGCTGTGCAAAAAACCCAAGATTCTTTGCAGAGATACAAAATGCAAAGACTATAGGACAGCAGCCCAGAAGGGCTCATTTCAGTCCCTGCTGTCATATATGACCATGCTTGGTTTTATTTAATTTGCTTTCAGAGAGCATTATAACTGGCTGAAATATCCGAAAGGCCACTAATTATCCTTCTTGAAAGAAAAGAATTACAAGGAGTTTCTCATAAAAGTCCTTTTACTTCTCCTAGTTCTCTCTAATCACTTGCTACTTGTCTGCAAATGGATTTGGTCTCGTACATAGTAATAATGATGACAGATGTTTTTCTGCCAGTCAAACTTAACATTCAAACTTCGGTTGATTATTATGAGTAATCTACAATTTCCTCCATAATTAAGGCTGCAACTTTGTTCCCATTAAAAAGTTTAATTTTGACCTCCCACTCACATCTATTAATGAAGGAGAACTTAAGTGATATGTGAGAATCGTGGCAGAAGAAGAATTCTCTTTCCCATTCAGAGTAAATTGAAGGAGGAAATTCCAATTTATGGCAACACATTATAGATATTGCCACCTGTCAGTTACCTGTCACTTTATTGGAGGGAGAGAAGGAGGGAGCAGAAGAAAGCAATATAACTTTACTGGAGTCAAAGAATGTCCTCATGCACAGAACTGAAGCTGAGACAACAGAAGTCTGATTTTAAATGTAATTGACAGTTCCTTTACTAAGATCAGGATGGACTATGGGCTCAGAAATAACAATTGCAACAAACAAGCACTATAGCTATCTTCCCCCTACTTTTGCCTCATTAAAACAAACTACCTTCCTCTCAGGCACAGAAATGCAAACACCATCAGTAAGATGACCGAAAGACAAGCAGAAAATTTTCCTAACACAGTAGAGTTTATTTGGATGAGCTGAATGTAGTCCAATGATAACTGATTTATGATGTTCCAGTGTTAGAGGTACTCACTGGATTTCTAAAAAGTCGTCTTTGGGCAGTCTCTAACAGAGAGAGAAGCAAGGTGATAAGACGTAGTTTAATGGATTTATCTACTGAAAATCTAATGCACAGGGACAATGTTTTGTTACCCAGAGTCCAATTTTAAAAGTTATTAAGATTTTAATAGGCTCACTAGATCGGTATGTTGACTCTGACAACCTAATTTAGGCTCACTGGCAGTTTCAGAGATGCTGCATTAACTGTTGAAGCTGGCCAGTTTAAATAAACTCCTTACTTCAGAACAGCCACAAACCAGAATTAACTCTTCAGAATAGCTAGGTTAAAGGATCTGAAAAGAACTGAGGGACGTGAATGGGCAATACAGAGCCAGGACCCATAATGAATTTCTAAATGGACCCATATTTGTTATGCATGACAGAAGGCACCAAGAAATAGCCTTCCTGAACAATTTAAGGAAAAAAAAAAATCTTTGTTTTTCTCACTGCATGCAAACATGCTGAGTAGTAGCAGGAGGATTGAAATACAGCTTGAGGAAGCTGTAGATTAAGAAATCTGTTTTTATAAAAAACTCAGTTTAATTCCAGAACCTGTGGTTACTCAAAAATCACAATCATTTTTCAGTCAGAACCCATGAATAAAAATTTTGATCACTGAAATGACTTCCATTCAACTTTTCTTTTTCAATGGTAGGGGAAAAAAATGGAAAATTACTTCCTGTTTGGGAGTTTTGTTGTCTGACTTTTTTCCTCTACATCATTTATCTTGTCAGGAACAAAATAAGAGGAAGAAAGTGAAACCAAACCAACATTTTAATAGTAGTATACTTAATTCCAGCACACTTTTTTTTTTTAAATTAGGGCTGATATAAGCTTATAACTAGTAACTGATGTTGTTCCTCAGCTGCCAAAAAAAAATGTGTAAAAGTGGTATTTATTACGACAGAAACTTAAGACTATCCATTTACTGAGGATAGTTTATTCCCTCACTGAAAGTCTTCCTAAGCACTTGAGAGCAGCATAAGCATTTCTAAAGGAAGCTTTGGAAAATAAACGAAACTGCCAAAACACTTGTCCACTAACTTTTTTGTATCAGCAGCTGTGAGGTTTTCCGTTAAGAACATTTTGGCGATTCTAGAAAGACAGACAATGTGCCGACTCAAAGTTATCGTTAGATATTAGTACTTAGAACTACCCATCCGAATCTACTCTACCTGTTATTAAGCGCTTTGTACTTCCCCCACAGAGAACAGTTTACATAATGTGAACACATGGTATAGTAAGATCCTGAGGAAATGCTAGCACAATCATTTCTACCTAAACAAGATCCAAATGCTTACCAAAACCAAGATAAGACCACAATGCTGGCATGTGGAGCTTGTAGCTGATGCAGTCCAGCAATCCAGGGCATTCCCTGCTATCCTTTACACCACATGGGAGGTTATTAATAGCTAAGGGTTGTTTCAGAGAGATTTTTTCTCAGCAGTGAGACACTGAACCTGTTCAACAAATAATTCATGTTAAGGGCTACTAGGTCATTTGAAATAATTCAAGAGCTGTCTTTATCTTGAGTACTTTGGTCTAACCCCTTATTTACTTGAGTATTCTTAGTGTTTATGAGTCACTACAAAAACCTCAATTTAAATTCTGTTGCCAATACTTTGACTTTTTCCCCATTAGTTGCTGTCACTGAGTTCACACCTCCTCTACTGGCTAAAGGCATCTGCTTCAGGGTGTTTGCATGTAACATTTGTTCAAAGATAAAGTGAAGGAACCAGAATTTTTCTTGTCCTGACTTGCAAAGGCAAAAGAAAATATGCATGCATCTGTACGATACTCCAAAACCTAAAATGATAATCCAGTGGTAAGAGTGGAAGCTGATACATGCAGTTAGATGCACAGTTGTCTTATTCCCTTATTTTCAGTTGATCCCAGGCCAGTAGTACCAGTGTGAACTAGAATAATTCTTGAAGAAGGCAGTTAAGATACCAAAGTTCCTTCCAAACCCTAATGAAGTTTGACCCAAGGACACAATCCCTATTCCTTCTAAAACTCCATGTAACTCTTTAAATATACCCTTACAAACTTTGGATTATCTTGTCCAGCCAGCATTTATTGGAATCCTGCTAAACTTTTGGTCTCAGTGAAATCTTGCTGCTCACTGCTTCCTTAGCGACGCTTTGTTTTCCTCTTCAGTCAGACCACTGTGCTGTATGCTTTTCTTTCTTATAAAACATTTACCTTGTAAGGCAGGCTGAGAGCCGTCGCTATATGACATCAGTACCGTCTCAGGGCTTTTGACTTCATACCATGTTTCCTTACTATTGATTTGGATTTTTTGTTTTGGGCTGGGTTTTCTTTGCAACGTTTGTCTCAATGAAGACACATCACTGTCATTTTCTTCCTTGAGGCAGGAATAGGATGACAATTCTAACATTTATATTCTAGATGGCAGAGTTCAGAGTAATGCCTGCCTTATCTGCTCCTGCTTTCCTGGTTGTTGGTACCGAGGTTTCTGCCATCTCTCAAAGTTCATCATGCATACACTGAAACGTGAATCCTCCTTTTTTCACCCACAAGCCCACAGGTGAATTTTATTCACTGCAGCATAAGATAGACACACTTACCTAAGCTCACCTGATTTTTCTATCAAAGTTGCTGCTCAACAAGAAGTCTATTATCAGCATGTGTCAGCAGCTGGTGAAGCTATGATATACAAGAACTCCAGAGTCAGCTCCAGCCTGTAACATGCACCTCCACTAGATAAGACTGACTTTCAGTGAAGTGACCCATTAGTGGGACTGCTGCATTTATCAGAGTAAGGAAGGACAGAAGGAAAGATGAAGGAGCACAGAACAAAGTATTATTCACCCTGCAGTATCAAATACAAGGATGCGCAGTTTGCTTGAGACCCACAGTGAAAAATATGGAAGATTATTTAAATTAGCAGATGCCAACTTGTTCAGCAGCAGAGAGAGCCAACTCCACTATACCTTCTCAGGTATAATGCACATAAAAAACAAACCACCCTAAAAGCCAAACACTTATTCACGTATTAGCAATATGATTCAGCCTCACACACAGATTTCATATAGCACTCCAAAGGCACTCATAGTTTCTCCTGAAGTACAACAATTTGCATCTTCCACTCAATACTCCCCATCCCTCTAAACAGAAATCAGAAATCACCAAACTAAAGCGCTCTGTCAAGTCTCTCTGAACAGGGAACACTTTATTAACCGAATCAAAATATCTCCCTTTCCCCACATCCAGTTCAACACCACATTTTACCCTCCTCTTTTCAGCACTGAACCACAGCTATGTTCACCTTTGTTTCTTACCACTACAGCTAATCTGAATACACCAAGCCCATTCAACAGCACTGCAGTACTCAGTAATTCACTTCTCCCTTCTGCAAGTGCTATGTCACAGGTAAAACAAAGAAATCACACATCTAAAACCCTCCAAATAAAATGAAGCAGCAGATGAAGAATATTAGTGCACTATACTTAAAACAGTCCTAAGTCGGTTTGACAGGGTAAGAGGTAAGAGCACTAAGCTACACCTCTAATAATGTTCTCAGAAATAAAGATATGCGGACAAGCAAGAACCAAGTAGTAATGAAAGTTTTTAAACATCATACTACTGTCATGAATCCAATTAACAAAACTGACACCTTAGGAACCCAAGACACCAAGTAATTTTAACATGGCTTTGAAACTGGTATTGCCTGAAACATGAGTCTGGGTTATTGTTTATTTAAGAACTAGCCATGTACACACCTTCAAAATCTCTTTGTATGAATCAGTGAGAAAGGACAAAAACTTAAGCTATTTTATCATCACCTGGGCGGAGTAGATATCCCCCAACTGTGGAAAAGGTGCGTATTAAGTGGCAGTAGGGAGAGTGCATTTCAGGGCATCACAACATCCCTGCATGGCAACAGCTGCGGTGAGGCAGAAGAGATTCAGAGGTCTGGCAAGGGGATGCTGCTGACAGACACATCACGAGGGGACCATAAGCCCGAGTTAAAACTAATGCTCTAGGATTCTAGGATCTTGTGGGTTGGCGCATAAAAAAATTTCCATAGAAATCAAGTTCAGAACAAAACACCACCATAAACCAGACATTTTAAAGTAACTACTGACTACTCTGCTAAGATCACAACAAATCTTCTGAAACACTTTATCAACCTAATTAGTAATCTGTATCATCGTGAAGATGAAAAGACTATAAACCATTATACGTATTACATACACAAAACACATTCATACAGATCGACTTTCAAACCCCATACAAGTTACCTGTCACAATTAAGTCATTCACAGGGAGAAGCTGATATATATACACACATATGCACGCATCGAGCTAATTATTTTGCTGCTTTTTTTTTTTTAAGCTAATGGGCACACTGCTGCTAGTGGGCAAATCCTGATCATACATTATATCACACTTCCTAGCAATTTTGATGAAAACTACAGGTGGAGGCAGATTATAATGGGAATATCTAATTGAAATTCATCTCCATTTTGCCTCAGATGGAAGACACGCTGCTTGAGCCCTGAAACATATTCAATTTCATTCAAATTGTATGCAGATTTTCAGGCAAAACGGAATTTATAAAAAAAGTTTCAGGGAGTCCTAGAAGAGTTCAGAGTTCTGCAAATGCTTTATAACTACATTTTCGGCATCTGTGTACTCTTCTACCTCCATGAAGGCTCACTGCCAGTGCAGGCAAGAAGAGATACAAATCCCACAGAGGTCTATCCTTTTAATAGGAGTTTGACATCTTCCACTGACGTGTTCAGTCACTTTAGGTCCTTGAGGATTCAGTGGGGCATTAGCTGTTGAGTATGGTTTCTTCTAACAAACTCCCATCAAAAAATAGACAACCTATCTGTCTTTCACCTTTCAGATCATCTTGTGATTCAAAGTTTCATCTTGGATATTTTGCTTTTATTTTCCCCCTGTTTTGGTGTTTTGCGAGTGAGAGGACTAAAAGCTGCCAGTTGTACAGAATATTTAGGGATAAAAGCAAATGAACAACACAATAAGATTTCCTTCCTCCTATTCCAGTTCAGTACAATCCAGAAGTCTACTACATCCTACAATAAAAATTTACAGTGAATTCCACTTTGTTATCTGAATTTACATAAAGAATCAAAATCCTGAACAAGAAGTTTGAAAGAGTATTTGTAGCAAATAGTAGCTAACATTGCCTTCCTCTTCCTGCTACTCATTGATGCAATCCCATTTTAAGTTAATTCAATAAAGAGCCTGCCCCGTCATGTAAACTAATCATTAATCCAATTACATGATGGAAATTGATACTCTATTGCTTATGCTATTGTCTCCAAACACCAGGCACACTAGAAAACAGGAATTCCCTGTAACAGTTGTATGCACATAGAATACAGCAGCCCTGAATACTAGGGCCCTGACTTTCAGTGTCATGGTACCACAGTCACAGAGCAGGAATGTGGAAATTAAGGATGCTGACAAGTAGAAAACCACCTGGTATTAGCCCTCATTCCTGCCCAATGCTTTCCTTAGTATCTAAATTTCTGTTTTGATACTCAGTAGGAGATTTTTAGCTCAGAATTAAATTCAAGTAAACACAAAACACACATAGAAAGAGGATTTTTTTTTAAACAAAGATTAAGTAGAGAAATAAGGATTAACAGAAGAAAAACAAAATTTAGAAATAAAGCTCATTCTAAGAATGGATCATGAATGTTCAGAGTTTGAGCATGCCTTATTAATATGGCTCAAGCATTTATCTGCTACTGTGTTTTATTCTGATGTATACACACAGGGAGAGAGAAGTATTAGACATGCTACCTTTAAGAAACAATAGGCAATAGAGAAGTATTTATCAATATTTGAGAAGACAGTGACAAACCTGCTTTTTCTTACTATTGTTTCGGAACAGAGAATTTCCCTTTTACTGTTTATTTTCTCTTAATTAATACATGAGTACAAATGGTAAACCTTGGTCTGTTCCTCTTCATTTAGGCAACAATCATTAATTAAAGCTGAAACACTCCTACACTTAAACTTCCCCACACAATTCCTCATGAGAGGTGGGAAGAGTTAAAAGTGTAATGAAAACCATACCTGCACCCAATTCTACCACACCAAGTTCAGACTACAGGAAGGCTATGCAGGGCAGAGGGGCTACAAAGAACTAAATCTGTAGGACTCTTCCACCTAAAAATGAAAGTGGAATATATCTCAATTTGGGGAGGGGGTGGGAAAAGGAGTCAGACCATATGATAATCTCACTTTTCACAAGAACATTCCACCTCTAACCAGGATTTCAGTCCATGCTAGATGAAACACTGTGGGAACAGGAGGCCAGGCCAACTGACACAAGTACTGAACTGTATCTGAGACAGGACTCTCGAGGAAAGAATTTCTTATGAGCTGGCAGAAGATTACAGGACAATTCCAAAGAACATAGATCCATTTTCCTTAACTTGAACCTGGATTGCAAATTATGATTTGGCCACAGATACGGAAAAACATTATACAGTACAATATCCATGTAACAGGATATGCAGCCATCCAGCTCTTCTGGTACGGTGTCTTTAGGCACTTCTCACCTTTAAGAAGAACTAGTACCAAAATAACTAGACAGATACTATATGAGGAAAGAAGAACGCATTATGATATGTTAATTCTTGATGACATTGAGACCCTTTAGTCACCTAAAATAGGTATTGGCAAGACACACCTCAGAGGTAACAGGAAAAAGTTGTTTGATGTACCCACAGATGAATTGTTGACACCGGGAAATCTTCTGTACAAGAATCAGTGTGGACCTACCCTCTATTAAAAGCATAAGCAGTCAGAAAACACACTAAACTGACCATCTGTTCCTCACTGATAACATGTAATTAAGTAATTTATTTATTCAGTACTTAAACCCTCTCCCTTCTCTTCATATTAGTCAAGGATGATTATGCTAAATCCAGATGTAGTTAACATATTGTGCACTCAAGTGAGCAATGTCCTTACAGGCACATGACTGGCCTTCTGGCTGCCCACCTTCACAATCTCAGTCCCACCGCCTTGAAGACCCTGTTTGTTATCCTCTTCTGTTCTTGCAAGCTGGTCAAGTATTAAGGTATTTGTATGGTGGTTAACTGAACAACGCACAGAATTATACACTGTCCTGTGGGCCAAGGTAACCACACACACCTCAGCTGATGTACACATCTGTCCAGAATTTCTTTCTTTCTACAGAACACAGGACTGCTGACGACATAAAATCAGATCAGAGTACGTTACCCAAACAAAGCTTCCTTCAGTATTGACAGCAACCACTAATACTTGGGTACTCTGATAGACCCTCCTGGGGATCTCCCAGACTTCTGGAGTTTTACTGACATATCAGAAAGTCAACGACTGCCTAAGACAGTCTTTCCGAGCAAAGCCTATGTCTCTCTCTGCTCTTCAGGAAGGTTTCTGTTTCTTTAGAATTCCCAAACTAATGATTTAACAACCCGTCACACAAATACAGTTGAAAAAAAGAAACCATATTCTGACAAACTCAGAAGCACACTACATTCAGTATAATCTTATCTACTCACAAGAAGCCAAAAAGACAAAAAAAGAAAAAAGTATCATGTAATTCACCATAACACTTTTCCCTACTGATCTCCCCAGCTCTTCCAGCCCCATAAGTCTGGCAGAGGCTCCATTTCCAGCCCTCCTCAGTACACAGTTATCAGACTTCCTAGTTCATGAAGTTTACACCATTTCTTGTGTATGTGTTCTTCCCCCTGCCTTATGGCTCTTTTACAGATTATTTTAAACATTTGGTTTGGTGTGGTTTTGAAACAAGACATTTACTCCAGAATTTTCTGGGGTGGTGTTTTTTCTTTGGTTTGGTTTGGGTTTTTTTTTTGTTGTTGTCTGTTTGTTTTAAGATGAAGAGCTGCACTGGGAAGAGGTAATTAAAATAGAAACTCTTGGCAAGTTACTGCAGTCCTGCATCACAAAGTAATGCATCTGGAGTCATAGAAGCCTCTGACAGAAAGCCTTTGCACATTCTGATGCTGCACAGACAGCCCTTCCCCTGGAAAATCTTTTCTAAGACAACACATTTTCATCTGTACTGGCTTTAGGATTAGCCTCTGGGAACTCATTAGAAAATGAGTCCAGGTTTTCAACAAACTAAGGTTTTCTTGCCATAAAGGTAGATAGGATAGAACGTATTCTTTCAACAGCAGCCTCTCCGTATTTTCCAGGAAGAGAATGCCAACTTAAGATATCTTGAGCTAAGGTCAACCTTTGTTTTGTAGGTTTGATTTATGACATTTCTACAGCCATTACTGGCATTTCTTTGAGGTGCCAAAAAGCCCTTGATTCCCATATATATTTAGCTTTTTTTCTATTTGCTTTTACTATTAAAGCATAAAGTCTGGATTGAACTGTTCATCCCACTTGTAAACCAAGAAGAACAAACTCCCATAGAGCTCAGCAGCTTACCACGATTTGTCTTTCAGACTCACACATCCTTTCAGGTCAAATTACTGCTCTGAAATGTGAAAGTGTGATTTACACCAGCTCACTAAGGGCATTTTCTAAATTATAATTACTAAGTTCAAAAAACTGCATTTTAAAACCAGTTCTTATTATTACCTGCAAATTACCAGCATATACTATTTCCATATAGCTAACACTAGTGAGCTTTTTCACTGCAAACCCATGATGTAGCTCAGATTTAGCTAAAACTAAACCACAATTCGTAACAAAACAGAAAACTGCAAGGAGATCTTTAAGTGCCTCTCCCCTACTAACTGCAGTGTGGAATGAACTTGGGCATGACAGGAAAAAAAAAATAAACTTTTTACCTCAGTAAAGCTAGAAAATAAGATTTTAGAAAATTGCAGGTTTTGAAGATTAGGAGTTCCTTACCTGAGCCCCCAGTAACAAATTCTAAATCATCTGTGTTGACATTAACTTTTTAACTTTCATGTCTCATGATTCCTATGATGTGAAACACAGGTTGTACAGAACAAACCACATACCTCAGCTGAAATAATAAAACAGAACACAAGACCACAAATTGTTTCATTGGTATGTCATTATATTGTGGGGCAGTGGGAAAAAACCTTTACAAATATAAATTTCAAAGTAGTACACTCTCCTCCCATAAACAAAGATCCTACTATATAGTATAAGGACCATCTCAATAGAAAATGATGGAACATTCAAAGGAGCACAAACCATCCAATATAAAAATACATATTTTCTTTTTCTCTCACTCTAATGTTCTTATTGGTTACAGGTTGGTGGGGTTTTGGTTTAGACTTCTTTCTAATCGACTAAAATCAATAAAGAACACAACAGTCGAATGAAAATACTATTAAACAAGTTAAAGTTTGTTTGCAGGTAGAGTCAAAGACCCTGGGTCTATAATAAATTCTAGTTTTCCAAAACTTTGCTCTTTCCATTTAGTTGTGCATTGATTTATGAGTCAGTCTCCTGGGTGCTAACTGTATATAAAAGAAACATTAACTCAGTGGAGGCAATAGTTTGGTTTTTTAATAACAAAAAATGCATACTGTTTATACCATTATTGCTTAGGAAATTAGATAACATCCCTTCTAATACCCTGTGCACAGGATACGGTAGCAAACCACTTAACATGCAATAATAGAGTATTGACTATGCACAGTGATATGCAAGACAGTGCTCCCACCAGATTAGACAAGTTCCACGCTGTTAGAGCCTCTGTAGTAATACGTTTGTTCAACCTTAACAAAAAACTTTTGAAAAGAGATTACCTCCAAGGCATAAAAAGATCAAATTTAAATGAAATATCTTGCAGTTATTTCATAATAAATAGTGTTCATAATAATCAGTGTTTATGCCATGAATCAAAAATAATACTTTTTTTCTTTTGTCAGTAATGGCTCTATGAACAGGGTGATCTGGAGTGCTGTGTATACACCGCAAGGCGGCAATACAGTATTTCCCACAAAAGGCACCCAGAAATACATTACTGTCATAGGCAGAAAGCATTGCACACACCCTATGATTTTAAAGTCTTCTTCAGTTAGTCCTGAACAGATGCATACTTCACACAAGCATAAGAGGCTCTGTTTGGCTAACTTGCTCCTGCTGGCACAAAGCACTGTGATCAATGCTCAATCCACTGAACATACTCTTAACTTCCTTAAACGGATCTTAGCTGTTTCCCAACTTCTCAGCACGCTTATTGCACTTCCAACATAACACTGGCAATATCTGGCTGTTCAAGCAGACAAAATAAGCAGCTGCCCTGGGTCAAAGACCATCAGAAATAACGTAACACCCAAAGTCCTCCTGCCTCCTGAACCAGCACCCTAGAAGACAAACGTTTATCAGTGCAGCCACTTCCCTGTTAGAGCACAAAGCAGGGACCGTGGTGACACCTCCACTCCTCCCATTCTCCTGCAGCAGTAAGATGGGCGAGGCCAACCTTTTAGGCTTCCCGGGTCTTCTCAAAGCAAACATGACTCTGTCCTATCTCCTCTTTATGTGGAAGAGCACAACAGAGTTACTGATAGGCTCTGATTCAGCTCTGAGTTGACTCTTCTTGTACAAATGTATCTGGATGAAAATAGCCACCATGCACATAAATTGTAAATAAATAATTCCCCCAAATCTTCATATGCAGTACATTCCACTCAGCCTGTAAAGTACTGCCTCATTAGAAGAAAGCACATCTTTTTATAGACAGCTGTACATACTAGCAAGAAAAAAAAAAAAAATCTCCATGCAAAGTAAAGCCATCTGCTCCTTTCAGAGGGAGTTTACATTTGCTTTAAAAGGACAGAAACAATTTGTAATTTAGTCAAAGTTTGGTTGGTTGGGCATTTTTTTCTTTATTAGTTTGTTTTTTTAAAGAAGAGTTAGAGGTAGTTTTATGTACTACATTCTTCCTTGGGTCTTCCTGACAGGGCTTCCTCATTTTAAAATTACTGCTTTTTACTTTTTCTAAATATCTCTGTCTCCCATGCCACCACATGAAAGACACGTAAAAAAACTCACAGAGGGCTCAACGACATAAAGGAGAAAAAGCAATGCTGCCTATGCATTGAATGCTGTCAAACAGAAAAAACAGAAAAAAACTAAGAAGAAAAATATTTTCCAGATGCAATGAACTTGAAGATTAAGGAAGTGCACTACTCATAAATGTGGGAGTAGAACTGTTTGGTGGAGACAGAAGAGGAAAAGCAGCAATAAACAAAGGAGAAATAACATTCTGGGCAATTTCCTCCTTTTTGGGGGCAGGTAACTGGAGAAGAACCAAAATTTTTATCTCAAAAATTAAAATATACAGACTATTTCTCCGACAACACACAAGGTGTTTAAATATTTTGCAACATGGGAAATGCAGTTAGCAGAAGGGAGACATGAAACAACCAAATGTCAGCTCTCATGAGACTTCAAAATATTTCTATTTTCAGTAGCAGCATTTGGAGGCAAGGGAGTAGAAGGTAGGGGTTTTGGGTTTGTTGGGGTTGGGTTGGTTTTTTTTTAGAAAGGAATATGGGAAACAGATCACTTCACAATAGTTTTTGCTTTTTCCAGTGAACTGTTTTTACTTAGAACAATTTTTCCAGTCCAAATTTAAAAGTTTAGCTGTGATTTTAAGGTGAGTTTTAGAGCTCTTTCTTAAAGATTTCACCGTGTACCAGGAAAAGAGGCTGATCTGCATGAAGGCAACATTTGCTCCCATGTACAAGTTCTGTTCCCCCCAGAAGTCCCACTAAATGGAAGAGTACAGATCAATGAATGTAAGTACTTCCCATCATTACTAAGGGTCACAAAATGTAGCCTTGTGTGCCTTACCACACACTTACAAAGTAATTTTACGGATTTTTTTTTAACCATTTATTGCTATAAGCTAAAACAGCACTTCATTTTTATATAGACCAACCATTAGGGTACATGCACCTTAATGATGACATGAAACTCTTCCATTGCAAAAATGTTATAAATCCTTAAGGAAAGGGATTCAAAGTTGCTTTAGGAGAAGAATCCTTGCTCTGTTAGTGCTATGATTGCAAGATAACTTCCAAGTTCCAAATATTATAATAGGGCTTGTTTTGACATCAACCGAAATGATCCACATGAAAAAGACCCATATAAAAATAAAATCACTTGAGAGTATGTGTTCCTGCACACATACAGCTGCATCCTAAACTCTTTTAATATCAAGTCAGCCAAGGGAGAAGAGGATACAGTGAGCACCTGCTTGCTCCAGTACAGCACAAAGCCCTTTACTTGGGACAGGCAAACCTTTGCAGCATTCTTCTGAGATGGATGCAACACAGCTAACAAGCAGGACTTCTGAAAGAAAATTTCTCTGGCATTTATGGTAATTTGTGGGTTTGGCCTACTAGAGTTAGCCTCCCTTTCTCCAGTGCTAAACAAACAAATAATATTTTGTCCTATTAGTTACCTAGAACTACATCATGAATATTAACCTTGTACAAGAGTTCTGTAATATATGAAGACAGACATAGGAACAAGGCAGTCTTCAGTGAAGAAATGATGAGCTAATGGTTGAAGGCCATCTCCCCGAGACTCCGTGTAAAATCTAGCTTCTCTCTATTCCCATCTTTAACTTCATCTTCCTGCATAAGTTAAAGGAAAACACTTAACTCTTCTTTGTCTCAGCTTCCCCATTTGTGAAATAGCAATATTAGTACACTATCTCTATGCTTTGAGGTGTTGTACAGCTTATCTCATTAGCATCTGTGAAGAGCTTTTCACTTCCTTACTGTGTATCAGCCAGGAAGAGCAAAAATCGTACTGCAAATATGACGATACTGTTACTGATGACTTTCGAGAATGGCAAGCGGGGCCATGAATGCAAAAAAGCATAAATGTAGAATTAACATAGATTAAAATATAAAATTAGCACAGATTGAAATACAAACACCTGCCAAACAGACAAATATAGTGTACAATAGCTACTCAGCTGTCACTATTTAAATTCTACATCTGGGGCACCAGTAGTCTACAGAAAAGAAAACTCTCGGCACTAAGTAAAAATCTCTTAAGGGTCAGTCAAATTTTGAAAGTGACCAAATTTTTTCGAAAGTCTGTCAGACAGTCTCCTGGTATAGAAAGGCTGCATCCCTCATTGTCTATATGTAACAAGAGCTCAAGCAATTCATTTGCTAACACTGCTGTTGTTCCAAGTGAAGACAAGACAAGTGGGACTTTGTGCAAATTGAACTAATCAGCAACACTTGATCAACTCAATTAGCTCAAATCAACCCAAGTGTCTCTCTGACTACAGTTACAGATCAACACAGATGCAGTCAGGCTACAACGGCAAATTACATACAAAGAAAAGGAGACTTGCTCTGCCTGCCCTCCAAGCTGGCCAGAGGTTACCTGGTTTGGAAGTTCCACAGCTGTGCTAGCAAAACATCATGTCCTGCTGAGGTGGCCTAGCTAAATCCTTCCCTACATCAACATGAACTGGGAAGATTTCCAAGGAAGACATTTTGTTCATAATTAAACAAAACAAGCAGGAACAGCACAATCAATAGCAGTAGTCTAGGAACAATTTCTGCATAAAACCAGAGAGTATGCATATCTTATATGGGTTTCAACTATTTCAAGGCAACAAGATAGGACTGCTTTGTAGGATAAGAGAATGATGTCTTAGATGACCTTGTTGAATCAGTCCTGAGTTTCCAAGGTGTCTCCCTGTGGGGGAACTGAGAGGAAACTAACCAGCTTGCCCACTTTGCTCTCCTTTCTCTTTGCTGCCAAGAAATCACACTGGCCACTGAGACATGGACAGATTACTGCACTGAAGAGTATTGGTGATTTTACTGATGAGTTTCTCAAATCATTACTTAAACAAAACAAGTTGTTCACTTCTCAGCTAGAATCAAATGGACTGATGACTATTATCTCAACCTTGGCTGATGATAAATGAGGCTACCCTTAACCACTCAGGTCCCTGACCTAAATTTACAGTTAGTCTAGTGACCTAGCCAAAACCATTGAGAGATCAATGTCTAATGATGCTTCTCTCTACTCAACTACTCCTTGGCAACTCCAGATGCAACTCATCTGCCAAACAAATATTCTTCAATAATCAACACAGCTGCCAAGGCGCTTTGTGAAAGTCAATACTTCCTCTTGCTTTCCTTTGTCTGTCCTCCATAGTTAATACACAATTCTTTGTAGTACCATTGAGCCCCTCAAACTTTCCTTCTTTGGATGACAAGAAGACAAATGGTGATACTTCATACAAACTCTTAAAAAAAAATTTTTTTAAAAAACACTGTTTTCTGTTAATTGCTTATAACAACAACCCAAACACACTTTACCTATAAATTAAAGTGCTTTCTACGTTTGAAGTCTGGGTATGCTGTGCTTTGAGGGGGAGGGGTTGTTGGTTTGGCTTTTTTGGGTGGAGTTTTTCTGGTGTTTTGTTTGTTTGTGTTTTGGTCTTTTCCTTTTGAAGAAGAGGGAGGTTTTTTGAGGCTTGTAGTTTCTTAAAGAATATTTCCTTGCACAGCTGTGGCAGATGGACCTCTGCAGGACTACACACTTGAATAAAAGCACATTTATGTTCAGCCTTTAGGGACAGACATGCCAATATACCATATTAGAAGCAAAGATGCTGGTGGGAAGTAAACATCTAACTCACTCTGGTGAGCTGACCATTTGACTTTCAAGGGTTGAGTCATAATGTACTAACTGAACTGAATTTAAAGGCTGTACTGGTTTTGACTGGGATAGTTATTTTTTCATAGTAGCCTGTATGGTTGTGCATTTGAGATGAAAAACAGTGTTGACACAGGGATGTTTTAGCTATTGTTGAACAGTGCTCACTCAGCCTCAAGGCCTTCTCTGTCTCTCACCCTGCACCACCAGCAAGCAGGCTGAGTATGCACAAGAAGCTGGGAGGGGACACAACCGGGACAGCTGACCCCAACTGACCAAAGAGATATCCCAGACCATATGGCATCATGCTCAGCTATAAAAGCAGGAGGAAAGAAGGAGGAAGGGGGGTGACATTCAGAGTTATGGTGTTTTCTTCCCCAAGCAACCATTATGAAAGATGGAGTCCTGCTTTCCTGGAGATGGCTGAACACCTGCCTACCAATGGGAAGTTATGAATTAATTATTTTGCTTTGTGGTTTGTTCATGCAGTTTTGTTTTACCTATTAAACCATCTTTATCTCAACCCATAAGTTCTCTCACTTTCACCCTTCTGATTTTGTCCTCCATCCTGCTGGGTGAAAGCGACAGAGTTGCTGTGTGAGGCTTAGCTGCTAGCCAGGGTTAAACCATAATAAACCCCTACCCTCATTGTTCATCTACCCATCATTTCATCTTTCTCATGAAAATCTTTGCACAGCATCACTTTCAACTTTTACAACTCACAGACATTGTGATGTAGGTTATAAAGATGTCTGCATAATAAGCTGATATTTTCTAGGAACTGAAAAAATAGTGAAGAGCCAAAGCTAAGGGAGGTTATCATCATCTCTCATAAATTCTCACGGAAGAGAATTCAGTGCTTTCAAGCTCCCCTTCATACTGAAAAAAAAAAAAAAAAAAAAAGAAAAGAAAATACAAAAGTCTCTAGAAGATTATGTCCCTAATTAATAATAATGATCAGATTCCACAATTGCAGCATTTGCATTTTTTCTGACTTATTAGTGGAACAATGCAAACAACCATCAGCACATACGAAAAATTAGACCATATATATCTTCCAGAATCTAGATTTTGGCATTGTCTTTGACAGTACCCATTCAAACTAAACCAGAAACAAACTTTAAAAAAGCAAATTTGAATGTAAAAAACCAAAACAAAACACCAACCACAAATGCAGTATACTACTTTAGTGTTTATTAATATTCAAGCCACGTATTATTATCCTCCACATAGTCACCCAAGCAGAAACAAACAGATATACCTTACAGGGGTGTTATGAGATTAATTAGTTAATAACTATAAAACAATTTGAAGGTGTAAAGCCATGTTACAGAAATGCTAAATGCTGTAACATTATATATGTAGAAATGAAGGTGAGCTTGCCAGAAATTCTATGAGACTGGCTGGATGGGAAGTAATTACAGGAGCAGTTCAAGTTATTTTCTTGCTTAATATAACAATCCATGTCCCAGCCCATCAAGCCATTGTTTCCAAGGAGTGAATATTGAGTGGAACTAACAGCTCACAGTAATGGAACTGTTCTCCAGAGAACATAATACATATCACTACCTCCTAAGAAATAAAACTGGAACAAAGCAGACAAGCTCAAGATGAGCACAGGAACCAGGCTGATGCCATCCTTTTATCCATGCAAGGACTAGGAGAATTCTAAGAGAAGCTTAAGAAAGAACATCTCAAAAGAACAGTTTTAATCCTATCTTTTGTGTCAGTGCAGTGCCTATTAACCTCACTTTACCTAGGGAGTACAGCATTAATGGCAAGGCCTCAAAACCTGTCCAGAGCACTTTAGGAAGATTTATTTCTATGCACACACATGTACATACACTAGAAGTCAAGGCCAGATTCAGGTCTCGGCTCCAGCAGACTTAACTCAAGGAATGTTAGCAATTCTACAGAAGTGACTCCACACTCATCCAGAAATGAAGCCACCTTCAAAACCACAGAGGTCTAATTCTGAGCTTGGCGGTCTTCAGAGCAGCACACATCTCCAGTTCAAGGCAGTACTACTGCACAACAGCATTAAGAGAGTTATGGAGTAACACAGTTAACTTTGAGAAATTACAAGTATAATGATGGGGCAAAGTAAAAATGCAAACAAAAAAAAAAATACTGTCAGTGCTGCTTTGAATTTCCACATTCCTACATCACTATCCAGTCATTTCAAAATTAAAGATTCCGGTGAAACTGTCCTCTTGTACATTATATGTCACTTCTGTGTAACTGGCCAATGACATGCTACTCTCCAGATCTGCATATTTAGTCACATTGATCAACTAGCTTACCTTCAATTTTAAAAAAATGAGTTTTTGAAAGACTTAATTTTTAGCCTTTATCAAACTCTCACATACTACAATCCTAACTATACATCCTCACAAAATGAGTGTTCTTTGAAGGCCAATTCTGCAAATTATATATCAGGCAGGTAACTCATGCTTATAACTTACAGCTGGTAAGAACAGACAGCACTAAGAACAAAAGGGAAGTGACAGCAGAAAGACTGCAGTACTATTGCTTCTTTGAACTCTCGTGCTTACAAAATAAACTCTTAAAGTAACCTAGCTTCAGAGACAAAACTCTCACAACAATCACGACAGTGGTCCTGCTGCATTACAGCATTAAATAGGTTCCCTGAACACAGTAAACAGCACCATAACCTAACTTGAATCAAACTTGATAAACTTGATCACCATCCTGTGGTGTTGCCAGAGGTCTCATCCAATGGAGAATACACATGTTCAGAGACACGCATGTATGTGAGAACAAATGCCTCATGAAATACAGTCAGCATTGCCTACACTGATAGGATTCTCAATTACATATCATTTTCCTTGCCATTCAGTTTACAACACTAAATTCAGGGTATTTTCAAACAATCTTTGCAAAGCCTTCCCACATTAACCAGCTTTACCAAGTTCTGGTGCCCAAACCTTTGTCAACTCCATGACCAGTGTAGGAAATGTTCTCTTGAAGCCGAGAAGAGGACAGCAAAGATTCAACACATGAAAAAGTAATGGGCAGAAGACAATCTCTCAGAGATTACTTTCCATAAAATTGAATTGGCAACATCTGCTCAATCTACTGTAGATAAACAGTGAACTATTTTCCAACTCATTAACTCAGAGGATAAGATATTAAATAAACCCCAGGGGCCTCATGCTTTGTTATCACATTTAAAGCTTGTCCCAAACTCACCAAATTAGTTCTTCTGTGCAAGAGAGAACCTAAGAATGGAGTTGCAGTTACACAGCAAATGCATACCCATTTAAATCCCTGGATGACCTAAAAAAAAGTCCCTTAATCTGACTGTGTTTCTAATTACTAGTCACTTAGCCTAAATTATTAACCGTGTCCTCGGCAGTGATGTATGGTACATGTAAATCTCCAAACAGGATTCTAATAGAATTATCTAATTCTATTAAACCACAAACAACTACCCATTAAATATTTATTAGAAAGCTTGCATTCACTTAAAATAGATTGGAATGTCAGCAAAACACTTTGCTAATCCCTTCTTTATTTCAGCCTTCTAAGCTAAGGCTTCAAAATGAGCTAATCAGAATCACACTTATTGATTAAGTACAAATCAGTTGGCTAATCAAAATCAATAAAAATAAAAAGATCTGAAAAGAATTTACACAGTAGACTATGGATTTCTCTAAAAAATAAACAAGTTTGTTAATTCAAGATTATTTGATTATATAAAGCTTTTTAGCTTACTCTACCATAGGGCAGGGGTGATGAATGCCAGCTAATTAAATTTTCTTTGTAGCATCAATGAGCTGCACTTCTTAAAAAAAAGAGCTGTTTTAAGCCACTTAAAAGATTCAGTAGCATTTTAAGTTCTCAGTACAGTTGTTAGCTTGGATTTTTTTACAATGTAACCTGTCACCAAAGCAAAAGCAGTATTTCAAAAAACAAAGGGCCAAACATTCCAAGATATTAAACATCATGCACACCAGCAACCATTCACCTTCCAAAAAAAGAAATGCCAAGAACAAGTAGAAAGAACACAGGAGACAAGTAACCAAATACCATATTCTCTCTACAGCGGTTATAGATGAGTTATGCAAAGTAATCTTTGTGCCATTATATTTTGTGGCAGATCCTGCCTTTGATCAGCACAGTTTTATATATATTCACATACACATTTGAGTCATTCCAACAAAATCCAGGCTGCTTACTGCTGAAGTGTCACCAGCTTCCTAGAAACACACATCCTCTGGAGTCCCCCCCTCAAAAACCACAAATGTACATTAGCTGAAAGAGTAAAATTTTTAAATCCTTATGCAAGTACCACAATGTCCCTATTCTAAAAGCAGACAAAGTTATGTGATCTTGATCCCAAGAATCATATGAAAGAAAGCCAGTCTCCCCTCTCCTCCTACTTCCTTGAAGAGATGCACTTCTCAGTCCCTCCCACGTCATTTGGAACTTTTATCTTATGAATCATCTGTGTGACAAACTCCACATCACATCTGATGCAAATGTTAGAAGTGCTGCTACCACCCTGCAGGTGACACTGGATACTGCTCAAGATATGAGTAGTTTAAAATGTTGTCCTGAAAGTGCACATTTTTCAAGGGAGGAGCAAGTAGAAATCCTGGAAATTTTCCATGTTTGATGGAAACAAATGTTAAACATCATGATGATGAACTGTACACCAATGCTGAAAAACCCAGAGAGGCATAAGGCAAATCAGACATTTAACAGGGTATATTTCTCCTAAGCTTATTAGGACTCAACTCTCTTTCACTTCTCAAAATGGTGGCTGTCTACAGACAATCAGAACAGAAGTAATTACTTTGTAAATTATCTGGGGTATTTTAAATTCCCTGTAGTGGCATTTAAAAAAAAATAAAAATCAGAGAACAATAAATTCAATAATGCTAACATATAAGTAAACCAGAATTTCTACTAACAGAAACACTAACACCAGAATTCTCAACTATCATGAACAGAAACGCACTGAAAGTGACATCCAAGAGTGAAGGGAAAACTAAATACACATAACCCTTACAAGCAAACCAGTGCTGGTCAGACTGGGCCAATTTTAAAAGAAAAAAAGTAAGCTTGTAAACATTGCAAGAGGTCAAAACTCCATTTTCAAGACCATCAGTTTAAAACCAAACTATTCACATGATGTACCTTAGATGGGACTGGCCGTGTCATTAGCTTCCTGTGTCTCATTCAGCTTGTTTACAGCAGAGAAGGAGTTTGGTTGGCCAGTACATGAGTATTCCTATTTCTTTTCCATCTCTGCCAGTTCCAAGTATCAAGAAACACTGCCTTACTTCTATTGAGTTGGTTGGGGTTATTTTGTTTTGTTTGTATGGTTTCCCCCCCACACCCAGGCAACTACTCAACACTGGCCTACATCCTTTGCAGGGACTGCAACAGAAGTAATGTTAGCCTGAAGAAATGGTGCCTGAAAAAAATCCCACCCTAAACAGTGCAGAAGGAATCTACTGCTGACATTACTCCAGACCAAGTAGTAAGAAAGAATAAAACAAAAACTAATACTTCTTACACTTACCATTCCACAGACATATGAAAAGGGCTCAGTAATGTAAGTGTTGTAGCTGAAGGAGTTCAGCTCCTTGCAGAGCCTGACTGCCCAAGCAGCTCACCAACAGCGACGATCTACATTGTTATCTCTGAAGCATCCACTGATGGTAAAGCAACCTGCTGCTGTCTGTTCTTCCCTCGGGCATTTCTGGGGTTTGAATCTTTTAGACACCTGCCCAACGTTCTTGCTGTTTTCACATGTTTTCTATGGGTCTTTGCTATCAAGTACAATTCCTTTGGTAATAAGAAAAGAAGGCCTGATTCTGCGCTGCGTGCTAATTTTTGTAGTTTTGTAGACAGGGCACAATATGAGATAAAACTCCTACCAGCTCATAAATAGTAGCAATTTACAACCACCTTGCACAGGTGTAATTGACTGCAGAGAGCACAAAATGGGGAGAATCGGGCCTGATGAGATTTTACAAGTGAGCAAGGCAAGCAGAAATTGGCCTTAATTTTTGTACAATAGCCAGCACTTTAGCTCTTCACTTGGAAACTTCACAGCTGTGAAACATTTACAGAAAGGGAAAGCAATTACAGGGCACTACCACTGGAGGAGCTTAAATAATTTAAGGTTCACCATGTCTCTGATTAATTTTATTTCATTTTTTCCTCAAGACCAGATGCTGCTCATTTTAACACCCTTAATTTCCACATATTGAGCTGGGGTGCTCTTTTCATCTAAATGTACATAGACTACATATGCCTCCATGAAAAAACAGGGTGATTATTTCCAGAATGGGAGGATATGGGTTCCTTTCCATATCTGAATTGTGGAAAGAGCCCCTTTTTGATCTCCAAGCAAGATTTTCAGAACCCATAAACCAGCCCTGCTAGTTTATATGGGGCTGTTGGCACGTCTACAGAGAACTGCAATGTCACTACAGAACATGTAGGGAAATACATTGTCAATGTAAACTGACTTGTATACATGTGTAAAAGTATGAACTCATGTCAGGCAGAGTGTGAGCGTTCAGCCTTTCGTGTGTGCAGTGTCATGCACTTTATGGTCTCATTTTATCAATAATGACCATTTTAAGAGGTAGAATTAGAAGAAACAATAAGCATTCTCTGCCAGGCCCTCATCCTTAGAGTATATCCATTAGAATCTTGTTAATCTGAACACTTCAAAAATTCATGTAACTGCAAGACTGAGTTTTTCAGTAAAATAAAATTTTAGCATTAAAAAATATAAGCTAACTAAATATACATGTAAAATCATTACAATCCATGGTGGCCAAGGCTGATGTATGATTGGCCAAGTCATTAGTGTTTGCAGACATTAGAGTAGCAAGGTAGTGGATTTTCTATTCCAAACACCTTTTTGTCCTCAGTTCTGCTCCAAGCCTACTGTCCGATGCAGCATTATGCAACTAAATCCAAATTTCACTTCACATAAGGTCAGCACACAAAAGAACACTCAACCTGTCAGCTTTAACAAAGACAACCCTGAAAGTCTAAGCCAAATATGTGATGGTGGGGTTTTTTGTTGGTTTAGGGTGTTTTTTTTCTTTTTTTTTAAACGCTGTTTGGTTTTACTCCAAGTCCTTACTAGGAAAAGGGGTGGTTTGGTTGCAGGGGTTTTTAAACACATAAATATTACGTCATTGCTAATCCAATTAGTAATGACAACCTAGGAGCAGGAACACAGATGCTGGGTTCTTACACAGTGTATTAGTTAACCAGTTAACCTAACATAGGTAGGCAAAATGACGGTATCCAAAAGGGTGTTCTACTACTGACAATAACAACTGTACTGTCCAAACAATATCCATGAAGAGAATAGAGTAACAATTTAAGTAGATAAGTTGTTGGCAAGATGGCTGAGCTCCTATAACCTGCCTGTTATTGTGTTTCTGGCACATTTCTCAGCATTGTTTAACTGTCTGCCTTCATCAGCACTTTCAAGGGTGTCTACTTGAGCACTGTACCCGTTTCCTGTATTTGTGTTGTATGCAAAAATATAGCAGCTTTGATAACCTGATCAGACTCTGCTCCTTTTGCATTAAATAGCTGGAGACTTGTCTTTCTGCTAAGGAGGACTGATTTAGGCTGGCTGTCACAACAGTTTTGGTTTAGGACCAGTAATATGACTCAAATGCCCAAGTATTTTACCGTATTCACTTAGTCAGAACTATGCAAGCCTTGAAGGAGAAAGTCATCTAATTACATCTCCACAAAGGAAAACACTATCATTGTTCCAGATGGAAATACATTAAATACTTTAGTGTAAGTCACAGCAGGACCTAGTAGCAACGGCACAATGACTGTGTGCCCCCTTGCCTAGCTTGACCCATCTAGGGAACACTGCAATTGATCTCACCTCTGGCTCTTACTGATGTTTACTTAACATTAAAAAAAAAAAAAAAAGAAATTCAGTATTAACCCCCACCTTCTACTGACGATTCTGTCAAATATCTTCCAGGAGATTTTGCATTACATATTTGTACCAGGGGAAGAGTGGTAAACGGGTCAACACTGACATTAATTTTCCGTTTCTTTTTTCAAACCAACAAATAAGCACAAGCTAACAACAGTGCAACCACTTCAGATGTACAAAGAAAAGCTACTTTACTAATAAAATATTGCAATAATATCAGAAATACTTGCAGAAAATACTACACTGCAGGAAAATTTCGTCAATGAAAGCACATCTTTCTAGCTACAGCTTTTTCTGTCAGCTTTATCATTACTATTGCAAGGCACAATGTAGATGTGAGCATTTTTTATTTCTTATTTGGCCTAACTATATTCTCTCGTCTTCTCCTACTGTCTCCTACAGATTTAAGACCTTGGAGCTACAAAATTCCTGAAAGAAAAACCTACCTCTGTAAGAAGAGAGAGGAAAGAACACCTGGGTCTTTATGACAAAACAAATCCCATGGGCTCAGCAGCGTGCAAATTTGACAGTGCTAGGTACAAGTTGGAAGGAGTATTACAATAAAAAAACCACCACAAAACACCACGCATAGAAAAATGGAACAAGGAGATCCTACTGCATTTCAAGTTCAGTCCCCTGCAATCACATGCAGTAAGCACAGGCCATAAAACAGGATCACAGAAAAAACAAAAAAAACCACCACACCAACTAACAAAACCACCCACATCTAAGAATGGCAAAAAGCTATAGTCTGTAGTTCAGATTCTCACTGTATCATTTATTACACTAATCTGCTAATTCTTAGATCTCACCTTTCCATAGCACAGCAAAGGAAGACAAATCATTGAGACCAGGATCCAAGAAGTAATCAATTTGCCTATGAAATGTCAACTATCCCATTAAGAGTAGTTATTGTTCTAACCCAAACCTTTACTATATAAGTCCAAGTAGTAAAAAAAAAAACAGAATGGTTTTACTCATAACAAAGACAATGATAAAAACAGATTAAAAAAAATCTGTAAACTGATCACAAAAATAATTCCCCATGTGCAACTGTATCCCTAGCCATATTTCTGACATACAACTGCAGCAATAAGAACTCCCACAAAGATCAAGCAGAATAATAAAACATGGAAGGGCATTATGTAATTGGTGGCATGTCAGCAATAAAAGCAAAAAGCATCAGCCACTGACTGCACAAAACTTTGTCCTGAACTATCAATACAGTCAAGGATTTGAGTCTTGGTGAGATAGATAAAAAACAACTGCTGCCAATTTGAATCACCACTTAGCAAATATAACTCCTTAATTTGTGAAGTATTCTACAAACTCATGACCTTCAACAGCAGCCCTATCCACAGTAGCACTATGTTACAGGTATCTACCAAAAAACTGCTGAAGAAAATGCTATGCGAAGGTCAAACAAACTGGAAAGACAACTTGAGGCCTCAGTGTGATAGATCACACAGACTTAAAAATATATAATTTACAGACTTCAAACTACAGATTTAAGTGATCCTAATCCAAGTAGAACTGGAAGATGGCTACACATGATCGAAAAGCAGAAGTCTTGATCGGTCAAGCAAGACATCCATCCCCATAACCCTCAGGACCACAGATTATCTGACTACCAGTGAGGCACAAAGACTTGAGACTGTAACTCCTACAAATCATCTGGATTTACATAATAAAAGGTACAGTTCTCAAATGTCACAATCTGAACTATTGCCCATTTTAATTACAGAAGAAAGTTTGAAAAGAAGATGTTTTCGAATGCTCTCTTTTTGAAGAGAGCAGAATCCTAGGTTTACAGCAGGTGAACCTTGCACAAAGCTCACCAAGACGAGTGAAAGAGCTCCTAATGACCCACTGGTCACTGAATCCAACTTGTACATTTTTTTACTTCTAGTTATAACAAGTTTCAGGTTATCACTGGTTAGCTTTAATCCAACTTTAAATGAGTAATGTGAAACATGCCCATTTCAATTTCTTAGGACATAAAATCACCCAAACATCCTCTATTACCCAGCCTGCCCACCCCAGAAACAACTCAATTAACCCTCTGACACATATCAGCCCTCTCACTATTTGAGAGTGCTCAGAGGAATTCTATCCCAGTTTTCTTCTTCTCAGGTTTTCTGGCTTCTGTCATAAACACTAAAGCACTTTCAGACATAATGTGTTTCGTTACCAAGAAAACTTGGTAATAAGTGAAAGATCTATATTGCTGTAAATGAACTCTAGTTAAGAACTGATAAAGCAAGCATCAGTACATTCCAGACCACTAATGTTTAAAAGGCCTCATGAAGCAGTAGTATATTCTTTTATGCAGTGGTAAGGAAAAGGGAATTATAATGTATACATAAAAGTATTTAGTTCATTTTATTAATGAGTTTCATATCAGTAACTTCCAACAGCCAAAAAAACTAGCACAGGCCCAACAAAAGGGAGTCTTGCTCCAAGCAGAAGCTAGGAGAGGAGACTCATAGGATGATCTCTATGAACTGAAATGTAATCAAACCGAAAACAGCAGTTGATTTGTCTGAATAGAGAAAGGGAAAATGTGCAATATCTTTAATATATGGATGGTTGGGTAGACTAAATGACTGTCACACAGAAAGCTTATCTGTAAACACTGCAGAAAGCCTTACATTCTACCACAATAAATGACTGGTTTCAATCAAATGCTGCTAAAGCAAGAGGCATGGCCCACAGGAGCAATTACCAGTCTCTTGACTGAAACAAAGGGCAATTACAACAAGCTGAAGTATGCTCACAATAGTTGAGCACTTGATTATAGAGTGCTGAAGCAATCAGCAAGAAAGGGATATTGGGGGGGGGGGGGCGGGGAGAAGTTCCTACGTGCTCCCCTCTTTATATTACTACATAGAGAGGCATGGGCTGTCATAAAGGCGAACTTCATTGAAACCCTGACTTTTAAAACAGAATTACTCAAATTATTTTTTAAGAGATTTTAAGTATAGAAGAGTTTTAAAAAAAAAATCACAAGGCAGGAGACAAGGGAGGGAACTCAGTATGGTCTTGTAACATCTAGTTGTAACTGTGTAAAAAGCTATAGACTTCCTGCTGCAGAAACTAATCCTAAATGGTGGTACTGCAGTATAAGCAGTACTCTGCCTACAGTCATTCTCTGCATTACCTTTAGGTCTGCCTTCATGGCACAGAGCTGAAGCAGGGCTAGCAGAACTATGTTACTGCACTGAATTACACAGCTCAACTGCAACTGCTCTAACAGTATTTTCATAAAAAGCAGCTCAGGCTAATTTTAAAGCCAAACAAGCTTTGGTGTTCCTCCTTCCACATTTCAAATCAGGATCTCAAAAATTTCTATCACCTCATTAAAATCTCCACTGTGGCAAGACTAGCAGAGAAAACATAACTAAGCTGACAGAAGAGCGCTCTCCTCTGGCCTGGGTAGTCTGCAATGCAGTAGTACAGCTACCTGGGGAAAAAGACTTCTGGCATGTGCTCTACTCAGAATACAGGGCTTTGCGGAAGCACCTGTGGCAACAGAGGTTCCACACACAGAGTACCTACAAGCTCCCTTAAATTCTAATTAATTACCCTTTGCAAAATTCATCTTCAGATTTACTAACATTTTCTTCAGAGCACCACTCAAACATGCAGACTCACCATACAGAACGGACCCAGCCTCTGGTTTAGCTTCACCACAGTCAGTCCTACTTCCTAGAGGCTAGAAGGCTGGCAGAGAGCCCATGGCAGAGACAGAGCAGTTGGTGGAAGGCACATCAGAGAGTGGTGGTGGAAATCACAACACTGTCATGCTGTATGAGACAGAAAATCTACCAACTCCAGTATCCCACCTTTTTGTTGAAGGTCGCCAGGAAAGCACAAATAGCACTGTAAGAACATGCCTCTCATGGTATGCCTTGACTCCATCTATCTGCAGTTTGTAGATGCCTCTCCACTCTAGAGAAAGAAGAACTAATGAAACATGGTGGGTTGCGTTTTTTTCCCCTCAGAATACAGGTCCACAGAAGCAGAACAGGACAGCTTCCAAAAGAAAGCCATTTATTGTTGTAGTTTCATTAGGTTATAGTTGGCTTTTCTAATCTCAGTGGCACAAGGCAATGACTTTCACTCTGGTGGAAGTTGCATGGAGACTGCATGCCCTCATCTTACAGAGAGCGAAGTGGAAGAGTACTTCTCTATCCAATGTATTGCTTAGTGCACTAAAATAATTTGAGGAATATAGTCTTAAATGCCACATAAGCTAGAGGAAGGAAAAAAAAAAATCATCTGTGAAATGAGAGACAATTTCACTTCTGCTCTATCTGCAGTACAGCAAAAGGAGCTGAACAATTTCCCCATTCCCCATCCTAAAATGGGTTTTCAGGCACATCTCCTCAGCCACTCCAGAAAGTGGTGACGTACTGTATACAAAATACTAAACAGAGTGCATAAAAACAATACCATCCCCTGACAATTAGATGATGTGCCTGGGAGGATCAGCCTCTAGTCATGGCTCCAGAGCATGCTCAGTAGTTTATGTATAGTTGAGCTGGGTCAACAGCAGGGACTGAAAGTCACCTTCCCAAATGCACACACGCGGTCAAGCCCGGCCATTCTCTCACAGATATGGGTTCTAAAACTCCTATGGCAGAGAAAATTATTGTAACACCCTCCCCTCTCGCACAGGTTGTAATACACAGCACTTAAATGTATTTTTCCCCTTGGCTTCCTCCACCTCCTGCTCATTTTATTTCAAATAACTCCTTATGAGCAAGAAATCATTCCATCTCCATGAGAGCAAATGGAGCCACAAAGATTGCAGCCCCCTATGCCATGAGCCACAGGATTTAACTGTGAAACTTCACAAGAAACAAAAACGAGAGGGGGAAAAAAAATTCTGATTCATTATTTGTGGCTCCTGGCACCAGACATCAAGCTAATTAAACAGCAAGCCTATATGTCCAAATCAGACTGGAGACTATTATATTTAATATTATCAATCTTCACAGTCTTTCACGTTTAAGTATATTCCCTGTAAATACTGTGGCAGTTTGAACTGGTTTAGTTACTTAATTCATTTTGGAAGAGTAACAACCAAAAATAATCACTAAGTGTGAAGAATAAAAAAAAGACAAGATTTAAAACATAGTAAAAATGATCTTTAGTTTGGTGCCTATCTTTCCTGAAATTCACTATGCCCCTGTGAAAAGCCATGTTCTATATTCTGCAAGTTATCTCATTAACATATTTTAGTGCTGTTATTCTCATATTCCATTAGATTTTCTGTGAGATGAGAAAGTGCAGTGAGAAAAAACTACTTTTCCATCAATCATTTAGTGATAATTTCTACAGTATCAAGCACTGCTGTAGTTTCACCCCCTTCAACAACAGGGTTTGACTATCCTACCACTTTTATTCCACATCATTCAGCTGAAATTAGTATAGATAAATCTTTACAATTATAAACCATGAAAGATGTAAAGAGTCAGTTTAAACTGAAAATACCAAAATAAGAAAGTATAAAGTCAAAAAAAGAAAGAAAAAGACAAGAAAAAAGTAGTTTTATGATGCTAAATTCAGATTTGTTTATACTTAAGATTACAACAGAGCAATTAAGCAATGAAAAGGTAAAGATGGAATATGGCACAATGCATGTAGCTTCCAAGTTGAAGATAAAAATAGCATTCTTCGGTAAACTGTTTTATTCTCACTGCATGTGCTGCTCAATCTCGGTAGCTCATCATCTTAAAAATCTACCCATGTAATCAATATATGCCAACACATCACAAAACAAAACAAGCTAAAAATAAAAGAGCAAGTTACTCACAGGTGGTTCTCAAGCTGTGGCCTATGTTTTTCTTTTTCTTATTATAGAAATGCAAATCAGTCCACATCTTTTCAAAAGACACACAACAAGATGTGCACATACACAGTGCCAAAAAACCCTGAAACCTCAGAGTTCTCAGCTCTTAAAATGCAAACTTAGGCAACAACAGGACACATTCTCAGCTTTTTCCCTTCACAAACTGCAGGTATGCTGAACAAACTCTTCAGACCAGTTATTTTTCTGAGCTCAGTCTAAACACGAAACCTTTTTAGACTTCCTCATCATCTATTGCCTACCTTTTTTTTTTTTTCAGCGATAATCTTGTGCATGAGTGTGACATTTAAATTTTCATAAGTATATCATCAATTAGGTGCTGCAGGAATAGATTCCTTCCTATAGTGGGGCATTGTCTGTGTGGCTTGGTCATTAATAAACTTGATTGACTTATCCTTTGTGTGTAAACACCCAGAAGTAGGTTATGTGGTCATGCTGAATCTTTGTACCCAAATGAAGAGGTTTCTGTGCCAGAATTAAGAGACCAGGACAGTTATCTTGAAGGCAGTAATGGTGTCTTCAGGAGTCAAGGAAGAAGGGAAACAAAGTCCCACAATAGGCTAGTATCAGTCATATTTATTACGTGGGTAGGGCTGACATTTTCTAAGCTGCCTAAGGGATCTGAATGTCCAATTCACATAATGTAAATAAAAATTTTAATAGTAATGCAACATCTGTAGGCTCAATCAATCTTGCTTATTCAGGCAAAACTCCCTATGAAAATGAGAAAATATGAACAAGCTCCCATACAAATCTATCTGTTGAATTAACCTCTGAATAACTTTCACTGATCCAGCTGTTGATTCATTCTGCTCTCTCAACTGCCTTTGAATACTCTGCCTTCCTTTTGCAGTTATTTATGTCTACCCTACCAATGCTTAGCCCAGGCTTACCCATAACATTCATCTCTTGTTCAGTGGGTGCCACACTTTCCTAAGTTCCCCTTATGATTACATGATCTAGTCTTTCATTTGAACACCACTGTCATACAATGTCGTCATATCTGCATTAAATCACAGTTCAGTACTATAATTTGATCAATCACTGTGAGTTATGAGATAATATAAGTACACTCTAAGAGGTTTTTGATTTTTAAGTGTTGGAAAAAAGCAGCAGACAGCAAGAGAAACTAAAAGTTCTCCAGTAATCCAAAAGATAGATGTAGCATAGGCAAGGATGGTGTAAGCCTTCAAATGCTGCCCCATCAATATGCCTGAACGCCAAGATGGATGGGCCACTTACGGAAGAAGCTACCTAAGCATCTGAGAGTTTGAGCATTCTCTGCTAAGTCTGCTAACAATACTACTAAGTGGTACAGGTCCTGTGTTGGGTCTGAATTAAATGGACTTTTCTTGTACAGCTGAAGAGCAGTAGGACAGGCAATTTTATCTCATCTTAGTAACACTGACACTCACCTTTAAAGAACTTGACCAGTACTTCCAATTGTCTGCCTCAAGGCTTTTGCACTTTTTCTGAACACACACAATTGTGTGCTTGTGGCCTTTGTACCTTAACTTGAAGAGTCACCCAGTTCCACAAAGTACATGAGAAAGAAAGAGTAACAAACCTTTCAGAGAGGAGGATGCTCTCAGGCTAGGGAAAGGAATTAGTTGTTACGGACCATAATTAAATGAAAGGGAGAGGGAGGAGGATATGTCTGTGTTTGTTGCCATCAGACAAGACAACATGCACAGGAGTCCAACATCACATACAATTAGTATTGTCACTAGAGCACTAATTAATCAATTCAGACACCTTATCTGTCTCCCACACCTCCCTGCCGCTACGGTGTCATCATTTACATTGTATAATGTTGCTAACTAAAAACAACCTAGAGGTTTAATGGCCCACAGAGTAAGAAGTGTTAGTGTTGTTTCCCTGCCCTCTGCCTCTTTTACATAGCATACAAATACAGCTATTAAAACATTGAACACTTTGTACAGAGTTGGCAGAGGCTTGTCATTCAAAAACACATAAGCACACACATTGCCAGTTATAAAAGGGGGCAGAAGAAAAATTATTAGTGATGCCCGCAGCTACTCCAAGAACTCAAGCCGGAACAGCCACCTCACAGCATCTGCAGTAAGGTAGACAGAGATACCCAAGCTGACTTTACATGGACTTCTGTTGACAACTTTTTAACAATACAGAGGCATCCATGATTCAAAGTCCAGTAGTCAAGAAGCACATCTGTAGTTCTATCAAGTAAGCGTGTAGAAACAGGCTAATGCTTCTTCAAGTATTTCTGGATTTAATAGTAAAATAATTTTAATTTTTACTTTGAAAATCACATTCAATTTTTTTTTTCCTTTCCAAGTAATTGCAGTGTTTTGACAAAAAACCAGAATGGTTACCTGTGCTAAGTCTAGGAAGTAAAAGAAAACTGTGATAGATAAGAGTGGCTTGTCAAGAGTTGTCAAATAAGTCTGCCACCATACACTGGAAAGCCTAGAAATGGTAAAAGCCTTGTTCAAGCTGGGGTTCCACTCTACCTTTTAAGGTAGTTTATTAAGGAAGTAGAGAAATTAGCCTGCTTTCCTGTGACACACCTCATTCTACCCAACCTCAACCAAGAGAGAGATGTTGCTTAAAAATGTTTCACTTAAAGTGAAATGGTGTTCTTCCAGTGGAAGCAATGTTCAGGGGGAAACTACAACCTACTCTAGCTAGGAAATGTGAATTTTGTGGTTTTATGCTCATCAACAAAGATTTGTTTACTCATCTGAACATAACCGACTTCAAAGGTATTGTGAAGAGTTTCCATGGGTGTCTACCTCTAACATAAACAAAACCTTCACAGGGACACAAAACTGACTTACATTAATAGACAAAAAATAAACATACAGATTATGTTTTCAATACTGAAACCAGGAATCTACAGTATTTAAACATCCTTTCAAACATCTATTTAAAATAAATAATTCTGTCTGGGCCCATAACACTATGAACAGAGAGTATTAGCTGCATGGATAGATGTTGCCAATACAAATGAAGAAGACAGCAAGGAAAGACTTTGTACATCAAAACAAAAAAAATTAACTAAGTAATTAAGTTGTAGACACTGTATCAAGAAGAACCATGTAAAAAAATCAGGTGGGACTGCTGAGGTATCATAAATCTAACTCCTCATATTCAGGTGTATAATCATATGTCTAAACACATAAATTTTAAAACAAATCCCACTGAAATCACTAGGTTGCCTTAAAGTCTAAGTTGGTATGCTCCATTTCACACGAGTAAAAGTTATACAATAGTTACAAAGACAAGCAAGACACTGTAGGTTCTCCAAGTTTAGTATATCATTCTCAACATCATTTGTTTGCTTCTTGACACTGTATCTAGTTGATGTTCTTTTTTTAAAAAATTCTTTTTCATCATTTCAAACACAAATATTACTTTTAGAGCACTATTTAGCACGTTCAGTTGTCAGCTAAAGCTCCTAAATTCTCCTTTGCGCATGGCCTAATAGCCTTGAAACTGCTACAAATACCGTTCTGAAGTTGATTGATATGCATGAGCAGAACAGATTCAGATAGGCAAGTTTGTTATAATCAGACCATTAAGCTTTTACTTTCCATCTGTAGTTTGACAGCAACCCTTCAAAACGCAAAGAGATGTTTCTTCTTCAAGATTAACAAAATTGTACAAGAGATTGGTTCTTTTTCCCATGTGATACAAGTACCTCAGATACTGAAGTGGCCACATGCATGGATGGATAAAAGCGAACTAGAAATTTTAAAAAAGTCAGATATTCTTTGACACAACTAGCTATTTTAGAAATCTTAACAGACAAACTAATTTATATCAACAGATACATAGGCCAAATAAAATATATGCCATCTAGCTAAACAGCATCAGTAGTAGTATGTTGGTAACAGTCACTGAGTACCAAACTAGTAAGAAGTCCAGAAAAAATGAATATGGGAGAACAAGATCTAGAATAGGAAAAAAAAAAAATCAGTGAGAAAATTAATTATTCCAATTAAAAGTAATTATACTTTGAAGGCAGAAGCAGATGTTTTATGGAACAACTGTCATGATGCTACAAAGAAGACTTCCCCATATTTAAAACAGTTTCTGGGACTCAGAAAAAACCTGCTGTTCCGTTTTGATATTTAATAAGATTTCTCAATAGACATTCCTCACTTAAAAAGAAAGAAGTTAAAAATGGAAGGGATAGAACAAGTAAGTTCACTAACAGCTTTGATCTCAAGTCATTTACATTCGTTGTTATCATAAAATCAGGGAGGCTGTTTTCACTGGGTGTTGTGCACTTTACAGTATCTATCACAGACAGAAAATAAATACCTTTGGAAGCAAGAAATTTTATTGCAAGTCAACGTGTAGAGTTAAAGCTCTGGAAAGCTAATGTAATTTCCTTGAAAAAAATCACCAAAATTCTGATCAAAAAAAGATAATCTCTTTCCAGTCAGAAAAATAACTTCACATACCTCAAATAAGACAGTAAAAACCAACAAAAAAAAAAAATAGCAAACTCATTTGCACCTGAAAATTACAGCAAAAGGCCTTCTGGGATACTACTTGAATAACAACTATTTCAACCACATTTAGAGCCCCATCCTGCAAACACACTGCTAGTGGGGCATAAATCTTACTTCAGCCTGTTAAGATTCAGGGCCTCACCCTAGCTCATACTTGGGTATAGGAAAACATCTAAGAAGAGATGAAAGCCTTCCTAGAGAACTTTTATTCTCCTTATTCAGACATTATAACTTCTGTGCAGATTTCTTATAGACATTTTCAAAAAGAAAATGGCCATCTTATGGCTTCCTCCAGACCACCATCTCACTATAGCTGGGATGGCAGCATAGTTGTATTCCACTATATTCAAATTGTCAGAGAAAATGTTAACTTATATTGCACATTAACATAACACAGACCCAAAGATCCCAAAGAAACAGCTTATGGATTTGTGTGACACTGTGTAGTCAGTCACAAAATCATCAAACGTAAAAAATAATCACAAGGACCTTTATGATTACATTTGTTTGATGGTCTGAGATAACAGCTACTTGATCTTCATTGGTCTGATCCTCTACTGAAATTACGTATGCTATGACACTGAACACCAAGGGATGTGTTAACATCCCATCCAAGAAGATACAACACAACAGTACAGGCTGAGGTAATAATCAATGAGCTTAGAGCCTGAACCTTGAGAGCCTGAGAACTATGGATCAATGAGTTTTAGATACAAAAGCACTAGAGAGGAAAAAACAAACAAAAAAACCAACTAACAGGCAGGACAGCAACAATCAAGTTGAAAGAATGGAAATACCTGTGTAATTAATGTCAGCAAACCAAGAATGACAAAGGTTTAGAGAATGAGGAAACAAAACAACATATAAGCAAAGCATCTTGTATCCACAAATGTAATTTCAACTCTCCTTTTGAACTTTGTCTTTTCCCACTCCAGTCTGTTTCATAAAAACAATAGAAACTGAAATATTGAATATGCACAATACAGTGTTGATGTTTTAAGGGTTTATTTTCTTTTCCAAGAGGCAGTTTGGCTGAAAGGACTGTAGCGTATTGCTAATTATGCCTCATACCACTTTGCCCAATTCAGTTAGCTTATTATGTTTGAATACCTGTGCAGGTGCCGTGTATTTTAATACCCAAATATGAATTAGAACAATTTCATTTTTAATTATCACACCTTATCAGCTGCCATCTTTATTCTCTGCATTCTATTGCTATCACTGCAATAATTTCCAGTCACTTCTAAGTCTCTGCCGATAAGTGAGTGAAGGAATACATATTCAATAGTAAAGAACAGAATCTATCTGCTTCTGTACAACTACAGAAATATGCCTGAATATTACTATACGCTTTAAGGACCTGGGGAAAAAGAAAAACCTCAGTGGGTCAAATGGCCAACAGCATGCCATGTTGCTAAACTTTCAGATGTGAGCCAACAGCATTGAAGCCAGAGGCTGTCAGGAGAGACGAGGCTATCACCAAACCATGGCTGCTTGCAGCCTCATTTTTCTGAGTTCAAGTATGGGACCACTAGCAAGAGAAGATAACTGTAGATGGCTTTTTGACTTCTGCTAACTTCTTCTGAACAACTTCATTAATGGTACACGGAAAGTTTTATCTGCTAAATTTGTGTCCCCCACCTTGCTTCGTAACAATTATTTTGGTCACATGCTCATAATATTCCCGCAGAAATAATGGCTACTGGTGTTCTACTTCAGAACAGGAAAAAAGTCACATCAACAAGGACAAGTTGAGCCAATTTCTAACAAAATGACAAAGACAATTATTAAAGAATAAACACAAAACAATCTTAGAAATGCATTGTGAAGGCAAACAGACTTTGGAACTCTGTCAAAACAGGCATGAACAACCACAGGCAAAATCTGCCCGAAGCAGCCAAATATTTGCAAAAATATTTGCAAAAAATTTGCTGCAGGCAACAGTCAACAGAAACCTTAATATGGCACTCATCAATCCCTGCTACCAAATAGTCAACAGCCCAGATAAACAAGTGAAATGCTGGGGTTTCAACCCCCAGCCCCAAATTAAGGCTGACATATGGATGATTCCCACAGCCCTTCACAAAGGGGGGTGAGTTTCCCTTTAGGCTTCCCTCCAGGGTGCGGCCTGGCAGGGAGAGCCATTGGGTAAAGGAGCCCCAGGGGTCCCACATTAAGTGAACAAGGGTCAGGTGAACCACTGAGGGATAAAAGCTGGGACCCCTTGCAGGCAGGGGCAGTGTCTGTGTGTGAGGGGGATGCCCTGTGCAGAGTTCCCTGTTGGGGAAGGACCTCCCGCCTCCCTGGGACTGGGCTCCAGTCAGGTCTGGCCTTTGTAAACCTGGGCTGTGTAGAGATTCAGTGTGTGGCTGCCTTGGTCTTATGTATTTGGCTTGTTGACTCTCTTGTCTCCCGTTCCTTCTATGGGAGACTGCATTTCACCATTTATTCCACCCATTGTTGGTCCTGTGGTGTCGTTGTTGGGGTCAGTGGGATTGATGTTGATTATGTATAATCTGACTGTTTGTACCCCCAGTGCTCACCCATGTACTGACCCTTTTGTATCAAATACAATTTGGTTATTGGTTCATCTTTATGCTGGCTGTGTCCTTTATGCTAGGCCTAGTAATTGGCATAAAAAACAAGTAACACTTATCTTTCAGTAGATACCAGGATCTATGTTAAGATCAAAAAAGTCTATTCAGACTATGACACTTGTAGTCTTGTTACTAGAGCTAAAAGTCAGGCTCTTTAATCTTCCCCCCTTTCACACTCTAACAAAAAAAATAAAGTAATAAAAAAATTTGGCTCTTCTATATTTTGACACTGACCTGCATTTTAGCTAAACTACTATTCAGGTGGACTTTCCTATCTCTGCCTTCTCCAGATATGAATACACCATTCTGACAAATCCCATTAGTGTCTGTAAGGGAGTGCACCGATTCAGCTATCCCCAAAAATCGACAGTTTTTCTTACACTGCAGAAGAGGTTCCTGCTTGAAGCCAGACTCATCAGTGAGGCTTTATGACACAAATTTCACTTTGTTTGCGTCCCACAGCATCATGCTATATTTTAATAATTCTGTGGTATGTTTGTATCCCTGTGCCATTACTTGATTTTAAAGTATTCTTCCTTGTCACTTTGTTTTCTTTCTTTCTGCCCATGTTGCTGATTGCAGCCCTCCTCTCAGAGTCAGGCAGAGTACTCCTACACAGTCACTTACCCACAGATGTAAGTTTGGATTTCAAAGACATCTCAGGAGCCTACTTCCTAACAGACTTTAACAGCTATCTCATGTGTATCTTAACCTTAATTCCCTGAAAGTATTAACAACTAATTCTCACTGAGTTCAAAAGAAACTCAATGTATAAATACCTCCAAAAGCAATGGGAACTAGTCACTCTGCAGATGGCAGAAATTCACATGAAAATCTTTAAGGCCCAATATCATCCAGGGAAAAAAAAAAATAAAGAAAAAACTCACTATACCATACATGTGAACTGCTAAAAATAAACAATAAATGAATCCCAGTCCTTTATTTTTATGAAAACACTGTCCTGAGTGATGAGAACACTACAAGCTGGCAGAGCCCAGCCCTTGGAAGAACAAGAAATATTCACATTGAATTATAATTTATTCACTGATAAATCACCTGCTATCCATTCAACTCAAAGCAAAAACAGTATTATGAAGAAAATAAAAGTAGATGTTTGTTCTACAGTCATACATCACACACCAAGAGCTTTATTGTCTACATGGTTTGGACTATGTAACTATAGGGGTCAATGTGAAGAAGGTCTAAGCTCTAATGTACTGTTCATTTTAGAGTATTTGGATTCAGATTATGTTAGAAACTGATTTAACCATTTACTTAATTATTCAGGTATAAACCCAATTAAGAGCCTCTACTTTGGCATACAGCTGTGGATGTAGGACCTGAGGTTACAGGATCTTTGCATAAGACCACCTTTCCCTGCTGAGCACAGGCAGCCTACTGCATGGAAATCCTGATTCCACATGCTAGGATGTTTGCATTGCCGCTGCTTGAAATCATTTAGACTGCCACACTGAGGAGCACAATGGGTTACTTCTGCTCAGCCTAGTAGATACTAAAATATTATAAGTCTGAAAGACTAAGAAGGAAGAAAGAAAGATTTCAAAATGTTTTTCCCATGATCCGCAGCTCAAAAGTATTCCTATGGGTGAAATTGCTTAAGGTTTTCTTGAACAGAACTGTCTTTGATTAAATCTTTTCTCTGTTCACTCTGTTCCAGCAATGCCATCATTATGGTTCTGATAAGCTGATGTTAGACCGTATCTCACTTTACAATCCCATCTGAACTTGCAGTGATCATGGAAGAAATTTTTTCCCCCTTTACTGTTACACAAGATTGAGCTGTTATATAAAAGGCATCAAAGTCCAAAGAATTAAAATTCCATAATGTGTTGAGAAAAATACTTATTCAACATAATAGTTTGTAGAAACTTCAAAGAGGAGAAGTCTAAAACAGTGGTGTTACTGTTTCTTGCTCACTAAAAGCAATATTCTTTTCCCCCATCCCCATAGAGGGCCATACTAATATCTGTCTTCTAGGAGAATATAATTCAGACATTTCCATTCAGGATCATACAATCACAAATGTCAGAAGCAATGACCTGCTATGGCCTTTAGTATTTTCCTTTTCTTAGGCCTGGATTCCTAGCGGATTATGTTCTACTGAATAATTTAGGTATCATAAATAAAGGTATTTTTACTTCTCCTTTGGGAGACTACCTAGTAATATCCTAACTGACAGGGTACTATTTTGATAGCCCATTTTATTATCATAATGACTGGATAATGATAATTGCATGACGGAAGCTAAATCCTGATGCAAACTCTATCCAGCTGAGCACAGAAGAGTCTGTCTCTTACAACTTGCTTGATTTGTGTTTCCTCATGCAGGAAAGTTTGCTTTCTTCGTATCAGTTCTAATTTTTCACTTAGAAAATGCCCCTCTCACACCTACTGTCTTCCTTTTGTGCCTGTAGGGGTGGCACTGAGCAGGTTGCCCCAGTCCAAGCTCTGGCAAGACTGACAAGCAGTCATCTCATCAGAACTGTCTCTCAAGCCTCTTCTGAAACAGGAGAGTGATCCTAATTTGCTTCTTTCATAGGTTATTACTAACCTAATGATACAGCTCTGTTTTGTCTTTTTCCCTACCAGCTAAATTGTAGAGGCAGCCATACTGCCAAGATGAGAGACCCGATGCCACCCAGCCATCTGCTAGGGGAGGTGAAGAATGAGCAGAATGTAAGCTGATCACTTGGGCTTATTCCAAAACATTCACGCTTTAGGGAAAAAAAAAAAAAATTCTAAATACTTGATTTGAGAGTTCTGGTATAATCACAACAGAAGCAGGTAACAAATACACCAAACTGCTGAGCCTACCTGTTCAGATCACAACTTGATATTGAAACAGTCTATGCAAATATATATCCCTTCATTCACTCATACAGCCCAGGTTACTTTTGTATTTGTAAATGGAACATCCTCTCTAACAAATTCTACCCGTTTTACTCAAAATTGAAACATCCCAGTTAAAGGAATGGACCAAATGTGAGATTAGGTCCTATCAAGACTTAAGTATGGAATAACTGGACACTTGATCAGACAGTTTAAGCAGTGATCCCTTTCTTGGTCTTTATTACCCAAGAAGTTTTGTTTTCTCCTCTCTTACGATACTCCATCAACCTTGGATGTAAAGGATGCTCAAAACTGTGAGGTGTTTGTGTCATGGTTAGGTTTTTTTTTAATTACCTCAAGACTAAAGCAATAAAACAAGTGCCCCAGAAATATTTCATTGTTGTCAAATGTCTAATGTTTATAACCCTGTCCTGGTTTTGGCTGGGGTAGAGTTGATTTCTTCTTAGTATCCAGAAGAGTGCTGTGTTTTGGATTCATTATGGGATTTGGTATGAGAAGAGATCAAGGACTCTTCAACTCTCCATGTCCTGCCCATGTCCAGGTGCACAAGACGCTGGGAGAGGCACAGCTGGAGCACCGGACCCAAATTGGCCAAATTTCATATCATGTAACATCATGTTCAGTGACAGAGGAGGGTCAGCTGGGAAGGGAGGGGTTCTCTCTCTCACTTTCAGGATTGCAGTTTTGAAATCTTGGCTTCTCTGAAATTGTTAGCCAGGAACAGGCTGGGTATTAGATGGTGGGTGGTAAGAAATTGCATTGTGTATTGCCTGTTTGTACTTTCTATTATTGTTATTGTTTTATTTGATTACAATTATTAAACTGTTTTTATCTCAACATATGAGTCTCCCTTTACCCCCACCACCCAGGTAGGGGAGAATGACTGAGCAGCTGCATGGTGTTTGGCTTCTGGCTAGGTTCAAACCGTGACAAAGCCATACCAATTACTAATGTATAATCTAAAAAAAATGCAGAATTCCTTATCTCTAAGGTCTCTAATTAATTACTATTTAGAAAACAGTTTAACAAGTTTCAGAATAGCTCTGTGACCATAAAGAAGAGATCAGGGGACTGTCCTGCCTAGCACAGAACTGAAGTTGTTTTGGAGGGGATCATAAGAGCTGGTTAAACCACAACAGCACAGATGACAGGGATGATGGAACTGCTGAAGTAGTTTACCAGTATGCAAACAGTCACATTTAATCTAGGCTATTAATAGTCTTCTCTCAAAAAAAACCCCTTTCAACAGTCAAATCTAACTTTGCATTTCTTTAAAACATCCAAAATTCCCAGCATTGTACCAGGTGACACGTTTCAAATCTCAGAGGAAAGGAATAAATTCATTGAATCAGACCACATTCCATGGCACTTCAGTTCTCCTTGGATACTCTCAGTCAAGCATCTGGAAACAGGCTGGACTTGCATGTGAGGCAATTGTGCCAGAAGACCCACATTCTCTTCCCAGCTGCCATTGGTCTGTGTGTTGTCTCTAAAATCACTTCATGAGTTTCTGCATGATAGCACAAGGAACCGTCAGACCTCCTGAGTCATGGAACAAATAATAGTCTGAAACATTTATCTATAATAAGGGTATGAGAGAGCACAAAATCATCTGGTTTTCCTCCTCCTTCCCACTATGCCCTAGAACACTGACTGCTGATAAACTTTGTGGCACTGCACATCACCCAACTGGCCTCGAAATTAAATTTGACTAGTCTTAACAAAAAGGCCTACAAACAAGGGAAAAACAAATTCTAGCTATTCCTTTAATATTTGGAGTAGCTTGACACTCCAAATGAAGCGTATTTTAAGCATGATAGAATGGTTTTGTAAGAATATTGCTGCTTGCTCCATGGCTAATTAAGCCATCCACTTGTACTGCTGTCAATCTAGGAACCTCCCACTAGAATCAAAAGAGAAAGAATAAGAGTGCCCATGGTTTAAAGACATTTCATTAATGCGTATCTTTGGTCATAAATTACTGTTTACCTGTCAACTGGGTTCAGAACACCCACAAGGTGTTCTTTGAAGTTAACCTCTTGGATTTAAAGATTTTTAAACAGCTGTTGAAGGACTGTTTGATCTGAAAATCTGAGTCTTTTGAAGTTGAGAGCTAATGGAAGATTTATTTTTTTTGACAGTGATCAAGCAGTTAATGAGATAAAGTGATGGGAAGACAGGCTTAATAGAATATGTGAATGCATCTCATGATTTTTTTTTTGATAAGGATTAACAGGAAACCCAGACATAGTCAGGGCCACATGAGTCAAAATCATAACGAAGATGAAAATTAACTTTACTCAGACACAGCTCTTTACTGGAATCAAAGCTATTTTGGGACTGTACTCTAAACCCCCTCACCAATGCATACAAAATAGAAAATTAAGCTATTAGGGATTTGGCCTGTGCTGTTTTTGCATGCTAAGATAGCTGGTCCCTGACACATGGTTAATACACCAAGGAAAGGGCATGGCTAAACAAAATGAAGATCCGATATAAATGAACTATACTCGTGCTCTTAATGTTTTTAAAACCCATCAGGCACAGAGTGTTTATAATACCCTGAACATTCCAAGAACTGCCTTTTGAACCCAAGCAGTGAACCTTTTGAACTGTTTTATTGAAATAAAGTGCTTCCCAACAGTAAAGCTAATATTAAGGCATTAATGTTTTGAGATACAGAAACATCCTGCTCTTGTCAAACAAAATCCTCTGATTTTGATCAGAGCACTGGTACTGATCATGTACCAGTGGCATAAGTTAGCTGCTCTAATTCACATGGGATACAGCACCAGAAAAATCAAGACACAGGAAGAAAAGTCAGTTCAAGGACAAATTTTAAGCTAAGGACAATATGTTTAAGAGGTAAAAAAATTCAGTAGTAGATTAATTTCCTTATATTAAAATACAAATAGACCAGAATCATTGTTTACTATGAAATTGAATAAATCCACTTGCCAGTTATCTCTGACTTGGTCTTCATTAGGTTTTGTCATTTAGTCATTTAGTCATTTAGTCAGAAAAAGAGGTCTGAAAATACAGAAAAGTATTTTTAATATATCTCTTTAAATAGGGACATATTCTACAAAGGATAGATAACAATAACATACATTTGCTGTGAAAAAAAAAAAAAAAAAAATTTGTTCCCCCTTCAATTTTTGCTACTTTTGTAGAAGAATAGTAAGACTACCTTGAGCATTTAAAAAAAAAATAAAAAAATAAAAATCAGGCTATGGATACAGTCCACACTTATTTGTGTCCTTCTTTAAATCAAGCGCAGCATTCCCCTTGAAATCAACACCTGAAGATGATGAATAAGTCAAAACAGTTGGTGAGCAAATAAAATGTTGAAATGTAAAGAAAACAGCCCCATAAAAGAACTTGCAATCTGGCTTGATAGCTTTGCGCACTCTACTTTAGCCTTCATAAGTCACAGTAAAATGGCAGAGGATTTCAGTCCTGCATCCTCTAAGGCTGCAATATAAAAGTGACAGAAATAGCAAATAGAAGCCAAGGGAAAAAAAAATAGAATACTTCCATTTATTTCCTTTAGCACATTCTGTTCTAGGGCAGGAGTGCCAAGGACAGTTGTAAAAGAACTGTTACATGACCTAAGTAAACTAGATAAAATGTAAATAACTCACAAAAAAAAAGTAGAGAATAAAAGAACACCTAACACAATTTAGAAATCATGTTACAAAATGTAAATATAATCACTGCTAAGTGAAAGTGGTTTTTACCATCCTTCCATTGTTGCCACCAATAACCTAATAATTACTAACTACATTTGTATGTGTTCTTACAAATCGTCTCTAATGGGATAGTTAGTAATGCAAAACCTCAGCCCAAGACACATGTCTACTCTTTAATATACTTGCACAACCTATGTAGTACATTTGTTGCTAATGTTTCCAGAAAGAAAAAAAAAGCCAAACCCACAACTGTCGAATGCTCATCTAATCCCGTATCTCATCTCTGACAGCAGCCAATACCAGATGTTTCAGGAAATACAAGGAAACCCTGAGGTGAACCCATCATAACACATACGGAAAGACGCTTCTTTCTCTCCTTAAGGTAAATACTAGTTTATGTTCAGTTTTCTCCAAGGACCGTTATTAGCTTGAAGTGGAAAACTGAGAATGGAGTGGTTGGACTATCAAATATTATATTTGCAATAATTTATTTCAGGGTTGCTGTCTCTAAGGTCTCACCTAGAGCACAAAGCAGCCACTTTAGCATTCCCTGTGCAACGGAGATATAAGACTATCCAAGACGTAATGGAGAAGCAGGTATGAGGAGTGGAAAACCTGAACCTTGCAGCAGTGCAAGAAGTAAGAGCTATGAAATGAAATAACTTTTTTTCCAATTTTTTGTTCAAGTTGTAGCAGCAAAATTCACAGACCTGTTTAGAATTACTGCTCATATTAAAGGGAGACGTTATCTCTCAACTCAAGCTACTGTGACCAGAGCACAGTCACATCATAAATTAGGGAGTAAATTCTGTCAGTATATCTGATTAGAGCCACATTTGAGGGAGCATTTCTTTCCTTTCTTTTTTTTTGTCTTCTATTACACTATAATATTAGCCCAAATCTTCAGCTTTTAGAAGAAATCTTTAGCTAGTCCTGTTTTTCAGTCATCTAATGAGTATTACAGAGAGTAATGGCAAACACTGGAGAAACATGAAAAAGCAGCCTACAGAGATAAGTAAGTCTGAAGAAAGGATGCTTACTAGTCAAAATGGTAGGCAGGAGTCTGGTCTTACCTTCCACGTTGTAGTGGGTGAGAAAGGACAAAAGAAAAAAAAAAAGGAATTAAAAAATTGACAGGAGGGATAGAGCTTTGTAAATTTGTCTTTCCAATTAAAAATTATTTTTAAACAAACAGAAAAGCAAAACCATTTTATACTCTAATGTATTGGATACATAATGGAGAACACCCTGACATTAACAAATCCATACCACACCTCCCAAGGTGAGGGTTATGATGCACATAATTTTATTGGAATCTCTTTCATAACTGCTTGGTTGTGCCACCATGTAATATAGCTGAATGAGCAGATTATGACTAATAAATGGCACCATCCACATAAATAAAAGTTTCTCTCATTTGAGAAGCAGTGAGACCTACATTCTCACTTCTTCGCATGTTCAGTAAGAGGCTGTCTTAAACAATATTATGAAAATTATAAAAAGGTCTCTTTCCACAAATAGAAAAGTCCAAACTGATTTTTACAGGTAAAGTTAATAGCACTTTTCAGGCTGAAACCAAAAGCAATGCCCATTTTTATGGGTCTGACTGAATAAATATGATTTGATGGAACAATTTCCTCATCCTACAGTTACTCATATACTCTATACTTTTAACCAGTTTTAAATAGTTAGCAAACAACCAGAAAGCCAAGGTTGTTTTATAACTGTAATCTCTTGATGAACATAAACTAAGTAAAGTTTATCATGGGAGTCTCTTCCCAACACCAAAGTAAGTGTTATATTCTCAAGCTCTTAGAAAACTGGTACTTAACAAGAGTCTTAAACAGGACAAGGTGGAAGTCACATGCAGTACTCTGAAGCAGTTTTGTTCACTCGAGCAAGCTTAGAGATATATTTATATTTTTAGTACATCACAGCATTCCTATTCATAAAGTCTTTGTCATTGATAGTTAAATGGTGACAGGAGTCCACCATTCAAAGCGGCCCCCTTTTTTGGGTATTTTCGGGTTCATTAGTACTAGATGTGTCACATAAGGCCCTCCTGACCAAGTGCAAAGCTTTGGAAATGACATATAATACATAACCCTATGGATGTTAGCACAGGTCAGGCTCACTTTATTTAGCATAATAGCAAAGGGACAAGGGCTGGACTGGTGTGCTTATGGGAATATGTCAACACCCAAAAAACAGCCTGTAGCTGGAGTCACCACAGGGAGAGCTACCTAGAGTGGCTTATATTATCAGTGTCGTTACTGTAACTGAAGAACTAAAAAAAAAGTATCATCATCACACATCAGACCGTATCATCGTTTTTTGAATTCTTAAGATCAGTGATACAGAGAGAAGAATAAATAGACTGGTGCTCCATATAAAACTGATCTTCCATTTCACATGTTAAATCCTATATAAACTGATGGGACAGCAAGGAATAATTAAAGCCTTGGCCACAACATGAAAATTTTAATCTCCTGAAGAATTCAGTGACATCAACCTGAAAACTAAGAGATTCAGTACTAACTTAAGATGCCCACACTGATAAAAACTACTTAGCATAGTGTAAAAAACCACAATTTGAACAATTTTACCCTTCTTTTAGGGCAAAGTATATCACTGTGTAGAAAAACAATCTGAGCCCTATAGACTGCTTAAGTCTAACCCAAGTCTACCGTGTTTTGAATGATATATAGACTTTGTGTGTACGAAAGTTTACAGACAGTGAATCACATTTGTCAAACATTTTTTCTTACTATGACCTACCTTGACTTTTCATTTCATCTTAATCAGATTATCTGGAGAAGCCTTTTACATAGTTACCTGTAAACTAAATTGGATGGGAAGGAATATTTACTTCTCTTACAGAAGCTAATTTTGAGAAATTCAACTGGAACTAACCACAGTTATAGAAGCCAATTTTATAGCAAGAATGTTTCTCTCCTCATACAAACAAGTCTCAGCTTCCTTCACATATAACAAGTATATGGAGTTTTCTCAGAAGCAAAGAAAAAAAGAATCCACAGAATAATGAAACAAGAAAATTCACTCCAGTGTTCCAATGTCAGAAGGCTGAGCACAACACTTACAGCTCATAAACAGACAAATGCTGTGGCATAAGTCCAGGTGAGGTTTAAATACAGCATGATGCTATCCTATGTCCCCGAAGTCAAGAATGGGACTCTAGCCATGTATTTTGAGGGAACGCATGCTCAGACTTCAAGTCACACATCTTGCAACTTCTAGACACAAAAACTAATTTCAGTACTAAATAGCAGATAAGAACAAACTGGAAGAATTATTTTAGCTCAGTGTGCATATGTCAGCAGCCAAGACTATATCTTACAGCCACATCTTCCTGCAAATTCTTCCTAGATATGTCATAAGATTCAGTTTTAATATTTCTATTTTAAAACAACTCTCTTTAGATTTATCCTAGCATGTGCATCACAGGTCATTTCAGAGAACCTGAAACTCAAAGCAAAGAAAAAGAAAAAAAAAATCCCTGAAGTATAGAAAGGGTAGGTACTAGGATGCTATTAACTATTAATCATAACAAGGGGGTTGGAAGCCAGTAAAGCTAGTCGGCTTCATTCCCAGTGTATCACTGAAGAAATTCAGCGATTTTGCTTTCTTGGTTCAGATTTTTAAGGCATATTTTCTATCTTTCCCAAATGACTTAAGGCCCCTGTTGCATCCTGAATTCAAACCAGCTTCCTTCAAGTTCAAAGCAAAAACTGGTACAAGTTGGCCAGACTGATCTGCTTTAAGTGCCTGCAAGATCTGGTATTGCACTGAACTTTGGCAACTCAGTTGCACTCATGAAAGTTGTGAGAAAGGAATTGGTGGAAAGAAACATTCATGAATATGCATACAAACTGAAGCTGAATTTTGATTTGGCTGCATTCATAACCCATTTATGTTCATTTCTGTGGATGATCAGATGCTAGAGATTTATTCATGAAAATGAACTGAGCACTCAGTCACCAAAAGGGAATTCTGAGCAGCATTTTCAATGGCAAGGTCTGCCAGTGCTGGTGAGCTACACAAGTCACCTAATCAGACAAGGAAAATAAACAAAACAAAAGAGTAATATATGTAAATCTAGCACAAATTACAAATATTCACAGTGAGGTGTTCACAGATGAGCTGCTAATCAGTACCAATTTATTGAGGAGTGGAAGTTCAGCGGTCTGGGTTCTGCCCTGTATCCATCTGCAGGCAATGTAAAGTGGTAATAACTATTTCTGTAACAAAGCATTTGGGAAGCTACAAAGAGGCATGAGGTAGAACTAGCTCTCAGTAAAGAAAAAAAAAAGGGAACTGTGCAACTGTTTGCTGTCCCTTCACAAATGAAAGAAAAAAATTTTAAAAAAATAGCTGATTGTTTGTTACGACAACTTGCACAACCCTGCATGACAACCTAGACAAGGATTCCAATTAAGTTCACTGTGATTACTGGTTTACTGAAAAACTGCACAGTGGTAAGGCACAGCTTAACTCTCCTAAGTAAAGAGATGATCTCATCTGTTCTCCCACGTAAAGACCCTCTTTGCACACCAGACAGTTCTCTAAAGCTATATAGCACATCAGGTTTTAGGAGGGCAAATGGCAACTTGGCTTAATCGGAAGCCATCAGGAAAGCTGCATCACACCACTTTCTTCTTCAGATTATACGAAAATACAAGAACTGTGTTACAGGAGATTTAAGTTAGAGCTGCACAGAGCCTCAACTGTAAGACTCTCTTACATTTCGGACTTTCAAATTCTTAAATTTGCCCTTTACTTAAAAAAGTCAATGATTTCACCAAGAAAGTTTGATTAGTTTCTTTTACTTTCTGTAATGAAGTGCCATCCTTTTTACACTTGAAAGGATCTTTGTAATAATGCAACATTGATCTTTTGAATACAGATGAGCTAACCTAGATAATAGGATTTGGTAAGCGAAAGAAAGGGCTTCTGAGCATATTATCCAAGGCTCCAGTGCCATCAAGAGGATCTTAAAGAGAAGGCACCTATTCACGAGCAAATGTTTAGATTTGGCATTGCAACAATACTCTTTCATTTCCATTATATTTGTAGGTGATCTTTCAATGCAAAGAAAAATGCCATGACATAACTGAGAATGTAATAAACACAGACACAAGCAAGTGATGATGCAGAACCAGCCATAAAGAGCTAATACAAAGAAAGATGCTCCCATTGGCAGCTTCCATGCATAAGAATTTTGGAGCTTTTCTTCTTTTTGGTAGTCCTCACCACATCATAGTGTCTACCTTATTAACTGTAACAACATCTTCTGGAAAGAGGGAACAGTTTAAGAAAAACGTTAACAGCATTTTCCTAGACAGAGAAATTTTTACTTCTTTTTAATAGATATGTTTCTATATTTAAAATGGAGTTTCACAACAGAAACTGTGCCAACAAGTTCCCAGTGGAAAACTGACCAGTTAACTGCATCCCTAACAGATAACGACCACTTACTGTTTCCTTAGAGTGCCTAAGTACAAATCCATCATGTCCAGAAAATAGAGCACAGAATTAGGTATCAAAATACTTGGATTTTCTTGCCAATTGTACTACAAGCTTGCTGCATTCACTTTCTAGCCAGTATAACAAATTTGCACCTTTATTCCTCCATCACCTTCTTCCATTCATTTACTTTCAGAACCACCATGTGACAGCAGCAATTTCTTGTTATGTGCTTGTGACACGTTTGTATTGCTAGTTCTGATTCATAATCTACAATATTTTCATTAACTCTGCCCCTTGCAAATACAGATTGGGTCTGAGAAGGAAAACCATCCTAAAAACAGCCTTAAAAGCAATTCAAGATGGATTCTGTGTCATCCATAACCTGTAACACAGAAAAAATGTTTAGCACAAAACCAGCCACATTAAAGAAAATTAAAAAAAAAAATTCAAAGTACCTGTGCCAGACAGCACTTTGTTTAAATACCACAAAAGTAAAACCCTTTCCCTCCTCCTCCAAGAGAAAAACATAGCTTCTAACATCTTATCCAAGCTCTTGCCAGGCTGCCAAATCATTGTCGTAATGGAACAGCAAGAGCTGAACTCAAACTGTGCCTCAACACCGTTTTCAAACACAACTCTATTCCAAGCGTAGGCAGAGCCTTTGAGGAAGATAACATAAAGAGTCATTTCAGCTGACCTTTTTGAAATCTTTTTATGATATAGCCCATTAACAGGTTTATTGGGAATGCATTTTGCACCAGAAAGATTTGTATTGGTCTGGATAACTTCAATTGGACTTCTCCTATGCAGAGCAATCAGATTTTGCTGGTGACAGCACACATGTGCCATCATTTCAGCTTCAGCTCTCCAGGCTTTCAGACTACTGAAACACAATCATTCTATATTCAGAACATCAAGCGTTTCCGTTAGACCATGATAGCAGCAGGATATCTCCCGATTTTTTTCTTTGCAAGTGCCTTCAGGCAGCACCTATAGATTGGTAGTTTAAGAAGAAAGACAGACTGAGCCATGGCTTTAACTTGTAAACAGGGTCTTTGAAAGAGCAAAGGTGTGAGTTTGTCTCCAGTAAAGCAAACTTACTTTGCTGTTTGCTTTAGGCATTTTTGTGATAAATCTACAGAGTAGGAATGGATTTCCTGTCCATCTCTGCAAACTTGCCTTTTACTGAACCAAGCAAAACTGCCAGAATTTTATTTCCAATGCCAATGCATGTGTCAGGGTCAAAGACAAGGGGTCAAAAGTGCATTTCAGGATTAGGTGCATTTCTTTCCAATGCTTATGCAATCTGCTGTAGTAAGCGAAAATTAAACACTAGGATTTCCAGGGTGTTAAGAGGCAGAATGAGAAGGCTCTGGTATTTTGTTGCTGGCTGCTTTGCTGATGCACTTCTGTCATAATGTATGAGCAACTGACACTTTCAAATGAAGCAGATGAACATTCAGTTTAAAACAGAGATTTCACATATTATTAAAATGAGATTGTTTATATTTTAATTAGATAAACAAAACTAAATTCTATATAGTGTTTTTCACCCCAAGATCTCAGTAGGTTTTGCAAGAAAACTCCAAACCAATTGTGATCCTGATTTTCTTACCAGTTGAGAAAAGTACAATGCAACAACTTGCTTAAAGCCACACAAATTATCAGACTTTGAGCCACTGTTATTGCTTCTCGGCTATTCCGCACATTTCCACACACACCTTCAGCCATTCTAACTTCCCTGTAATTTTAATGACAGCCCTGGCAGGTAGCACCCAGCAAGTGATGTGTACACACCACCAACTAAATATCGTCTATTCTACAAGTGTTACATCAGAGAGGAAATGAACGTCCTACTCATACCATTAGCATGTGTCCATCAAATTGACAAATGAAGATAAATCAGCTACTGTGCTGCTTCCATCAATATAAATACATAAAGAAATAATAAACATTATAAATTTTTAACTACCTATCTGCTTCTACCTGCAAACATGAAATTCCCTCACGCTTCAATAACGAAAAAAATACACTCAATGAAGTCTAACAAATGTGCCATCTGTTCTGAGAAATCTGATAAACCGAAGCAGCAGTTAAATGGGACAATACTGACCTCCTGCGGCAGCTTTGCAGAGAAACAACTTCGGAAGCAAATGGCTCATTTCTGAAAACGCGGGAATTTGCTATGTACTATCCTCATCATTTACCACCGTTGTTGGCAGCTCCAGGTGAAAGCTCTAGTCACTGGCAGGGGCTCTCAGCCTCAGACACACACTTCAAAGTCAAAGCGAACACCACAGCTCCCAAGGACAGACTGAACAAGGCAGCAAAGCTCAAAGAAAGAAGACTGTTGCAAATAATCTTTGCTGCCTTGCTTCAGTTTAAGTCTATTACATACATCTCTTTCTTCTCTTTGGCAGTGCACATTGAGATTTGAATTAAACATGACGATCTCCCAAAAATCCCCAAAGAGCAAAATCAAAACTAAAAAACAACAAAACCAGCCCCACCACCACAACACGCACACAAACACCCTTCTCACAACAGGATGGTTAAGCAAAAGAACAGATCATTTAACGAGATGGTACACTTTCCAGAATGGGCTGGTCTCGAGAACCAGCTTGGTGAACTCCTCCAGGAATAGCCGAAGCTCTTAAAACTGGAGTAGGCTTCCTCCCAAGCTAGCATCTGTAGCTCACTTGTCCTGAAAAACACTAGCTTTACACAAACTGCACCCTAATGTAGTTCACAGGCTGGTCACATCATTATCATGCCTTAAGCTGTACTGCTTCATCCATTAGGAGAAGCCATTAGCATCTCTTCTGTATTGCTTGTTCCCTAGGCATTGAGATGATCGCTAGCTGCATTTACCTTAAGGAGCATGGCCAAGAAAAAGAGGTGATTTTCTTCCCCAACTGAAGGAAGAGGTGGAGATGTTCATACCCTCTGTTCTGTAACCTCTTCCCAGCACAAGACCAAAATAAAAATGTATCCTTAAGAGGTAATCTATAAAAGAAGCGTAACTACCAGCTAGAAACTTCATCCAGTTTTCATGCACGTAACCGGTAGCACTAGGTACCTTTGTACTTGTTACAGGCTGTGGCTGGGTACTACCATGATGATGATGACGACCCTGAACATCACTTACAATCTTATTTTTTATTAATCTGATCTAAATAAAGAGAAATACAGGGAGCAAGCAAAACATGATACATTAACGCAAAATACTTGTGAGCACTATTACAGTAACCCACAGTCCACAGAAATAGATGGTCCAAATAGACACAATGTTAAAGAAACATTTGTAGTCATAAAACACACCAACACAGAACAGCACATGCATTACCTCCAATACCTGTCAGAGCTATGCTTTTTATAGCAAAACCGGCGCGTCAAGCACTTAAAGAGGCCCAGCTAAATCTCCACGGGAGGTCTCTCAGCCTCAGTCCTCACTGAGGTTACACCAGCACAGTAAGAAGCATGTAGCAAAAACATAAAACTTCTGAACTCAAGAGCCAACTCATTTTACAACTTGGAGATGTCAGAAGCATTAAAAGATAGGGGGGGGGGGGGGAAGATTCCTGCAGACTCCTTTTAAGTAAGCAGCTTAAACCATTATACTTCCAAAAAAAATCAAGCCCATAGTACCTGAACAAGCACAGCAATTTCTCCTGAAATTTTCTCCATTCAGGGTAACAGTGCAAAGGAAATAACAAGCATACGCTAGTTCCAAACTAAACCCTGGGAAAAAAAACAATTAAAAAAACCCTACAGTCACTCCCTCAAGCCTGCACTGCCGAAACCCGCCCCTCAGCTGGGCGGCGCCATTTTGTGTTCTAGAACCATCCCCCGGGGCGCGGGGTGGGGGCTGCAGTGGCGACCTGCCAGGGTGAGGTGAGGTGAGGTGAGGTGAGGTGAGGTGAGCCGAGCCGAGCCGAGCCGAGCCGAGCCGAGCCGCGCCGCTCAGTTTTCACTTTCTGCTTTCACATTTCTCCTGTACTACAAGCTGTGCTGCACATTACGGGGTTTCATTCTCAGAGGAGATAAACGGAAAAACAGAAAACCTTGTTGCATTAATCTTTTTAAACTAATTGTTACTGTGAGGTTTAAGGGGTAAAGATGACTTAGGCCTCAGGCTTGAGGATTGGATTGTACAAAAAAGTAAATTTCATGTGGAGGAAATAATTGTAAAGCTCAACTTGAATAGAAGTGCTTATGACTTTAAAGTCTGACCAGCAAGAAGCAGGTAGTGTGTTTATTTAAATGTGTTCTCATAATGCTAGAAGCCCCCACAAAACAGTTCACTTTGTGCTCAAGAACTAGAAAATTAGACTGTCACTTATGAAAGTTACTCTGACCAATTTAATTTCCTTGTGTAAACTGGGTGAAACCTTCAGTGAAGAATTAAAATGAGATTTTGAAGTTATTTCCATTTTAAAGCTCCAGCTGTTCGGAGATCCCTGAGGAGTGCTGGATGCTGTGCTCTAGGAGTGGTGGCACTGCCAGCAAAAAGGCCTTAAATAGGAGAGCCCTTATGCAGGACATGCCTTAGATGGACACCAACTACAATTGCAACTGATGATAGGAAAAACCCATGGGGTCTGATCTGGGGAGAGTTTTCCAGCCTAGACAAAGTACTCTAAGATGAAAATGTCCCTGCTCTGCTCTGAGCTAAGTTATGAAATTTTTCATGTAGCATAAAAGCAAAATCATAAGAATGGCTGCTGGAGATGGAAATGAAAATGAAGATGGAGACCCAGAGAGCTGTCCAGGCTCCAGTGATTTCCATCCCTGAGGTAATGCAACACACGGTCTTGATGCTTGTGAGCAGTTGGTGCCTGCAAGTTGAGGCCTGTAACAATTAGTGATAAGAGAAGTGTTCCATTACACTTTAAATATTAAGAAATTCTTTTACCAAACAATCTTTAAATTTGTATTTAACAAGGCCTGAGTGATTAAAATATACAGAGGAAATATTCTAACCCTGAGAATAGATACATCCTGGCAGAAAAGCTCAAACAAGGCGAATAAGAAAGAACAGTTTGGCAAGGCAAGAGAGTTGGGAAACATCCAAGGAGAAGAAATTGTCCTCAAAAGACTTGTGACCATAAAAGGGAAAAAAGGAGTAGGGTGCTAACTCCCCAAACGACCACCAATGTGTGGAGAAGTTTTTGGAAGATAACGGCCACCTGGTCCTTGATACCGACATGAGTAATTCTCTGCTAGCTGCCTCTGTGTAAAGAACTTACTGTTCAATGTTCCCCTCTGGCTTGCCACTGCATAGAGAGCTATTGTTTAGCAAATTCCTTAACTAGAGATACGGAGTGAAGTTGAAACATTGAGTAGGAGGTCCATACGCTCGTGCTTCTTGCGTGTGCTTCTTGCGTTGTACCAATGAAATATGAGTTATATTGTGTGGACAGTAGCTTAGAACCAATCACAGCTTGTTTAGCTGTATGCGACCACACCCTAATAGTATATAAGATGCTCTGTACTTAATAAAATTGGATCAAGCTGGCAAACCATATTGGTGTTATTCTTGATACGTGGGCTTTATCCGTCGACACCAATGACCACCCAAGACCCTCGCACATGCGTTTTGCAACACCAGCATTATGTAAATATAATAGATAGGCAGAAAGGTGGAGACTTCTTGGAAAATATATGAATATTCATGTATTTAAGGTATATAAAGGAGTAACTTTTGTTTTAGTGTATGCACATTAGGTGGAATGATCCCTCCTGCATCAAGGACTGCAATAAAGAATGCCTGCTTTCTAAAACTCCAAAACAAGTCTTAGAGAGTTCCTCTGCAGGCTTTTATGGTAACAGTCTTAACACGTTCTACCACATCTTAAAATGTCTGACTTAATTACTACCAAGGTCCTTGATGCCAGTTGGAGCCCTTCCTCTATTCCTAACTTCTGTGACAGCAGATATTCATAAATTAATACAGGCTCAAGCCTCTGCCATAGAAACTGCTGTAGTGACTCAGGTTATATTGGGACAGTACTAAAGTCAGTTGGGGTTACTTACATGCAATAGAGAGAAACACAGACCCTCAGGTGTTCAATAAGCAGTCTCTGAAAATCAAATTGAGAATTTTTGTATTAAGTGTTACATGATATTTATGTCTGTTGTCTCTGCATTCCATAATCCAGTCCACTAGCTATCTTTTCTCAAACTAGGTTCATGAACTTTGAAAATGAGTCATCTTCTGGTTTATGTAGGATTAAGAAATTTTCCCCTCCCTCCCCATAATCCAGATAAATGATATACACTCTGTCCTGACTACTCAGAGCTGCCAAGCGCATTTATCTCGCCTAATCTTCTTTTCCAGGATCCATGCTGACTACCCCTTAAGCAATTACATATATCTAAATGTTCTGTGTGCATAATTGCTCTCCTTGTATTTTCTGCCACTGAGATCAGATTTACAAGCCTGCAGTGTTCTCAATCTTCTTCTAGTCATCCTGCTTCTATTAGATGCTCACTGGTGCCTAATGTCGTGTTTTGTCCTTTAATAAATTTTCAGTAAAATATATACATTTTGAAGAGATAGTCAAAATGGCCGCCACCAAGACTCAAGAAGGAAAACTTTCTAAGCTATGTGTGTCTACTCTCACACAGTCTAGAGGCTTTTCCTTTTTTACAGGCCTGACAATTTTGAAAATCCAAGTTGAAAGTGCCTTTCTTAACACTTCCCTGATCAGGGCAAGCAAGCTGGCCGAGCTCCTTGTCTGCTGGCCACAGCCCCTGGCACCTGGCCGGGAGAGCGGGTGGTGGGGTACCCACAGCCAGCCCTGGGGCAGGGGCCCGGGGAGGCTTCCCACAGCTCTTCCCCCCAGAGCCGCTCCCGGCAGCCTGATCCTTGAGCAGCTGCGGAGTGTGAGCCAGGGCCGACCCACAGGGTGGCCAGGGCAGGGAAAGGGGCTGCAGGGCCAGTGGCACTCTCAGAGCCCTGACATCCGTCTGCAGTATACCCTCATGATCTAAATCTGTATCTCCAAGCTTATCACTTCACTATTAAATACATTCCCTTACATTTTTCATATCTGTTTAGTATTTCTTCTGTTTCCTATATTGTCCCTAATAGTTACTACCCTACTCTTAGTCTTCTGTGTTGTAACTCTCCTTTCCCTACTGAAGGAAACCCTCTTCAAAAATCAGATGAGACCAATCATAACCTGAGATCTGAAACTAAAATAGAATGAAGACTGAATAAAAGGGTAATATTTTGCTGAACTTCCATTCAACTTCACATATATTGCCCCAGAGAGAGGAGGAAATAAGAGTCATTAGCTCTTTACCGTGAGGGGCCTGCAGCCACTGTTTCCAGAGTTCCCCTCCTTTCAGCTGGACTTCTTGTTTCTAACTTGCTCTCTTCCCTTCCTCTGCATTAGTTCAGCATTAACCTCCAGAAGTGAAACCTCTATGTCTGTGGGATATGCTGGCACTTACCAGGAATGCCCCTGTGGTAACAGTTTGATGAATCAAGTGTTTAGAAGAAGCTGGACTTTTCTCCTGATAGAATCAACTAGAACAGTTCTCAGCAGGAGGGCGGAGGACACTCTGCAAAGCTCTCCACTTAATTGCAGTGAGTAGATAACATAGAAGGGGGATGTCAAAAGTACAAGTAAAGGTTCAGCTAAGTATTATGCATCCAGTTCACATTGACTACGTACATAATATTCCGTTTGTGCTTTTAGAAGTCAGGTTGAAATGAACAGTACTGTTATGAAGTACGCAGGCTGTGTGTAAATTGGTAGAAGCACTGCATGCTGCAGAATGGTGAGAGACTTAGTGGGCATAGTAGGTACTGGCATGTTCCACTCAGTGCTTGGCTCCCAAACAGCCTTGAAATGCCTCTGTAAAAGAAAATTTTATAAAGTGTTGAACATTGCTTACATCTCAGTATGACGAAATATCTCTCTAAAACTGAGGTTTGCTCTTACAGTATTGTTATTTACATCTTGTTTGCATGAAAAGATGAATATTACACGTTAATATTTTAGTTAAGTATATCTTCATTTATCCTAATGTGTTTAACTTGTTTTCAGACAGAGGATTCTGTTTATGGATACTGGTTATCTTGTCCTTTCACTGTGTCTCTTCATGCTTTTTTTCTTCTTACTATCTGTTGCCTTTGTGTATCACTGTCATCAGCGTACACAGTTCCATTTATATTGAAGCTAACTATCCACTAAAGACTTGAAACAGTCATGCACAGACTTGGTTCCTGTTTATTTTTCCTTTAGCTGATCAGAGAAAGTACAGTCCTCCACAGTCCAGGCAGTATGGTGCTCTAGGTCCTCAGGCAGAAAATTGGAAGCTACTGCTTCACCCAAGCAGCTCTTCATAATGCCTCTCTGATGTTCACACACCTGGGAGGGGATAAAAAATACCTGCTGCCGTCACCCACTGGGCTATGTATGCCTGTATTGCCTGTTCTTGCAAGGAACAGTAGAACTACTGCAAGACTTTTGATTTACAATTTAGATTAATTAGGTTGAGAAAATATACAGAACATCACACAAAGAAACATGCTTTACTTTCATTCACCCTTCTCCTTTTCACAAACTCTTCCTGCTGTCTTCCTGTGGAAGCTGAACTCGGGACAAAATAAAGCACCCTTGTATACCATGACACATTTGTTCATTTTCAGTTCTCCAGCCCTACTCCCATCTTTTGAAGTTCCACTGTCGCAAAGCATGCGCTGCTCAAAATATTTCTCTCCCCACTCCTGCTAGAATACTGAAATACAGAATTCATCTTGACCTTGTGCCTTGTCCGTTTGTAATGCTTCTAATTGCCTGTCTGCTCCAGCATAATCATAAAACCTTTTAACATCTCAGTCCAGTTTCCAGAATTTGACCTTCGTCAGCCCTTCTCATGAATAACAGGCCAAATAAATTCACTTAGACTACTGGCAGTGCCAGCATCATTCATCTTCATCTTTTCTTACTGGGTTTCTCCCTGGCTATTTGCTGCTTATAAATATAGAATAGTGTTTCACTTATTTCTACATTTTCTTAATTCTCTTAATCTTTTTCTGTCATAGAATCGTAGGATAATTCAGGTTAGAAGGGATGACAGGATGTCTCTAATCTGCCCTCCTGATCCAAGCAGTGTCAGCTCTGAGGTAAGGACAGGTGGTTTTATTCCATTTGGTCTTGAAAATCTCCAATGACAGAGATTGCACAGCCTCTCTCAGCAACCTGTCCAAAGTGTCCAACTGTCCTCATGGTGTGAAAGGCTTTCCTTATGTCCACTCTCAACACACGTGTTTCCATTTATGTCCATTATCTCTTGTTCAACAGCTCCCTGTCTCCCAGGACCTTTCCTGCAGAGCTGCTCCCCAGCCTGGATCAACTACAAAGGGCTCTTCCTTCCCAGTTACAGCACTTGGTGTTTGTCCTTAATGAATTTCATCAGGTCCCAGTTGTCAATTCCTGCAGCCTGTTTAGATCCATCTCAATGGCACCCTTGCCCTTGAGCATACCAACTGCTCCTCCCAATTTGGTGTCATCTGCAGACGTACTGAGCATGCGCTCCATCACCTCCTCCAGATCACTGCATTTGTTTCTTCCAGCTGTTAGAGAAGGGCACCATTTTCTTCACAGTAGAAGTGGTGTAGTTGGCCTTGTTCTTCCAGTATTTGTCTCAAGGCTGGCATTTGCCTCTAAGATGAGTTCCTCAGGGCTGTTGAACTAATTGAACATATATGGAATATTTGTGCTACCTATTTATATCTTTTGAGTCAACAGAACTAAGTGGCTAGGACTGGGATACAAACCAAAGCTTCTTTTTTATCAGTTCTTTGACTTCTGTTAATCCTTTTTTCCATACCTTTTTTGCCCATCCATCATTCAGGACTTTCATAACTACTGTCCTGATTTTCCTATATGCTACTGACTCCAAATTTGCAAGCCACTCACTATTAGATGATGATCAGTAATGCTGAAAATTAGACCATTCACTTGTGGAGTTAGAAATAAAAATACACTGGTTGAATCAACAGTCAAGAATGGAAACTGGTATTTGAAATTGTAAAGTACAGGGTTGTTTTGGAAATTTTCCACACAGGCAGTGGCAACAAGCACAACAAGCTGTGCATCAAATGTATCAGGCAAATAAAGTAAATAAAGTGTGTGTGTGTGTGTGTGTATATATATATATATAAATAAAATGAGGATCAGAAACTCCAAGCAATTAAAATTCCTACTGTTGACTAAAAAGATTTGTGTGGTTGAGTGCTGGTAGGGGGAGGATAGCAGGAGGTCAGAAAACAGTATGTACATCAGTCTTGAAGGTTCAAAAGAAGATTTTCCTGTTCGTATGGGCCAAATGTGTCTTTCCTGTCTCCTGGCAGTGGGCCAGCCTGAAGGACTAAGAGCCTGTTACCGTGACTGTTGGTTACCAGGTAAGCTGTTCCCTCAGCTCAAATGGTAGAACTGTGTGCGTTGGTACAAGAGGACCTTTTCCCATGAAATGTTTCTCTAATTTCTCTGCTCTACTACTGCTGTGTGAGCAATAGCTTTCCCAGGTTTCTTTAAAGTAAAATCTACAAGCTGTTTAGCCCTTCCCTTTGCCTTTTACCAACACAACAACCCCATAAAATGCAGTGCAAGCCCTATCTGCACATATCCTTACTAGTACAGAATCGTCACTGGGGCTGGGGTAGGTGCAGTGGCTTTGGGGACCTGATCAGGTCCACCCCCCTGTGGTTGCTCTCACTACCAGTTCCTAGACTGCAATAAAAAGATTTGGAACTTAACTGCTCCACTCTTTGATACCGATATGAATTACAGTAACCCCAACAGCATACTATCAAGACTTAAAAATACATGTAAGGGGACAATCTGTATCCTTATTCACCTCTTATCAAGATACTCCCAAGCACTGATGCTTCAAAGTTTTATGCCTGTGCTTAAATGTAAGCATGGTAAGGAGCCCTACTGAAATCAGTGGAACATTAAGCACAGACAGAAATCCTTCCTGTAATAGTTTTCTTAATGTAATTCCTAATTCCTGCTGTCTACACACTTTTTCTTTTTCTGTAACTATTAAGGACAATTTTTCATGCTGGCAAATGCCCTATAACATTACACAGCAGCCATTATTTTGGAAGCTAGTGTCACAAAATAGCCAATCCTCCTCGAGAGCCCTGTCTCGGGTTATAAAGAAGCCATTTCAGACAGAAGTCTCATTTCTCTAAGGTTTTAATTAAATACAAATTCAGGCAACTAAGAGTTATAAAGTAAACAAAAAACACTGCAAAGCCACAAGTTCCCTGAGCTCAAAGCTACAACTCCAGGTCCCTCAAGACACTGCTAAGCTTACCATTCAATTTATCTCTGAACTCCAAAATCTCATCAAAAACTGTGTATATTGCAGGAGGCTATATATTTCTATCTTATTATACAGTTCATCTAAGCTCCTGTTACACTGTAATCCCTAGATGCGCAAGCATTTTTGTATGTGAGTGGTTGTAAAGTTAACACATTAAACCAACAGCTTAAATAAAGATATGCCACTTAAAAGAATATGCAGTTTTAATTTAATTATAGAGCACGTGAGAACAGAATGGTTAAAAACTTGGGTAATTTATGTCATTATAAGTTAGTGTAAATCAAAGTCATGTAAATTAGGTCAGAAATCACTGATATAATTTGAAATTAAGTTAACTGACAGGTATGCACAGGTCTGTCATAATTCACTAATGTGTTTTTTCATTTAGGAAGTAAATTAGATTTAAATTTGGATTGTCCATTTTGACAGCCAGTAATCGAAGTGAAAAAAATTCTAAAGCAAAATGAAACACTGTTTTGAAACTCTGGTTCCTGCCCCCAGCCCCAACAGAGTGAACACCTCAGTCCTCACAGCCGGGCAGCTGTCGCCAGTCCACGCTCAACGGGAGCATCCCCTTCTGCCCTCATACCCCCGTGAGTGGTTGTCCTGCTTATCGCCTGCTCTGACAGATGCCACAGAGGCACAGGTCACCACAGAGCTCCTGCAGGCGCCTCCTGAAGGCACGTTAGCGTGCTTTGGAGCAAGAGGGCCTGCTGCTGTCATCCTCTCTCTCCACACGCAGCATCCTTTCTGAGCCTCATGAGCAGATGGGCAGCCCCTCTGAAGAATGTACTGAGAGAGGGGCAAATTCTCCCTAACAAACTTAGTTATTTCTTGAGATATTAACCACTGAAAAATTGGTTTCAGCCAGCTGTCCTAATTCAGATACCCATATTCAGCTCTGTAGCAGAAAACACTCAAACGCATTGATGGACACTTGTGTGTGTGTGTGTCATGTCACAGACGGGTGGTGTCAGGCAAGGCTTAGAGAATTATATTTCAGCTGTTTCTTAAGAGCTTGAGCACACAGAAGAACTTCATTCATATGAATTATTTTTAACAAAGTTTTTCTGTGAATCTGTATTAAGAATGGAACTAACACATTACACAAATACTGAAGCAATGAAAAGCTGGACAGCAAGGTGACTGGATTTTATATGTCCTTATTTCACAGAACCTGAGATGTTCTCTGAGGGGCATCCTTCTCATTAAATACACCCTTCTAAATCCCCAACCCCACTACTTCAGTTATAGTCCCCATGTTTCACAGCAGCCTGCATCTTCTCACAGGCCCATAACAGGTAGGGGAGGGAAAGATACTACTAGAGTTGCATCCTAAGCCACTTGTAACTCAACAAGTCAGTGTATTAGTTTTGAGGAGAGCAACTGTAGCCTAGTGATCTGGGTATCAGCATGTCGTCTCTCCTTTGCTCAGGGATGTAGCATTTGGTGCAAACGGCTTCTGCCTTCCTCCAGCTGTAGTAATTTAATGCTGAAGTGACAGGTGCATTGATCACTTGGCCAGACCCGCTTCCAGACAGCAGACAGAAGATGGGAAAAACGCCAATCTGCCATCTTGTAACTTACATTTCTTTTTGCGTGATGAGAAATGTCACCAACTTCTGTCAACCTGGCTTTATTTGAAATCTACTGTATAACATACAGTAGGAAATGAAAGATGCTAAAAGATCATTTTGAACCAAAGTTATGTTTTCCTAGAGATTTTTACATTTGCAGAAAAGAGTCTCTTAATAAGCAAAAGGATTTCATGCATCATCTGATCTTCCTGTTTCACCCCCAAAATTATGAATCCCCGCATACCAAAGCAGAGGCATATGTAGAGCTCTGACATCAGTTTTATTTTTCTTTCAGTGTTAAATGGAGAAAATATTAAATTTTGGAAGTTCAGACAATCCAGCACTCCACAATCCAGCAAGTGCAGTTCATACATTTACTTTATTTTTATTCGTTTGCAAAATCCCTATAAAACTGGGAATTTGTCTATTAGTAAACTGGAAATTTGGAATGCAAGGAGGCAATTTAAACCTTCTTTCTAAAAAAAACCAAAAAACAAACCCAAAACAGCAACAACCTGTTTTATAAATCTGATGGGCATGGACATCCAGCTGTGCACAAAAAGCCCTTGGAGATTACATCACTGGCACTTCTGCTACAGAGCTTCTACTGGGAAGGAAATACTTCTTATACCTTAGTGCTTCCCAAAACAGCCAAGACATTTCCTCAAATGACTCACTCCTGGAAAAAGTCATGTTTCTGTTGAACTCACAGGAGCCCAACTTTCTGGGAAATTGGTAGTATATATTGCTTCATGGCTGCAAGAGCACTCGTCTAGTAAGAAGTCTACCTTTCCCTGATGGCTTTTCAGTTTATCAGTTATGAGAAGAGAAGCATACCATTTTTGGAACTGATCCATACTTTACTTACTTACAACAAATTTTTAACAGCAAAATGGAGCCAAGTGGAGAGAATGAGAACTTTGTGGTTTACAGTGACCACCTTTTCACGGTGCCTCAGCCCAGCAATAAACCAGAAAGTACTGAGTTTTTATAAAGAGTTCTGTCACTGTTTGAAGAACATGAAATTCTTCTCTGTGCAGATACTGAAAGATAAGACTGCTATGAAGCCATGCTAGTAAAATCAGCTTTAGAAGATAAAGGGCACAACACTAAGTCAGCAAGTTACATTTCTCTTAAAATGGAGTAAATAGGCTGTATTAAATTTTTTTAATTCCAATATTGTATTTCCCTGGAACAATAGTGGAAACCTAAAAGAAGAGAAACATTTATAAAATGCTAACTGTATCATCAGAAATAAATCAGAAGAGACCAGATGATAGAAGAAACTGTTTCATTCATGAAAATCTGCCCTTTGGGTTTAGAAGGCCTGGAAGATAGGAAGTGAAGTGCATCTTTGCAGTCTAAACAGAAAATGAGACTTTAAAACCAGTGACTTCTCTTTATCCCTTTGGCTGACAGGGAGCAATGAATAAATGAATATAAACATCAAATAACCCAGAATGAAGATTCAAGCAGGTCTGATTATTGCCAGACTTTCACAATTGCTAAGCTGGCAGAAATTGGCATTGCTTCTGTAAAAAGCAGCTGTTCTCTCCTCTGCACACTGAAATCATGTCCCATTGCAATCCCAATGATTTTGACCCCAAACCGTTCCTGGACACTTGTCACCCAACACAAATACCTACAGAGCTGTGGAGCCAGAAACACAAAGCCAGAGAAGAAAAGGGAAGAGTACAACGGATTCTTGCAACAGCAACAGAGCTTAAAAGTGATGGGAAAATTACTTGGTTCCACTGTCTCCTGCAGTATCTACAGTGCTCTCTTGGGTATCTAGACCCAAGGGAGGGAAATGTCATGAAAGGTGTCTTGGAGACTGCATTCTCCAGAGCAACTTCTACAAGGCTTTATGGTGGAAGGATGCTGAAGAGGTGGATCCCCTCTGACAATATATAACTGAACAGTAGTCTTTTCTTCACAGAAAGGACAGTTACCTAATTTTTCATTTCCTACTGGAACCCCTGAAATAATGATTCCTTATTCTTGACTTGGTATGAAAAAGGTAAGAGGAACTGTTGTTTCTGTATTTTTTAAAAAAATATTTATGTCAAAGATGACAGACTGTTACTGATTTTGTAACTGTTATATGTAAAAGCTATGATTTTCACCTTGTAAGCATTAAGAACATTTTTTCTTGGCAGGAAAACCATGTAGCTAACAGACATGACATTTAAGAACATACTTGCCTTTCGCCTTTGTAATCTGTCACAGCCTTTTGTAAAATAATAATAATAAAAAAAAGAAATGATAGCCGGATGGAGTTTGGTATTTATTTTTTATAGACTACATATGGAGCAAAATGGAAAATACATTGCTAAGTGAGTATAGATTGCTAAATTTTATGATTAACATACTGAAATAAAGTATATTTATCTGAACAGAATCCAAATCTTTATACACATTTATACAAAATGATTGAATATCTCAGCTTGGGACTTCCCACATATTTAATTATGACAGCTTGATGTTCATGATCACTTTGCAAGAATTTAGGCAGAATTACCCCAAAACTCCTGGTTAAAAGGATTAACATAGTGAAGGTTCAATCTACGTAGTATTTTTGAGCCATGCTGTAAAAGTTAATGAATGAAAGGAGCTACCCATTTAATCCAGTTATAGTCAGTGTGACTTACTTCAAAACCTTTTAGGTTGATTTTCCTTACACTTCAAAATAAATTTTGAATTGTCAAAACCGCACCCAAGACATTTTTTAAAAGCACTACTAACAAGACCCTTGGACTGCAGTCTAGCTTGGAATATAGTTTTCATTGAACATAGCCTTTGAATATATCTAAACAACTTTTTGTGAAAGAGGTGCGGTAGGTAGGAAAACTTGTATTGCCTTAACATTTGATTTTTCTGTAACTCTGGTCATCCAACTATTCAAGCATGCAGCTAAGAGAACAACATTTTTTCAATATATCTCTTGTCATCTTTGATTCTTCCAGTCATACTGTCATCCTTTGAAACTTACCCCAGAGTTGCAACACTTTACTGTAACTAGCTCCACACCCTTCTTTTTCAAATTAATATATTCAAATTAATACATTCTCCCTTTTGTGGAAAAATTAAGTATTGGGCTGGGTAACAACATATACAAGGTGCAACACATACATAAACTAAATCATACTGCCAACACCTTATATAGAAATGTCTGAAATGGTGCCTAGGAAGCAAGAGTTCCCCAAACCACCCCCATTGCTGTTTGAACAATTGTACATTTTAGTAAACACAAAAATGATTCTGGAAATGTAAAAGAGCTTAAAAAAACTAAGTCCATAGATGTTTCTCTTTTTTTTTTTTTTTTTTACCTGGGAAGTCCCATGTATCCTAGGGTGAAATATAAAGATTAATCCAATTTAAGAGTAGGCAAGGTTGAACCACCCCATATTTAAGAATTGAAACCACTTGGAAACTTGAAGACTCCTATATTTCGGTGTTAAAAAAAAAAAAAAAAGAGTATCAGTGATTAACTGCCATCTAGGTTACCTTGAAAACCACAAATACATTTTCAAGATAGAAGTTCCAGAATTCTGCTCCTGTGGCACATTTGTTTTTTAGTTTCACCAGTATCCATCAGCCCTGCAAGACAGGCGACATCGGTATTAGTGAGCCCATGCCACCTGCTGTGGCTGCAGCAGCCTTAACAGACTGCTGGCTGCTGAACAAACCAGGGCAGGTGGAGGGGTAAACGACACACTTTTATTTCACAGTTCAGTGTTTAGAGCACTAAGACTGGGATTCACTCACTTGCTCTGTGGGAGAAAAATTCAAAATTGCAAATCTTTCCTCCCAGTAAAATGCCCAACTCATCCCTATTAGGTGCTTTATGTTTGGGAGACAAGTGATCCTTTCTCCTTCCTGGTCAAACTGCTCCATTTACCACTTAGCTTCTACCAGCTGAAGGGAAGGGATGGTTAGAGCACTTCCCTGTAGGTGGAAGAGACAGTTTTGGATCATCTCAGGGGGGGGAAAAATTGGATACTGTCCTAGTCAGTATTGTCACATGTTTTTTTTTTTGTAGATGTAGCAATAAGCAATTTGAGAACAGCTTAACAAAAATCAGCAATAAATCCAGAATGGCATATACTGCCTTCCAAATATTAATGTATTTTCCCACATTTTAAAAATGGAAATAAAGAACCCCTTAAAGAATTATTTAGCTACTTGATTTCAATAAAATGCTGTCACTTCTGATTATGTATGCCAAGGAAAAAACCCAAACAAAAAGAAACCACACAATGAAATAGCAAGTCAACTGTCCACCTCAGTGTTCTTCAAATTTTTTCTTCTTGTGGCTTTTATCCCCATCTCCAATTTTTCATATCAGTTTTAAACTTAATGTGATTTTTTTAAAATATGGTGTCAAATTTAATAAAAATTTAGCTGCCTGCAAGTGTAGAGGATGTACTGAGAATCTTCCTGATCAAGCACTGAGGCCCAGGATGTTTCAAGGCTCGTATTTTCAAAACCTCCTGTACCTTTTTTTGTGTGTACATTTATCATATCCCCAAGCCAGTGGCACGTTGACAGAGAAACACTGATCCAGCCTAATCTAACTCTGGAAATAGTTCACTGAATTAAGGAGCAGGGGTGGGGGGAAAAAAAAAAAGGAAATCACTGAAAGCACACACAGATTTCAAGAAGAACTGTAAATATTTATGATTTAGATATACAAATCCTGATGGTAAAGAAAGAATCAACAACTGTTTCTCATGCTGGCAATATATATTTATTGTCATTCTGGAAATAGGTTACCATATGTATATCAGGACTTCAGACTAAAAATAAATTGGAATTACGCCGGTTGGAAATGAAAGGACTGAATCTAAAGCTGACCTTTAGAAGATCTTCAGTTCGTCTATTTTTTTGTGGGTGGGTGTGTCCCTTTTTTAAAAAAATTAAAAGCTGAACATCTTCCCCTTCCCCTTCATTTTAACCTCACAAAAATAAATGATCATCCAAATGCAGCTTTTTCTAGTTTTACTAATAATCTGCTGGCAATCTCAGAACATCTATATTGTTGATTCTACAACTTCAGAAAGAAGCTAACCTTTACAAACCATGTTCTTCCTCCACTTTACCTGGCTAGTGAGTCCAACTTTAAGGACCAGACTTAAGCAGATTAAAGATTTGCTTATATTAGACTACTGTGGTTACATTATTATGGTGCAAACCTTCAACATACATGCTTTGCTGTTCCAGAACAAGCTGTATCAGTGCAAGATCTGACACTCTGTGCAAAAGAAGCCACAGTGCTATAAATTCTTGAAATACCTTTCTTCTCCCTCTCATGTATTGACTAATATCTTCCTCCCACTAATTTCACCAATCCCAAATACTGTCCCCAAAAAAGAGAAAGATGAAGATATTTCATGCTTTTGTACAACAAACAAACTCCCCACTCCAAAAAAATAAAATCTTCCTACTCTGTCTGATCCCCCATCCAAAAACACCCAGGTCAAAGCTCAATGTTCCTCACCCTCCCAACCCTCTTCCAGCTTTTACGTATCACCATTAAAACAAATGCATACAACTTACTGTACAAATATGAAACTGCAGGCATTCAAGTTACAGAACATTCTGAAAATATTTCAAGCATAAAAAGTACACTTGATAATTGCAAAAATAAAGTTTCACTTTTTTAGAAAACATTTTGATTAGAGCTCAAGCAAAACAAACATTTAACAATTCCTACTTCAGTTTAACTTCATAAGAACACCACCTTCAGAAGTTAAAAACAGAAAACTCAGATTTTTGGTGACAAAGTATCTGACCATGTCTTTTAATGAAGAGAAATGGTATATACAACAATGGCACAGACCTTAAGCATCAACAACATATTTCAGCCAAAAGTAAGTCTACAAGTGATCTGAGTCATTCTTAGCATCAAATGGTACTGATTACTAAGAACCATAATCTGCTAAGAACAGACATTAAGTTAGACTGGTACGAATGAGAGGAAAGATCCATGACATCAAATAGGCTCAGTTTTTGTCACTGAACTTGTTTTAGGCTAACAATTTCCCTAGTGCAAGACCATGTTTACCTGATTAAATGAAAACTCATAAATGTCACAATTTAAGAACACTTATACAAAACTATTTTTTTCTTTTAAAAAAAGTGCCACATACCATACTTTTACTAAAAAAGTTACAAACTAATGGAAGACTGTCTGCCTCCATCTCTTGTCAACAAGGAAAGGCCAAAGTGATTCTTTGATCCCAGCTCGAAAAGGCGTTCTTTGACCTATCCCCAGCATCTCCAACTTGGAGCAGTCTAGCTGAGCATTCCTCGGACGAAGAGCACCCACAACCGGACAATCGGTGATCTAAACAATAAACAGAGAAAAAACCCAACACACCAACAAATAATCAGAAATGACAGAATAATAATTATTTTTACATATGCTCATGAAGTCTTCCTTCATAGGTTTCTATATAGGTATGTTTCCTTCTTACCTTCCAGCTATTTTGTGTGTGGATTTTATTTTTTTTTTTGGGGGTGGGGTGGGTATTTGTTTGCTTGTTTTATTGTTAGTTTCATTTCAGCATAAGAGATGTCAGGCAGAGCAACGTGAAGTATCTTAAGTTAAATTCTTCTCACTCAATTACTGCGCATCATTTATGCTTTTCTATGCTTCATTCCTACTTTCACTCTATGACTATAATCACAAGGTAAGAAGTGCTCTAAAATGCTGACAGAACCATGTCTTGATCAATATACTTGAAGAGAAATACATTTGGGCAGAAAAAGTTCAGACTAACTTAGTGTTCTTCATTCTTTTTCTCTCCATCTTCCAAGCCATATTTCAGTTCCATCCTTTACTAATTCAGAATCCTTGGCATTTATTTTAGAAATAAATAAAATCTTATTTACATGTTATATTCTCATAACATTATCAGCATGTCTTTAAGAGTAGTCTTACTTTTAAGTGTCAATAAACCGGCAGGAGAAGAGTTTTAAGCAAATCAAATATAATTTGAAATGCATGCATTCAGAAATAAATCTGGACACTGAAAAGTTCTTACAGATTTCTACTTTCAAGTTAATATTCTGTCAATCTGTAAGCTTTTTTAAAGACAAAAATACAATTAAAAAAACGGATTCACTTGTGACTAAGGAGAACTCTTCTGCAGAAATACCATTATGCTACAGACTGCAAAACTGGTTACTGACTGACTGGGTACTTTTCATAATTCAGCAGGTGAAAGCAGCTGTTGTTTTCCTGAATTAAGACACCAGGCAGCACCCTCAGCAATACATCTGCTGTGCCAGACATACTCAGAGATCGTCCTGAAGAGGAAGCTTATTTAGCTAGCGTGAGACTACTACCTGAAACAATAAAGCACATGCATCCTTCTGCAGGTCGAACAACACATCACTTACTGGTCTCAAGTGGCTGCTGGGAAGGTTGAAAGCATCTGCAATCGCACACGCCATTTCGTACTTAGTCATCTGTTCATTGCCAGACCAGTGAAATGTTCCTTTTACTGATGGGTCCTACAGAACAAAAAGGAAACACAAGTTAATAAAAAGCAGCTAGCTAGCCCTCAGCCTAATTCCTCAGCCACAATTCCTGAGAATTGTGCAGACTAATCTTCCAGCAAGATCCTATCCTGAAAGGCACCTCACTGAAGTTCTAGAAACGTCTCACACATTTTCAGAGAACACCTGCAAGGGATTGAGACTGAAAACTGGTGTTACATATATCTGACCTGACTTTTCACAGCTTCTCTTCTGCAGAATTAACCAGAGGGAAAGGAGTGAGCCAATCAAATAAACTCAAATAGCTGTGGAGGAGGAACTCAGCTACTCTATAGCATTCACTTACTCAAAAACAAATGCAAGAGGCACCACACATATCCCATTCTGAAAGTTAAACTGCAATTCACGTACAAGTCCGATCAAACAAATTGATTGCACCACGTCCACCATATGTGCATGGTCCATTTTTTTTCCAGGTTATATGTACGAAAAATAGAAGTTGTTCTTTGGTTTCGTTACCTTGCAAAAGTGGTAATCTGAAGATGCTGTGGTGAATAAACACACTACAGTATTTAAGTCCAGTGGCTTGGTTTTGCCACTTCAGCGTTCTTAATACAATAAACAAGGGCATCTTTGAGAATTTACATCCAACCACCATGAGGTTTTTTTAGTCCAAAATGTCAATTTCTATAAGGCATATTAGAGTAAGTTAGGTATTTGCATTTCTCTCCTGTATACTAGAAGACACATGACAATTTTCAGAAGGATCTGCCCCATCATTTCACTCACTATTCAAATGTCAGAATATCTACTCACTGTCATGTAAAGATGCTGCAGTATTACAGCTAGTTCTTTCCTTCCTCTCAGTATCCCAGAAATGCAAAGAATAATGCAGGCTGTGTGCAGCTTGCATTTGTTCAGAAACAAAGCCAAGAACTTGAACTGTTTTTACTCTGAAGAGGCTTTAAATTTAAAGTTTCTTTAAATTCTTACCAGCATTCTCTTTTCAGCTAGTTGTCTGCAAACAGTTGCTACATCCTTGACATTAGTAGGAAATCTTTGTTGCCAGTGATCCATGTTGGCAGATTTATTACTGAACTGCACTTTATCAAACATAACAGTCACAGCACTCTCCTCCAGTCTTTCTACCTCTCCATACAAGACAGGAATCCTAAGTACCGCAGCACCTAAAAGAAAGGATATTTTAGAAGTATTAACATTGTTATGAATAGCTATGAATGCTGCAGCATAACCTGAGAAGTGTTTTGGAAGCATCAAGAAATATGTTAGTGATATTACGCATCTACAAAACACAAAGAAAACACAATTAATATGTTTATCCTCAGAATATAATTTTAATTTTTATCAATTAAAACAGTTTATAAACATTAAGTTTACATAAACTTATTTTCACTTACTCCATTGGTTTCCATAAAGTATAACAAGTTTTCATTAACTCCACAAGAGAAAACAGAAGGCCTGTTTGGGTTAGAGCAAAAATTTTAAAAGTAAAAAAAGCAACTGGACTATGAAGTTACTCTGGCACTCCCCATCCTCCCTGGGTAAGAGCAAGAACAAAGATTCCCACCAAACACAAACCACCATATTCAGGCTGCAATTACAGACAAAGATTTTTTGTGAAGCATGCAGAAGCCTCCTGCATATTTACCAGAAAAAAAAGACATCAACCTTGGAATGAATAAAAAGCTTCACAAATAAGGAATAAGGTCACAGAACACAGTAGTAAACACTATTAGGTTTCAAGATAGTGATTTGAGAAATTAACAGTAAATAAGTGCAAAGAGAAGGCCGTTTTATGGTAGAATACATCATACTAGTCTATCTTGGTCATGAAGACTCAAAAGGCCTCTTTGAGGGGAAATCCAAGAAGGCTATGACAAATTCATTAAAAGTAATACATAGGTATTAGATAATAATAGTTATAAATAAAAAAGCTATTTTTGCTTAAGGAAAAAAAATAAAAATCAGTCTTGAAAATGAAGTGGAAGTCACCAAATCACTGCTATTCTTAAAGATTTGTAGGAAAATGCTAACAGCTATTAGAAAAACAAAACCAAAAAGCTATCAAATTATTCTCACAGAAAAGTAAACCAAACAAAGTACTTACACAAGGAAAACAAATACAGTAAAAAACCCAACATGACACTGATTTCCTGCTGCTCTAAAACCAGTTATTTGGTCACTCAGCAAATATGTTCTTCCTCTCTTCAAATACTGGTTGAAATACCTCTCAATATCTTTAGAAATATTCATTGAGAAAAGGACTGCTTTCCTTTTGTTCTCAGAGAGCTGAGACTTGGAGAGCGTTAAATTTCATTACCAAAACATTTTAATTTTATAAGCATGAATACTAAATATAACTTGTATACCCTCCTAACCAAAGTAAAAAAATAGTTTCAAAAAATACACACACACACAAAAACTATTAGTGAAGATTCTTGCATTATACAAAGCAATAGATAAGGAAGTTCTTCACGCAACTACAGACTGAATAGACTGAATTCTACCTATGCAATATTAGCAAATTAGTGGTTGGAAGACTAATACATCTAAAATATTTCTATTTGTATGAAACAGTATCATTATCAAGAACCTTACTCAGCACCACCTCGAAATTCCTTCTGCTAATTCCACTGCTGCAACCCACTACTGCCTGACAGATCGGGCTCAGAAATGTTACGGAACAAAACTGAAGCGCTGACTTGAGGGAAGGATCTAATGAGATACCCATGTACTTCAATCAATACCAATCTAGAAGAGAGAGCAAGTTGCATCCCAGTCAAATTCAGAGATGATCTTTAAGAGGTGGAGTGAGTAACTTTTTATTTAAATTAATTTTTAATTAAATAGGAATTTTCCTATCAAAGTATTTTTTAGAGGCCTATCATTTTCCAATATAGTACATATTTACTTAGTGTAAGACCATCATACTAACGTATCAACTGTTCAATTCTCTAGTTAGGCAGAACAGAATCACTGCGTATCATATTGACTTATCAGAAGCTTCTTCTGCAAGTACATTGAGATTATTTTCGTAAAATTCTTTTTGAAAACAGAAGTGGTACTTTCCTTACAGTATGTGAATACAAACCGAGAGCATGCTAACTAAAATCAACCAAATATCTATTTTATACAAGAAATAAGTTTTAAATTCAAAGGAACATGTTCAGTCCCAAGCTTTTTTCCCTTATCAAGTAGAATTTTTAAAATTATGTTCGTATATTTTGAATGTAAATTTTCATTAAGAAAATATGTAAATAATAAATAAAAAAACCCTAGTTGGTTAAAACCAGAAATATGTTACTAACCCTATAGAAAGTGTTACAGGCAGGAATCTGATGTGTGGGGCAAGCTAGCTGGGTGAAAATAAAATGGATGGCCTGATGGCGTATGTAATGAGAGCAAAACAGGAGATCAGCAAAGAAACCGAGAGTAACAACAAAAGCCCATGCTGATTTTATCTGCACTATTACTGAGTCACAAGTCTGTTTTCTCTTTAAGTAAACATACATTTAAAACAATTGCAATGCATTCCCCTAGATAACAGCAGCTATATATTAACGTGGTAAAGCTTGTATCATTCCAATATATTGACGTATTTTATCTTTCCTTAGGAAGACCTGATTCACAGTAGACAAAGGCTTGTGAACATCTATCAGCAGATTCTAGTAACACAAATGAAGATCAAACCAAGTGAGAAATAAAGCTTTAGTCAAGCGATACGCAATAGGAATCATTTATGAGGAAGGAGAATGACTCCTAAGCACATTCTTTTCTAAATCTCATTTCCATGGTTTTGCAACTTTACCACTGACTTACCACTCTATTATGCAATTATACAAGTAAAAACTCTATTAAAAATGTGTGACTGTATCCTTACCTTCATTATTTTCCAGGACTGCCTTTTCACCCTCCAGTTTGGTTTTACCATATAAATTCAGGGGATTTGGTACATCAGTCTCTTTATAAGGAGGGCTTGTTCCATCAAACACATAGTCTGTACTAATGTAGATCAGAAATGCTCCAACTCCAGCTAGGAAGAAAATGCATAGACATAGTCTATTTTAATTCATGCCTTGTTTGAAATTCCAATAAACCTTTAAACAAATCCGCAAAGACCCTCATCTCCTAGCCCCATTCATTCCCACTGCTCTGTCCATTCACTGATCCTTCACGCAGACATGCCTGCTGCCCTGACACAGAACGGATGGACATCACACCAATCACCGAAATCACTTACAGCACGTTGAGTAACTTACTCATATTTACATCCATGTATAAATAAATGCAGTATTTTTAACAAGAAACCAAATCCATTAGATGGTCTCCTTACCTGCCTCTTTTGCTAAGTTCCCTGAAGCAGCCACATTGAGCTGAGAAGCAGCGTCTGGTTGACTTTCTACAACATCTGGCCTTCTCTCAGCAGCACAATGCACTATAACATGAGGCTGGAAATTAAAGACTGATTTTAAACAAACGTTGTCAAAACACTGCAGTTGCACCCTAACTCTAGCAATGAACTCCCATCAGCAAAAAGGCATTTCACTAAGTTATGTGAAGTAATAAAAGTAGTAGTACTACTTTTAATCATGGAATTCTGAGGAACACGTTTTCCTTAGGAAATGAAGTAGAACCATGCTGCTTCAAGATACCAGAAAAACTGATCATTAGCTTTGTAATTATGATCTTCAGTAGTTTTGATTTTACAGCAAGATTAAAGCTGTAGGTTTGCGGGGTTTTTAACTCTGTATAATAGTATAAAATATATCTCACACACAAAATGATACTCAAAAAAATTCACTGAACTGTTTTTAGATAAGCCATTTACACATGACTTATTTGAATATGCAGACTACTAACAAGTTATTTAAAGCCATTTTACAGAATGGCACCCTGCGTAATGGGTTTTATACACTCCCCTTGCAAATTAGATTGAAAAACAGTGAACTTCTTACCGTACCACACACTAGACTTACAGTTACTGCTGTTGTATTCAAGCATTCAACTTCAAAAGAACTGCCTTATACTACTATGTCAGTAACTCACATTTATCTTTTCCTTTCAACTGTCAGTGCAGGTGTGCTGACATCTGGAACCTGCAGTCCAGCTATGGTGATGATGGCAAAGGTCAGAACTATCTGTATCTACAGAGCAAATCTATACTCCAGATGTTGCAGAAACAGCAGCCATAGATTTTTCAGAGCTCTGCCACAGCAATAGCCCCACTAAAGTCACGTGAACTCAGCACCAGAACAGCACTATCAACTGATTACTAGTTGTATAAAGTACGCTGTTCATCCACTTCATAAACTTACCTGAAACTCATGGATAATGTCATGAACTGCAATAGAGTCCAGAAGATTAATCTGTTCAAATCTGGGCTGAGCTCTCCTGTATCCACAGCCAACTGCATTCCAATTATTTTCATTGAATTCTTTAAACACAGCTCTGCCAAGAAGTCCTGTAGCGCCAGTAATCAAAACTCGCCTACTGGGAATATCAACATCCTCCTAGGGAAATGAGAACACAAAAGGTTTTCTTTCTACTATTACTACTGTTTTGTCTTAAAAAGTACTCAAGGCTACAGTCAGTGCTACTGTACGAAAAGAGCTTTCCTTGCCACATGAATGTTTTGGAGTATCTCATGGAACACAAATGTCTGGTAACACCAATACTGTACCTAGTTAAGTATTTAAACATATTTTTGAAGATAACAAAACCAAAACTTAAATGGGAAACACATTTACTTGCACAACGAGAGGGGAAAATACACCAAGCCACTAATGACGACAGAATTTTAAGTTTATCCAAAATCTGGTAACTGTGCGATGAGCGATAACTGTGAAATGAGGGAAATAAATTAATTTGAAAATGGACACAAAGGATATAATATTTCGGGTCCACATCCCGCAACAAATAACTTTGTTATTATAACAAATATAATTTTAATATAATATTTTTGTTATTATAACAAATATAATTTTAATATAATATTTTTTAATTATTATTTTTATTTATTATTATTAATTATTATTTTTAATATAATATTGTTGTTATAACAAATAACAAATAACTGTGCCTGTTAGAGGCTGCAGCAATACAATGACTGTAAGAACTGAAGACTTGACTTTTGTTATTAAATAGAACAGTAACTCATTGTTATTCAACACAATAGTCTAATAATAGGGAAACCAAAGATACAGCTCTCTCCTCAGTTTTACAAAATCTGAAAGTGATTTGATAATTTAAACTCTCAATCTATAGAACATACTAAAGATTTACTTCAGCTACTGCACACTTCAGTACTTAAGGCAGTTGCATACATGAGTTCACACAAAGTTCATTTCCCTCCACCACTCACTAGACCATCAAGTTTTCAAGACAGCAAACATTATTTCCTTTCATGCTTTCCTTCTGCACGTATCATGAACAAGAGCCTGCTAAAAGCAAAAGCGTATGCTCATGCGCCAGTACAGAACAAAACTTCAGGTGTGCAGAATCCAGAAATCTTGGACTTCCTGACGACTTTATACACAAAACCAACTTGTGATCATTAATTATAATTTTGTAAATACTCTTTACTATGCAAGTCAAATAGCCCAGTCACTTCTGAGCATTCTTACGTTTTCAGCATTGTAACAGACTGCTACTTTTAAACTGCAGCACAGGAAGCAACAGAAATCACTTCCAAATTACTGTCTTTCACCCTTAAAGTTAAAAAGCTTTTGTTTCATAATGGTACATGCAGAGGTGTGTTATGGAAGCAGCCTATCCCAAAACAATTGCTTAAAGTTCCCAGCACACTACAAGTAATTTCCTCAACTCCAAACTTTCAGGCAAAGGATGACTTATTCCTATCAGTACTGGATGAAAATTAGTCATTTATATCTGAAAATGACAGACTAGAGCAAGTGATGTTTTAAAAAATCTACCTTTATCTTTACAGTCAATTTGATCTCAGAACACAAGTTTGTTTACAATTTAAGACTGCACTTTTCTCTGAAAAGCGTGAGAACAAGTATTGTTTTTTTAAAAATTATGTACTTTTTATTTTAGCAAAAGTCTGAATAGAGGGCCATAGGACAGATTATCAGTGCTTCTATAGACAGATGGTACTTGCTAATAACTATCAATGGCTGGTTGCAGAAAACAGAGTTGAAATGTTCTCCAAAATCATCACATATTATCTTTAATAAACAGAAAGCGACCAACACAAAAACATGTGTCATTTGTTAAATCTGACATTTTAAAGCATCATTCATCTAAGTTAGTTCATTCTAAGGATCATAAAGCGGATATTACGTTAGCAGCACAGCTTAAACCAAACACAGTCACAACACTACCAAGCACAGTTTGCTTCCTGTTGCTGTTGTCTGCAAGACTGATTTTAGTCACTTGTTTCTGAGAAGCCAAGATTAAGTGATGGATGTTTCCCATAAATTCAACACAAACAGACTATTAACTTAAACTTATTTCATCTTACCAGAAGTTCAACATTCTGCTAATACAGAACCTGCACAGATTAACTCTCTGTCTGTACATTGCCTTGCTCCTTCGCAGAAGGTCCTGTCTCAAACTACAGATAACAAAACTTCCAGTCCAAGAGACCTCTGAGCTTCGACGTTCTGCCACTGCTGTTTGCAGATGCCTCACAGCTATCCAGGCACAGACAAGTGCCTGGCTGTTAACAGCACTATACAACTCAGGGTATCAACCAGATCATCTTTAACAGTTAGCAAAGCTAAAAATTTAATTGCTGTTACTTGCTTTGTCTTGCAAGGAATTAATCATGGTGCTCTAGAAGAGAAGGTGGCAAAAAACTATAGCTACTATCTACTCGTATCAGTACTTAACTGAAATCATATACGGCATAGCACCTTCTTTTTGACTTTTGTTAAACTCCATTTTTTTCTTAAATATGGCTGGAGTATTAACAATGTAAGGGAACTAACAAAAAAGGCTGCTCTTAACTGTTATCCTAGTGAGGTAGAAAGTACATTTAGAACTTATAGTAATTTTATAGACAGTACTATATGTGAATAAAAAACATTCTAGAATTCAAACGTTATCCTTTTGCCTGCGAGTTTTACAGGCTTGAATGCAAGTTCTTATTTAGAGTAGCCTATCTGCTAAAAAACTTGTACATGTATTTCTCAACGAAGGAGCAATAACATCCAGAATCATCAAATGTGCAAAAAGTTCTCTTAGTAACTAACTTTGAATACTACTACTTAGAAGTAGCTTTGAGCTTTTTAATAAAGGATCCGATTTCACCTTGGTTTATTTGATGTTCAAAGACTAAGAATCAATGCAATAAAGAAAAATTGTACTCAGCAGTCTCATTCACATAAAAATATACAAGCAATAACATCATAATATTAAAAAAATGGAATTTATGAGACCCAAGACTACTTTGTGGACATTATCAAAATACAAATTAAGAGTATAATTTACAAAAATAGTAAAATGGGATGCATTTCACGGTACTTTTTAACCTTTATGTAAAAACTGAACTCGGTAAAATCAAAAATACCACCTTTAAGGAACGCCCACTAAAACCTAAAGCTACTGGGATAACACAGATGGGCAACGTAACATGTCGGCAGAGAAGTCACTACAAGACTGGGCTCTTCCCTCAGCTCTGACATCACCTACAGCAACAGAGCGAAAGGCAACGCACCAGGCTCCCCCGGAGTCAGGCCTGAGGAGCCCACGCGTCCGGCCTCGGCAAGGAGTTACGTGTTTAGTTTCTATGTCAAACACTGCGGCGCCTAAAGCTACACCTGTTGAACACGATTAGTAATAAACGTGACAACAGAAAACAGCAAACCTAACGAAGCAACAGCAGGCGGGATTCCTGCACAGCGCTGCCCGTTACAGGTAAATCCGCTCCGCAGGAGGGCCGCTCGCATGAAGCGGTTTGACAACGCCGCGGCCTTCCCAGCGCTCGCTCCGCTGCGAGCAGAGATCTCTCTGCGGGATTAACGCGGAGGGAGCGAGGGCCGATCCGGCGCCACCCGAGTTCCCCGAGCTGGCGGGTGAGCCCCGGGGGGGGCAAGGAGGGAGACGACCGAACGAACCTGGAATGAAGGGCCCAGGCACCGCGCCTCAGCGGCGGGGCCGCGCCCTGCGCCGCGGGCAGGCCCCGGCCCCGCCGCCGCACTGCGCCTCCGCGCCCCGCGGGACGCGGCCCCTTCTCCGCCCGGCCCGCCGGGGACGCGTCGCTCCGCATTCGGCCCAGGGCCCCGCCCGGCGGCACCACCCGGGAGGGGCGGCCCTGCCGGGCCCGCCGCGGGGAGCCGGGAGCCCCCGCCAGCCCTCGTTGCGCACCCAGAGAAAATCGCCCCGGCACCGCCGCTCACCTCCACCAGCTCGCAGCGCCCCGGCACGAACCGGATCTTGAGCTCCTTCTCCCGGCCGACCATGGCGGCGGCGCGGGGGGCGCGGGCCGGGGCCTCCTCCTGCTCCCGCGGGGCGCGCCGGCGCTGCGGGGGGCGGGCGGGCCCTGCGGCAGGCCGCGCCCCCATTGGGCCGCAGCGGACGCAGGTGCCTCCCACCGCCGCGCGCTCATTGGCTGAGGCGCGGCCAGGGGGCGTGGCCCAGCAGGGGTTTAAAGGGGCAGCGGCGCTCGGGGGACGCGCCGGGCCCTGCGCCTGGGCCCGCCCGCCCGCGCCGGGAGGGGGCGAGGCCGCAGCGATGGGAGAAACGCCCGAGCAGGAAAGGGTAGAACACACGTAAAAGCTTTTGGTATAAAATACGTGAGCCCTGAGCGGTGCTGCAGCAGAGCCGGAGGGACAGGCCCAGCCCGCGGCAGGGAACGCCTGAAAGCGGGGGCCGGGCGGGCGCTCGCCTCTGGCAATACCGTGCGGGTACAGGCGGTCAGGGGGGCCGGTTCCCCACGGGAGGGAAGAGGACGCACAAGGCGGCCCCCGCGGTGCAGAGCCAGGCCACGACCCCGGCGCCGCTGCTGTCGAGTCTTCCCGTGACCAAGTCTGCAGACTGAAACTGCGATCTGTCAGTTGGATAAAATGAATGATCAAGTCCTGTCCTTTACAAGGTGAAATTTCGTAATTAAACCAAAAGAGGTCCTTTGGCTGCTAAGCGACACCTTTAACAGCACTCAGGCACATACTCAATAGAAACTATTTCATTTTTCTGGTAGAATTGCCTTTGAGAAAGTAATGACAGCGTATGCTACTTATCCTATATACGTAATTTTTATGCTTAGAAGATGACAAAATTCACTTTTTTAAATGCAAGTTTATAAGGTAACATGACTCTGCTTTTTATTGGGATACTTCTTCCCCCTGCAAAGGCAGAGACCATGTGCCTAACATTACTTTTTACAACAGGACTAAAAGTAGAAGTGTAAGAATTAGTGGCCAACGCTTACTTTAGCTACATTCCCGCATCTTCACCTGATCAGTTTATTTCAGCCTGATGATCAAAACAGCATTTAATTAGTAGTCAAGGGAAGAAACTAGCTGATACTACAAGAATTAACACACAGCTAAAGAGAAATCAGAAATATCTACTAAAATTGAATAGAAAGACATTGACAGGACAAAGAAGTAGACATACATAACACACTTCAGCCAGCTTCTGCTTGCTTGGAATGCAGATGCCCTATTTCTCGTTGTAATAAACTATGGACATTTAATTCCCTTGCATCAACCTTCTAATTCTATTGAAAATATCTGTAATTCATAACTTGACATTCAGAAGAAAAAACTACAAATAAACACTGAACTGTTCAGCAGGACAAAAGTGAAAACTCCAAGCACATCTCATGACACACCTCTTCCAACACGGACTGAAAGAGGTCACTATACATCTCAGCAAAAACAATTACATGGAAACAGAAGTGTTGCCTTCCGGTAGAAAGGCAGGGAAAAAACATCAGCACTGGTGTCTCAAGCTAGAAACAGAAATTGGTCTGAAAAGTATCTTCACATTTTTGTCACCAGTATAACAGTTACAAAAACTACAATGTGTTAGCTCTGTAACAGAATATAGTATTTTTTCCTCACATATTTACACTGAATTCAGCAGTGTTCTATCTTACAATTTCAATTTTTTATTATTACATTTACTTTGTGAAACACTATGATTCCATGGAATAGACACACAAAAATTTTACTATAGCCCATATAACAGTCATTTAAGCATAATGTATCACTGGGTGAATAAATGCTCTACTCATTAAACTAACATTTCAGATTGTAATTTGTGGAGACTGAAGTGCAATTAAGTCTCTCTCTCTCCCCTCCTGTTTCCTTTTCCCTGTATTCTGTAATCAAAGCATGGCAGCAATCTGTTAATGCAAGTATCCAGAGCCTTACCTGCTCCATTTCCACCAGCATTTCAGGCATTGCCTCAAACTACAGAAGGAATTACCAGCCTAGGAAATTATTGCAGTTCAACTGCGCATTTGTCCCTTTGTCTGCTTTTGCCTGCAGAGAGTACACGGACTGAAAGCAGCAATAGCTCAGTTGACCTTTGAAACCAAAACGCTAATCCAAGCCCTGTATCACGTGTGGCTCTGAATCCTGTTAAGCTTTTGGTTTATTCCCAGTGGTACCATTTAAGCAGCTCAGTATGAACTTAAACTTTTACTTCATAACAGCCGGCATGAGCAAGTGCAGCCATTGTGTGTATAAAAGGTATTCAGAGCGCTGGCACTGAGTCTTACACAGCTTTCCTTTCGCAGGAAACAGGAGGAGGGCTCTAATTAGGTCAGCCAGGTGGAGGGTTCTAGCAGCTCTTCATTTTACATTTAAACTAAGGACAGCCTACACCTTGCTACAATACAGCAAAATGGACAATCAGAGAAATAATTTATTGTTAAATCATATATCCTTTCAATTAAAACAGTATGTTCCACAACATGAAAGTAATTGATTCCCGCAGTGAATACTTCAGTCAGCTGAGCTACCAGTATCAAGGTTTCAGGTTTGAGAACATATTTTCATATGTGCATGAAACTGGCAAAACCACTTAGACTGAAGTTGACACAAAGCACTCAATTTCCCCTTCACTTCCATTCTTCTCTCCCCAGTCTGCTCTACATTATTTACCTCTGTTTTAAAGCTAAACCAAAAATCAACATTGCTCTAAGGCTAGCCATAATTATTTGCTAGAATTTCCCTAATTTTTGTCAATATAAGCATGCTCTTGCTAGCCTAAAGTAACACTTAGGCCAAACTGCCCATTAAGCTAGAAAGATTTAAGAACAGAGACTGTATGCAGGAAGTAGGTAGCCATCATAAAAGCACAGTCGTGTGTTAGTTGCAGTATCTTGTGTCACTTGGTACACTTCCACCCTGTGAGAAATCCTTGCTAGCTTAATGCAGGACATGTCAAACACCAAAAAATGAGGTTCGGTTAAAAAAAGTACCTTAACTCAGTGTCCCTGTGTCCATGTTTTGAGATTTGTGAAACCTTCTATTAATATTTACTTGCCCTAATATCTCTTGAAATAAAATGTTCATTTACATTTTTAAAGACACAATAAACCAGTCCTTGCTTTTTTGGCATGAGGGCTTTTCAACAGACATTTGATTTATGAAAAGTGATTTTGCCTTCAATATCCCCCTAGGAGTAGAACAGCAGAGGAAGTGAGCAACTTTCAGCAACCATGCATGGAAGATTAATGACATCTTAGGGGAAAAACTCTGGTGTAAGAGCTGTAGAGTGTTACTTCATCCATTTTCAGTTGCTTGCAGACTCCACACACACACACACCCCAATTGCCCTCTCCCCAGCTGCTCACTAGATGGGGTTTGGTTTAGCAAACCCCTCACTTCCCATCCCCTGACCAGTGGCTATAGAGGCTGTGGAGCATCAAATGAGTCAGACTAATGCACATTTCCTCTCATTTTGTTTTACCCCATTTACAACTTTTGGACAAGAAAACATTTCTCTCTTTCTCCACAAGGAGAGCTAACTCCAGTATTCAATTCTTTCAGCAACTTCCTTAAACGAGGCCTCTCAACACTTCAAGCAAACTGCTAAAGTAAACACTAAGCATTGCTCAGTCCAAACACCTGAAGTTAATCCTCACCCTCAACCTTCAGAAGTTCAAGTAATCCAGCAAATATGCAAAGATCACATTAACAGACAAGACCTAGCAATTTCTTTCCTTGGACTTAATATACATTTTTTATATCTTATCTCCTAGGTGTTATCAATTCTCTACGTTTATATGTCAGCGTAAGCGACAAAAGCTTCAACATGCTGAACTTTGTGTCCTGTCCCTCTGCAGCACCCATATGCAGGATAGTAGCAGATACGAGAACACTGAGTTCCACAGTTCACTTCAGTTCCAGTATTTACTTTTGTATTAGAAGAAATTCACAGGAATTGAGGATAAGGGAATTGAAGGTTATCTGTATTGTACAGTTCAGATAAATAATTCCTGTAAGATTAGAGAAAACACAGTCTTTGAAGCAAGGCCAGCATTAGGCTTTGTTGTGAATATTAACACTAGAACAAAGAACATGAAGTCAATTACACTATGTAATTTGACATTGGTTTTTATCCTTGTCTGTGAAGGAAATAGACAAATTCTTTAATTTGATTTTTTTATTGTGCTAAAACATTCTTAATTTTAGATGCAATTAAACAGATTCTTTACACCTTGCCAGCATGCAGGTCTATACAATGGGTATCCTCCCACCCAATTAAAACTTTCTGTTGTTATTCCCCTGCAGGTATCACTGATCAGCTACAGCAGCTGGCTACCAAGATATTATGACAATTGAAGAGTCCAGTGAGCACAGCATTCATAAAATAGACATTTCTCTTAAGACACTAATCTTGGCCACAGTATGCAAACATTTAGGTAAATGCAGTCAATATGAATTTGACCTGAAAATCCTCTTCTGAAGATTAGCAGCTGCATTATGTAGCCACAGGATTCAAATTATCATGTCCTGAATATAGATCCCATTAAGAATATCAAAACTAACTGTACAGTCCAATTTTCTATATTGGTTCTACATTACAGAGGCCACAGAAGAAAAGGGTCTCTTGGCAGCATTCCTGACATTGCTATTGAAGAAACCATCAACAGCAAAATTCATTTAATATGGAATTGTATATACATGAGATACCAAAAAAAATCTTCCATGAAGTCAGATTTCCTTTGCCATCCTTATTCTCCAGTGCTTATTCACCTTTTCTGGACTTAAAACTGCTCCATCAAAACCAAACTGACCAGTTTCTGCATACCCGAGGAGTGAAACTGAACACTTCTGGAGTTCAGGAGAACAACAATGTTAGCAGGAGTCTGGAACACATAGTCACCCCACAGCTTCTCAGCAAAAATACTACGAAGCGTAGGTTTTCTAAAAATATATTATACCATTTCAGAACATTTCTCTACTACTTCTACTAATTTGTATTATATACAGCATCCAAGGTCATCTTGAATAAGTAGCCTGTTGAAGTCTTCTGTAACACATGAGTTTGTTGGTGATTTATGATGTTTTTCTTAATACCAAGAATAGATCAAATGTTTTTGTTACCTGCAATGGAAAAATATTACTAAGTTTGGGTTTTTGACTATTGCTCCTACCACACTGTGTAATTCTTTGCCTGCTGGGGGCAGGAAGGCACTACACTCCACGTGAGAGGCAAGGCAGAATTTCAGACCCTGGAATATACTGTGAAATGAAGGTCTAGTTGAGATCTACAGTCTCCCCCTCCCTCCTACACTGCTTCCCTCCATGTGCCCCTACACTCCTGCTGTCTTTGCCTCCACTCCAGTCACCTGCAGGCCTTCTGCATCTTGCCTTTACGCCTACAGCAGTGTAAGGTCCTGCCAGGGGCCAGCTTAAGAACCAGGGCCCAGAGCTCTGGCTGAGCCACCTGTACCCCTACCACCAGTGCAGCAGATGCTGCCATCACCCCATCAGCTGTAAGGGGAAGCTGCAGGAGGGAAGGGAAGCTGCGGGCAATACACAGCAGCAAAGTTCCCATCTTGCAAGGTAATGCAAACCAGCTGAGTCTGTAACCCACTCCTTCCTCTTCCCCCCATCAAATGCACTTTCTATGGTCTGACCTGACACACCACCTGCTCAGCACAGGCTGGAAGAAACGGCTGGAAAGCACAAGAGCAAACAGAGCACTGCAAGCACCCCATTGATGCAGCCTTCAACATCTGCTGTGACACACACAAGGTGCCATGCTCCTTCCTTCCCCAAATGCAGCAGACTATACAAGACCATCATACCTTCTTTGGTTAAGTTTAAGTGTTACAAGGACATGGGTACATCAGCATCTAAGCTTACCTTCTTTAAAAGGAGTTTTTGGAGGAATATTTTCCTTGCTATCATGCTGGAAAGCTTTAGAAGGATCAAAACGCTTAATGCCCTGATTTGCATATACTTGCTCCTGAAGATCTCTGTTGGTTTGCTTTTCTTTCGCTAGCAATGCACGCAGTTTTGAGACATCCTAAAGAAAACATAATACTTAAAATTTAGATTAAAAACAGGAGAAAAGCTTGCTTCATCCTTTACTGAAGTAGCCCTTTTGACTAACACTAAACACAAACATACATGTACAATTATTAGTGGTGCTAAAAAACAAGCCAAAATCAGAGCTATAGAGAAACCAGCAGCATGGTATAATTACTGTATAACACCACAAAGCAGTATGGTAGCCTGAACTTTTCAGGTGCTGCTTTCAGCAGAGTTTACTAAGTCTAGATCCTCCAAAAGAGCTAAGAAAAACCAAGCTAAGAGGAGGAGTAGTTATTTGCACTTGTGATCCCTCTGTATAGCAGATTCCTTTGGTGTTTCTGGAGGCCAGTGGTTTATTCTATAATCTAGCTCTTCCAGGGAATTTAAGAAGCATAGAAAGTAGTTTGCAGGATTAGTCTATAAATATTTAGAGCAACTAACCAAGAAATCAAGTAAACAAATAAACGTGAAGATTTCTAACCTCTCATTTCACAAACCTGCTTAAGGTGCATATTGTCTTCCTTCAGTTTCATAACGTGCTTGATTTTTTGCTTCTGGTTCTGGTGGCCAAGTAGTTTGGCATAAGCATCACTTAGTTTATTCAGTTCTTCCTGGGCTGCACCATGCTCATTTAAGAGTGCATTCTTCTCTGCTTCAAATGCATCTAGTTGTTGCTGAAATACATATTGAATCTTTTACAAATCTTTAAATTAAATATAGCTTTTACTTAATTGAACTACAAAGAAAATTGGTTTGGGAAGAGAATAGCTGGCTCGAGGGATAGTAACTTAGGAAACCATTGCAGGATAAATGCCTTAGAATAGGAAATAACATGTTTACTTAAACAGTCAACTGCACAGGTCTTAACAGATAGTAATCAACACCCACTCCATAACACACCTGAAAAGGCTTGGTTTTGTTATGTAAATCTTTGTACAGATTACGCCAGGTCTTCATCTCTTCTTTTAAGTTCGAGATCACACCTTCATTTATGGTTTTCCTAAAAAGCAAGAAGTTGAGTTTCATTATGCTTACTGTTAGTTCTCAGCACTTCTTCACACTAAAAAACTTTGATGTCCTACAATATGCAGGTTTAGTTTGAGAACAGTCACCTTGATATTTCCAGTTCAAGTTTTCTTTTCAGATCTTCAGTTTGCTCTTCCAGTTTTTCTTGAAGTTCAGTCATCTGTGCAAGACAAGACTCCTTTGTTCTCTCTGTTTCTGCTTCTTTTAGTGCAAGCTTTGTCTGGACTTCTAAAAGCATCCTACGGAAAATACCATCCATGCTTAATGAACCCTTAATTTTTTTTTTTACACTAGTCTAAATCTGAAGAGACAAGTAACCATGATTGAAAAGCTGTTAGTAGAAGAACCGAAGTAAAGGTTTGCACAAACAGTGCTACAAGGAAGAACAACAATATAGAAAGCAGTTAAGTTCAAGATGTATGGTATTTTTAACTCCTCCTATGAGGAAGCAAGCTTTTGAAGCAAGGAAAGATCATATGTTTCTTTGTTGTGGCTGTTTAACACTAGCAGCTTCTAGTGAAAGACACTTTAGTAATTAAAACTACATGCAAAGTTTTGCTCAAGCAGAAACTAGTCAAGGCTGTTCCATGTGGATGTACTCAAGGATTCAAAAACTCTACACCTAAAAGCATTGCCTTCCCCCTCCAGCCTCAGCTGTTCCCTGTATCACCTAGGTGGGGACTAAGAATCCCATCCCTGCCACACTCAGCCAGCAAATCAGAAAGGAAATTATTATTCTTCCTTCAGTTGTTTTCCTTTTATCAGCAGTAATGGAAACTGGAGGCAGTATTAAGGAGGTGGGGAGGACAGGAAGGGCAATGTCTTAAGCAGCACAGGTATTGTGAAATAAGCTGGGGTAAGCAGTAATTGTCCTGTGGACAGTCTTAAAATACTGGCACATGTATGGACAAACAAGACAGCAGAAGCATAAAACGCCTTTGTAAAGTGTTGTATAAGTCAGCAACAACACAGAGTTGGGAAGATCAGAAATGCCCAATGCAGTTTGGCCAAAACAGCATTTTAACATAGCTGAATGAGTATTTTATCCACATGCAACAGTTAAAACCATTAGAGCATAGTCATTGATTTAAATCCAGCTTCAACTTCACATGGTAGCTAGGAACTACATTAAAAGAAGCAGGGAAGGAAATCTTCCAGCATATACACAATATGTTCTATAACACAGCTCACATACAGGCAGTTACCACAAGTTGCCTAATACAGGTGACGGTACACCAGGACTTTACTAAACTTCCCCACCTCCTCAGATAGTAAGTCACTTGCCCACAACAGGGGACTTTCTCCTGCTCTGTGCAGTGAGCTGGAAGGAGAACATACATCACTGGAGCTGCTGTCAGAGAAACATGCCCTCAGCTAGTGGCCTGTGACAGTGTCTTGGGTGTTACTAATCAGCTGCACTGTGAGGCTTCCACAGAAGGCAGAACCAGGACCTTTGTTTACTTCACCACACTGTGGTATTTATGGATGCTTAACTGGCATCTGCTTGTGAGCAGAATTTGAGGTGATGGATTATTCAGAATAAAGTGGCAAAAGGTGAGCTCTGTGTTAAGTATTTGTCTGTCCCTGTGGATCTTATCTGTAGAGTAGTTGCTGTAACTTATTTCTGATAAAGACCATATTCCAACATAGTTCAGTATTTTCCTTTTCCTGTATGTTCCACATAAAGGACAGTAAGCAATTGATTGAACAGACCAGTTTTCTAATGCACATAAACTTTGTGAATTTTGCCTATTTTCAACCTGGGAAAAGGAAGAAAGCTTAAGCTTACACCAAATACTGATTTTATCGGCTAGAGCACCATATTAAGTTCTACTTAAGAAGGCAAGCCTTAGTTGGCATTCTTTAGCTTAAGGAAAAGTTAATCTGTTTAGTACCTTGCACATTCTTCTTTTGCTTTGTTTTTACTGTATTCTGCTTCCTGAAGCATTTGTAAATTATCTTGGCCTATTTTTTTTAGGTTGACAACTACTTCTTGCAGGGAGGTGTTCTCCAGTTTAAGACTCTGTATTTCTTCAGCTATTGCCTTCTTGTAGCTGGTATTACAATGCAAGTAAGCAAAATTTTGTTACTTTAGACAAAATACAAATTGACATATTCAGGCCTTACATATTCAAAGCAATACAAGCTCATACTAATAGATTTTAGAATCTGGAGATACAGCGCTATTCTGGCACTGATAAATCTAAAGTTAACACCCCCCAACACCCCCCCCATTTCCATAAAACCATAAGCAGTAACACTATGACAAATTCTGCAATACAGATTTTAAAACACAAAAGACATACTGTATCTGAAGCTTATTTTAAACACCAAAAGACCTATTATCTACAGATAGCATTGGCAAATATCCCACTGGATCTGTCATGGGTGCCATGCATACTTAGCAATAACAGTATCACTTTTAAATACCTCCACAATCTGAATATTTTGAAGAAAGATCCTGAAGAACTGTAGGAAAATAATCTCGATTCAGTGCAGAGAACAGCATGACTAGTTACAGGTCTCATCGAGAGGCAAGAGCACTTGAATATTCTAATTGGTTACACTTCAGAAGAAGAAACATCCAGTTTCCTAAACTAATACTAAGTATGTCATTACACTTGATTAGTACTCAGAAGGAATAAATTAATTTCTCAATGCCACTGAATACTTCGTCACCAAATCCTCTGCTTTAAACTGTACCAACGCTCATATACAGTTTTATATATCAAGGCATGTGAATAAACAGCATATTTTACTGTAATCTTAGAAACAAACCCCATCATAGATCTTAATGAAATTTAAATACCTTTCAAACTCAGCCACAGTCTTCCCAAGTTTACGCAAGGTATTGCTATGCTCTTCTTGGATTTGCAGAACAGCATTGCTGTGCTTTTCATTGATTTGCTCCAACTCAGCATTCTTCCTGAAAGAAAAATTCAACATTCCACACTGAAGATAAGTATGTCCAAACACATTACCAAATGCTATTATCAATTACAGGATGCTTGCAGTGGCAGCAATAAATTAATTGTGACAAAACAGTAACTTCTCTGCCATACCTTCAAGTATTAAAGCCCAACCTTCATAGCAGATTTAACTAAGCATTTCTCCCTCATCTTAGTTTCCAAGATAACTGTAGAATAGATTGAACAGCTAATAGTAAATTTTCAGTACATGAAAGGAAGAAGCAACTTGCCTGAAAAATCTTTCCTAGTCATTGACCTCTCCAGGGCAGAAACATCCCATACAACATGCATTTAGCTTACCCTGCTACTATTACTATTAATTTCTATTAGATAATTAATAGCACAAATACAACTAGGCAATTAATAGTATTACTATTACCCTATTATCACAGCACTGGAATTTCAAGCAAGTCTCGCTCACTAATTAGTTTTAAATTAAGACAATATAAAATTGATGCAAGCCATTATTGATAGTGATTAAATCTAATCACTATCAACAATCAGCAAGAAATAAGTTTAGATCTGTTCAGATCTCCAAAACCTGATTTAGGCTCAGAAGCTTTGTTTATATGACTGATTTAACATTTTTCCTTTCAAAGCTGTAGAATCAAAAAATTTCACAAACTCTTTCAGCTTCACTTCCATCTGTGCAAGTTCAAGAGCTTGAGATTTGATTTCCTGTTCCAACCGCTTCACCAACTTCTCCGCTTTCTTCTCCTTAGCATGTAATTTATTCAGCTCATTCATTGTATCACTCAGCTCTTCTTCAAGAAGAAGTCTCTCACTTGTTACTTCATCTTGAAACTCCAGTAACTTCTGGTGCATTAATGCAGATGACTCCTGCATGCCAGAATACCAGGGATTTTAAAACAACCATTTTCTAGATATTAAAGGCTAATTTACAGCATTCAAACTTTAAAACACCGAGTAAGTTCAAATCTAAAGGGAGAATCAAAGCACACAGTTTCTGCTGGCCAGCACCCACTTGTACATTCCATAATGAATACAGCAACTGCATGTGTAACCAAAAATCAGAACCTTCAGAGCAAGTAATTGGATCAGTCTATTTTTTACACTAATTTATAGAATATATTTACCTTCTCTTGCTGCAGCTGAGAGACTATCTTCTCATGTTTCTGAAGCAGTTTTTGGTGTTCTTGTTCATCTAAGCCGATTTTTTTTTTCAGGTCTTCTATTTCAGCATTCATACTCAGGAATTTTCCTCTGGTCTCCAACAACTCTTGCTCTGCTCAGAGGAATTGTTAATATAACACAAATTGCCTTCTCCATCTTCAAAGAACTACATCTATCCTTCACAGTAATTCCATTCTAACTTTAAAGTTAGTTAGGCAAGGGGGGAAAAAAAAAATAATCCCCAAACAAAACAAAACATCTTTAAGCCATCTGGAAACTCCTCAAAGTTGGCTGAAAGCACACCACTTAAAATTATTTTAACAGCAGGAATCTTTGGATCAAGCAATTAGCCTTCATCAGAACAGCAGTACAGCTGGGGAAAAACTAAATGATTTCCCCAAAGCTTCTTCTGCATAATACTAGCACATACAAGCCAACTGGTACAGAGAACTGAGTCCCAGTCTCAGGCTGCAGAATTGCTGGTTTTGGGGGAGGGGAAGGAAAGAAGTGAAGAAGGATTCACAGCCACATTCCCAATACCTCAGTGAACTTCCACACAAGCTGCTAACAGTGAATTGAGACAAGTGGATGCTGCTTCTCAATGAAGAGCAAGGAATAAATCATCTGTGTTCACCTCACAGATTAAAGCCATTCCTACTATGTAAGCAATTTTTAATTCTATACTATTACCTTAGTAACCCTCCATGGAAATAAAAATTTAGACTTAACAGATGTCAGATTGAAGACAATTTCCATACTGTTAGAAATATACCTAGGTGCATTCAGCTGGAGCTCAGAGACATGACTTAACTTGGAACAAACCAGTCTAAATTGACATTTTAGAACAAACCTCTCTGAGCTGCTTCTAGACATGTCAGTGATCCCATATATGTGAAGAGCATACAAGCACTAAGAAATACCTTTTTCTTGTTGAAGCAAATGACACCTTTCATTAAGTTCTTTTATCAGTTTAAATGATTCTTCCTCTTTTGTTTTCAGGGTATCCCTCAGGATCTCAATATCTTGGTCTTTCTTTACCAGCATCTCCTCCATCTGGGCAACATCCAGTTTGTATTTCTCAACTGTTTCTGCAACACTACTGTAGGAGAAATCAAGTATTTGTTACCACTTAATTTTGTTTGTAAGAAACTTCAGCACAAAGAAATCTTGCTTAGGACTGTTCGCTTCCAACAGGAAAACTGCCTTCACCTACCTTCCCAGACACAAGATTTTGCACATTAAGGCAAGTTACTTAAAACCAAAGTACTTTAACCACCAATGTTTTGTTTTGAACTAAGCTTATACAGTTACACAAAATATAAAGGTTTGATTAAAACCGAATTAGTCACTATAATTGATTTACAGATGACTACTACATCCATTTTTTTTAGAAAGCTGCATTTTCACAGAAAAGCATACACATTAATAGAACCATTTTCACAAGAAAAATCAGAATCTTAAGATGGCCAGTTAATGAAGTATCTCTTAATAACTAAATTGACAGTGGTGTGGGTGGTGAAGAGTGAACTAGTTAAATTTAAATACTTTTGTATTTTCACCAAGTTCTGAGCTAGGAATATATTACTGTGAAGCCTGGTTAGAATTTCAATCAGTTACAAAATACTGGATTATTGATCTTCAGAATCAGACTGATGCTCATACATACATAATTCAACACTACTCAAATGCAAGTTAGAGTATTGCAAACTTCACTGTAAGCCATTATTGAGGGTTTTTTTGCATTACTGTACATAATTTTACAAGCAGGGCTAAAAGACATTACTGCCAGTACCTTAGAGGAAAAGGATTTAGCTTGATTTATGTACAAATAGGCTAAAAACATGATTTCAGTACCCTGATGCAAAACTCCTTCATAGTATTGCTTAGCCCAGAAAAGCAGACACATTTAGAAAGTTCATTAAAATAATACCTTATGACTCCTTTCCATTATGTGGAAAGATTCCTGCTTTCTTTTCTGCCTCTGACAGAATTGCTGCCAAGTTTCTACTTCACCAGTCATAAAGAAAGCTTAGTTTTAGTGCCTTTTAAACTTATGCAGTCCAACTCAAGAACAATTTGTTGTTACCTGAGCTCTGTGATATATTCCAGGAGTTTTTCAGTGTCAGACTTTTCTTCAACTTTCTCTTTCTCAGTAGCAGACCTAAAACCAGGAAGTTTCTGTTATGGATGTATTCAAACAAATTCACAGCTACTTTAAGTTATTTGTTTATGGATAAGCAAGTATAAATAAACTACTGAATTGTGACTTAGTAACAATACATTCTTTTCACAGTTCAGTTTGGCTGACAAACTGGTATTGGCCCTGCGAGGTGATTCTACCCTCTTTCAATACTTGTTCCATATGGTGTTCTCGTTTGTAGTAAAGATGCTGAGCCATATGCTGCCCCAAGAAAGTGTGCTAGAACAGTTGCATTTGCTAGACAAATTACCATTTCCTCCTTTTGTGCACTGCACTACCTGCATGATTAGCTTTGTGTATTTTTAGCTCTAATGTAGGTATAAAAATTCTTCTCACATTTGAGCACTTGCATGTTAGGTAAATGAAGAAAGGGTAAGAAGGATGCTGCAGTGCCGATCATGCAAAATTGACATAAAATATACCTTATAACTCCATCCTTCTTAGGTTGCCATCCTCAGAAATAGCCTATATGTTAGTGCACTGCTCCCGCGTGGCAAATGACAGTATTTGGGCAGAATAGGAACTCTTTTCCTACATATGGCTGCTTAATCCAAGACACTTTGTAGTTGCCTTTTTTTTCAGAGAATGTGGCTGTTATGAATCAATTTAGAAGGCACCGTAACTGCTCTTCAATACACTTAGCTGAAGAACACACAGGTACTCACTGAACTTGGGTCAAATGCCTGGCTACTGAATTAGGATCTCAACTCCTGGTCCAATACCTTTCCATTCTTGCTTATTCCTAACTGACTAGTCTAAAGGGCCAGACACTGAAGTACCCAATCTACATGAATGTCTTACTCCAAGATGAACAACCCTTTTCTCAAGATACATGCTTTGCTACCCATCCACCCATATCACACTGGAAGGCAAAGGGTTGAGATGATACAGTTTGTCTTTTGGAAAAATATTACATTAGAGAAGCAATAATCTGTACGTTCTTTTTATAAGAATATAGCAGTTGCTAAAACTTAATTCCATCAAGTTTATTCCCATTTACAAGTACTAACAATTTCTGTTCCTTCTCAGTAGGGAGACAGCCTATATTTTCCCTAAACTACATGCTTACTATAAGGTATAAGCATGTAAGCACAGCTAGATAATACAACATTTAAGTCAATACCCTTCCCTACTACTTACAGTTTTTCTTCTAACTGTGCTACTTTTCCTTTTGAGTGCTCTAGATTCCTTTGCACTTCCTGCAGCTTCATTTCCATGTCTTCCTGCTTTGCAACTGCAGTCTTAAAAAAAGAAAAATATCACCAACAAAATGAGATTTAGTAAAAAAAATAAATCCATCTGCTAAGAGACCGTGGTAAACAGAAGTTGAGTCATAACTACAGTTTAGTGATAGTGCTTGCTACTATGCTACATGTGATTCAAAGAATCCCTCTGTAAATATACTAGCCATTTGCTAAAAAACCAACCACCACCACCAGTTGAAAAACAAACATTTATAACAGCTCCAAACTACACAAAGGACCACTGATTTTCAAAGAAATTAGTGTGACCAACAGATTGATACTGTAACAGAGGTATTTCTAGGCTTCCTTACTTGAACAAAAGTTTACTCTGTGTATCAACAGCAAGATGAAGAACATTCGTTGTTTGATCTTTCTTTCTCTAGTTTCACTGTACAGAAAATAGAAGAAACTACCGAGTTGAGGACAGAAACAGCACATGACCTGCAGGTCTGTGGTAAGCCCTTCATTAGCTGATCCTGAACAGCTCACAATTACTAACCCATGCAGGGCAAATAGTCATACCTTTTCCTTAGCGTCCCTCTTGTTTCTGAGCTTCATTAACTCCATGCATAGGCTGCTCATTTTCTTCTGCATGCCATCTTCAGACAGCTTATTAGAGAAGAAATTAAAAACTAAGCATAACTCCTTCATATGAATTACTCCTTACACAATCCTTTAAGTGTCTCCCTCCCACAACACGGATCTCCACTCATCCGTGAGATGGGTGCTAGCAAGTCCCGCTCTGTCTATAGACAGAAGTGCACAAGATTCCAAACCAGACACACTCCAGCCCTGTACCAATGAAGGGGCACAGGGAACATCAGAACAGACACTGAGCAGCAACTGAAGCTTCCTCTTGCCCAGGGAGCTTAATAACACCAAAGGCAAAGCAAATATATGCTTCTTTGTCAGAATACCTTTGACTTCAGTAGTTCATTGGTTCTTGTTAGTTCCAGAAGCTGTTTTTTCAGACATGCAACATTTGCCAGAATAGATGTTTTCTCCTGAACTGTAGCACTCAGCTTTGCCTCAATCTTAACAAAATCCTCATCCAGAGCCTGAAGTTTTTTATCCTGCTCTCCACGCTCTCTCACTAATGTACGAATCTAAAACAAAAGAGGCATTTTCTTTATTTCTCATGATTACTCTTCTTCAATAACATCGTTAGTTTAGGCCTGTGATTTTCTTGGAGAGGCTAAGTATCCACACTGTATTAACTTTCATTCAGAATATGTACCTTCAACTCTGTCATTCACAGGAAATGGAAATATCAGAACCACCACAATTCTCTATTGTAATATACAACAGATTTGCAGTCCTATCATTTCATGTGATTTATTTCATGCTTCTGAGCTACTCATGCTTCTGACTAAATTTACCATGTTAAAGTTACAACAGTCTTAGCTTCAACTTGAAACAGAAGCCAACTCTCCACTTTGGCTGTGGACTAGAAAGACAGTATGTGACATCTGAGACTGGAGGCATAGATTAAAACATAGAAGTGTACTGATGAGAAAAAGCTAGTGACTCAAACTTTAAAATTATGTCAATTACTAAGCAAAAATCTCAACAAACAGGTGTTAAACAGAACCTTTTCAGGGTGGAGAACATAGGACTTTGTTGTTTTGGTTTGTTTTGTTTTGTTTTGTTTGTTTTTTTTTTTACAAAAAACTGTCTGCGTAGCTGTTCACAAACAGTAAGAATTAATCTAATTCTAACCCAATACTTCTACATACCATAATATTTGATAATCTCTGCTCTGCACAAACCTGTTTGTGAACTACTTGTATGCTATGTTACACAAAAGAGGCTCATTTTACCAGCTTGTATTTTTTATTATGATACGTGGGAATAAAGGATTGCACTCAATGTATTCATACCTCCTTCTCCAGCATCTTCTGTTTCTTTTTCTCTTTCATAAGGATAAGATCTTTTTTAGGCTTCAGAGTCCTACTCGCTGGCTTTTGAAAACAGATGTATTAGAAATATTTAAACTGATCTGTAGCTGCATATTAGTTTAACACAGTTAAACATAAGAGTGGACACCTTCACATAGACAATGCTATTAAAGATACACAAATAAGATGCAAACATCTCTCTCCCACACATAGGGCAGACAAGTATCAGGTTTGGATGGGGTTTACCTCTGTACTTGCTCATAAGCATTACTCCAAATCGACAGCTCATAACCATAGTGACAAGAAGTTTGAGACATTAGCACCCCCTAAACACCACAAAAAACCCCATTTTCATCCCTTAACTCTGAAGCTTGCTTGCAGAATTTCATCCTACATTGTGGTGGTGCAACTCCTCCTTCCACCTCCTTCCTGGGCTGCTCTGTGTTTTGTGTGATTCCAATCCCCCTCCTGGGCCACATACTAATTTAGGGAGGTATGGGCTGCAGATGGCAGTGAACCAGAGTGTTAAGGCACCTCTTTAACGAGCCTGGCTCCTGCTCTGCTATTGCTTGGGAAGGTTATAACAGTCCATCACCGCCTGACAGCCTGGTACACCTGTACCTGGGATGTGGCCGAGGGAGAACAATAACAGAACTGCACATTCATCGAGTTCTTGATCTGTGCAGCTGGTGGAAGACACCAGAATATTTCATGACTTAAGTTGGGCCAGAGTGGAAAAGTACCTGACGAAAGTGAATTATCTTGGACCCTGTAAACAGCAGCCCCAAGTGAGACCCCTTGAGCTCTCCTGGGCGCCACTGGGCCTGTGACCAGCATCTCCCCTGAGCTGGGACGTCTCTCGGGCATTAACTCCCCGAGGAGTCCACTGACAGAGCTGATGGGAGCCCAGGGCAAAGCCGACCTGCTCGAGTCTCAGTTATCACCTGCTGAGGAACACCGATGCATTGTGAGTATTTGCTCTAAACTAGAGCGGAGGGAAATTTTAACTGTAGGCCAGCTTCTTTTACCCACCTCTCTACCTACCAATGTGTTTGGGTATACGCAGTTATTTTCACAAGTGTGGGTACATACATATTTCACCAGATACAAAAATATTTGTATGTCTTGTGTTTATGAATGTACATGTGTATAGTGATTTAGGATACTTTATAGTAAGTTAGTGTGAATCTTGTAATCTTCGAATCTGTACTTAAGTCCCTTCTTTAATTGTAACATATTTTACTAAATTACTTTGTAAATCCTTAAATTGGTTAATGATTAAGTGCTACTAGTCATTAAAAAGTCTTGATTTGCTGCTAAATCATTACTGTGTTAATATTTTCATCTGCGACAAATTGGTGTAGTCAGCAGGATGACAAGCAAAATAAACTACTTACAAAAATAGAACATACAACCAAATCCCACCTTCCCAAAGTATTGGGCTTGTAATAATTATTGTAACTGGGAAGAGGTAGAAGAACAGTTAGCTGATCCTAGAGGATTGTTGGAAAAGATAAAGCTACAGTTTGTAAAATGTTGGGAGTGTGCCTAGAAGCTGCCTGCCAGGAACAAGGAAAATTCAGTCATAAAATACAAGATGACAAGACGAGATTGTAGGGGGCAAATTCAGCAAGCTGCTGTTATCAATGAAAATAAAACAGCAGCAAAAACAAGTTAAGAAATACCATCAAAACAGGAAAAACTGGGGGAATGTATTGAAATGATGCTAATGCAGTCTCCAAAACCCCTTGATACAGTTCAAGTTGGGAAACTGTCTCCCCTGAAGACTGGGATGGTAATATTTGGAGTGATTCAAACAACAGCTCAGATTAAAATAATTCTTTTCAACTGTCTGAGCGACCCCCACTTGCAATCAGACCTATTATTAAAACAGAAGAAACAACAGGACCTCAGGGTGGTGTGAGAAATCACATTAGCAAAACAACCCTGTTTGATCCAATTCAGACGGCCAATTTACAAGACAGTTACAGCTGTAAGCCTGGAGAAACTGAAACTGAATACCTCTGGAGAGCATCTCTGAATGGGGAGATAGAATTTTACTAGATGGCAATAAAGTCAGTGGTTATTGGGGTCCTGGTGTCTTTTTGAATGCTGGCCCTACCCCCCCGAATGACCCCCCACTCACTAACAAGCGGAGTGGCATATTGGGCTGATGCCTTAGGGAGAAGAGAGCTCTATATACCTATCAAATCTCTAAACGAGCTCTCCACAGCTTTTACAAAGGCTGCCTGTATTAAAGCCATGCATTAACATGATCCTAGCGATGTTCCTGTTTCAGCACCCGTGGCTCCTGCTGTACTTAAACCATTGATAAAAGGAGCCCCTGCCACACTCCAACCTTTCCTCATTGCAAAATAAGATAAGACCCAGAGAGACTTAAGTTATAATGAATTGGTAAACATAACACAGACTGTTGGAAATGGTGAGGAAGGAGAACTAGAACAGGGAGAATCATCCCCTTGGGCAACGCTAATATATGAAATTATAAATCATGCATGAGAAGTGGGACAGCATGAAATTCCCAGTAAAACAAAAAACACAGGTCACACTGTTACACAAATTAAACAATCACATCAGAACAATTCCCACAAACAAAAATCCTGTGACCAACAATTTAAGGGCCAGGAGTGGAGAAATGAACTATGGAAGCAATCATTGGCACTAGGAATTCCTAGAGACATGATTCAGAGACAACCTACCAGTGTTTTTCCGAGTTTAATTCAAGCATTTCAAAAATGTAACACTCCAAATACTCCAAATCCTCCATCACCAGCTCCCAGAGAGAAATAACCCTCTTGTCCCTCACAAGGATCAGTTACAAAACACAAGAACAAGAAACCTAATAATGCCCCAATGGCAACTGGGCCTGCCAGTCCGGCAAGTAGAAGCTTCTCAATGGTCAAATGAGAACAGCCCTTACATTTTAATTCCAGTGGGTCCTCAACAACAGTTAACAAATTTTTTAATTGATACTGGAGCACAAATTTCAATTACACAATGGGATGCCGGTAAGCTAGGCATATGACCTGGACAGCAAAAAGTTAAAATTACTGGCGTTACGGGAACTAGCACTGTGTGCCAAAGAGCAAAAGGTACTTCATGGCTCCCTGACACAAAGCATACAACATCTTTTCACTCTGCAATCAAGGAGCACCATGAAAATATCCTAGGTTTTGATGTGTTGAACAAGCCAATGAACTACTGAAAAAATATCTTGAAACACATGAAGGACAATGGGACAACCATCCTTCTAGATCGGTATGGTCCCTGTGGAAGTCCAATTACTCAAGCCTTTTGAATACCTTCTCCAGAAAAATCCCTAAACAACGAGCATACCTGGTCTTTGATGAAACTGGGACTGCCTATGATGGTAAAAATACCATCTCCAGTAACCTAACCAAACCACGAGGATTTCTAGCATGGGATATTATTGACAATGATGGAGTAGATCTCTAAATCAGTACTAAATGAATTTATCCTACATCATAGGGGGTAACCCATTTAGTCTTCCCCACCAAGACAGTTCCTTCTTCCTTTCTTTTTCAGAAATAATGAACTCCAACAACATTGTGGGAACAAACAGCACACCCAGCGATTGCACCAGTAGCACTGTGGGAACAATTGCAATCTTTGAGGTGGACATCTTTGAAGCATTGTACCTACTCCTTCTCTCCCTCACCATGTACATCAGTGGCCACAATGACTACACACCCCTTCCCCACTCTCTTTTTCTGTCCAGGAGAATTTTCCTGCTCCTATCAGACATTTTACCTCACTGGGAACAAATTGAAGAAAATGAAAATTAATTAATTAATAAAAGCTCTTGGAGCAACCCACGATAACAGCCCTCTTGCCTTGAATTGTATCCAAGTGCAATTGTGGATACAGTCTATAGCAGCAGCCACTATTAGAGAAAGAGAAGGAGGAACCCCACCCACTGAGATCTGTAAATTTTTCTGGGACAAGGCCTCAGAATTTGAAAGGGAATTTCAATCATGCTGGCAATTGAACAGCCTCATTCACCATGCAGAAAGCAATAGGATTATTGCCTTTGTCCTTGCCTTATGTAGTGCTTCAGTGTACAATATATGCCCAATGATTGCGTTCAGACTGAATCACTGTGGAACCATACTCTGTCCCTTGGAGCACAGAGTGTGGGCCCACTAAGAAGAGGAAAACAGGCAAATAATTGATGTAAATGCATGTGCTGTGCAAGAACAACAAGGCTTCATTTGTGAAGTAGTACTCTTGAAGCTCCAAGACATTGGTCTTGACATTGAACAAAATATTTGCCACTTTGAAATCCACTCAAACAAAACCCCTGAAACCATAGTGCTAGGTGTTGGAAAAGGATGCATGCAAACATGTGATTCTTTACTAGTAGATGATTTTGTCTATAACGTAACCAATCAGTTCAATCTATGTGTGTGTAACTTTTCTGTGATTATTGGTTGTGATTTTAATTTCTCTGTGTCAATAACTACTTACAATGACTTATCTTTAGATTACACATTATATTGCAAGCTAGAACCTACAACTATGGGGATGAACGTAACCATACTCAAGCAACTCCTCCAACACCCCGATGTGATCAATCTTCTACAATAAGCACGAGAAACAGGATAAAAGACTCTTATCACAGTCCAGCATGATATAAAAGAAATACATCAGGTGTTGAAGAGAGCCAAAATGGACGGAGAACACTGATGGTAGTGAACATTAGGAGTGGTAATAAACTAAATTAGTAAGTCAGGGTTATAATGTCTCAACTTGTTAAGCATCTTCAAATCCTTTACCTCACATACTGCACTGAGAACCTGTATATAGAGTATCATCCCCTGTGTTACATTTACTACTAGGTTTCTACTCTGTTCTGTCCACCATATGACAGCAGAAACATCATCTTAAAAAGAAGCAGGCACACCATCATCACATGATAAGCAAGAGACAAAACCCCCAACACTGTAACACCAAAGACAACAAGCCAATCTGTAGTCCCAAGTAATCATCATACGATTCCCAAGATACTGCAGTTTCATTTTTCCTTCTTAGCTACTAAGGAATACAGGCACAATAATGTGTTTCATACTTTACTCAGGTAGGTTAATACTAATGGTATGAAGGGGCTAGATGATTTAACCAGTCACAGTGAGGCCTAGCTGGAGTTTAACAGTGCTATTAGACACCATAGAAAAGTCTTACTGTTGTTCCAAGAGATGCAAGTCTCCTTACAGTCTGAGGAGTAGGTGCACTCTTCTCACTGTTCAGATTTGTTTCACCTACAGAAGGATGCAGAAAAGAATGGTAAAGGAGGAGGGTGTGCACACACAGAGCAAGGGAAATTTAACCCAACTGGACAAGGTTTAATTGAAAAAACAGAAAACCACCTGATTGTTAAGACAATTCACAACCTAACATCAGCTGGTTTTGTACCACAATCAGGCAGTTCAATAGTAGTCATCTGGGCAACTGAGAGAGTCTAGACAGAGACTACCAGATGACCACCAGTTCTGAGAATTCAAGCTTCTGCCAAGGCTCCCCCCTATCATTCAGATAACATGCTGTCAGTTTTCAGCTGAGGGATGCTTTATACCTGAAAAACCCATGAATCTACCACTAAAACCAAGGTTAATGAAGCAGTTAAATATTTTATTTGATCTCTAGAGGTCTCCCTAATTAGCAGAAGTCACATATAAAACTATTTTGGAAGATTCAGTTACACATGCTTTTACAGCTGCTGTACCCTTTAGCCAGAAGGTAGGTAATGAGCCCCTGCAACAGTAAACAATCTCTAAACAAGAAGAAAGCAGTAACAGCATGTAAGCACTGAGAGTTTTTGCATTCAAAGACGTTATACTGTGCATCTTTTACAACTACTTACTCTTCTGTTTCCTAATCCGTTGACATGTTTCAGAAGACAGAGAGCTTTTCAGTGTGTCTGAAGATTTAACATCACAGGATCCTCGCAGTGGGGTGCATGCTGGAAATGACATTTTCAGAACAGTAGAAAATTAGTAAGGTAAATGACAGGGTTTTCAACTTTAGAGTTGAGGCTGGTAACACAACTAGGTTGAAAAAAACCCAAACAACCAACAACTGGAGTCTCAGTTCTCCTCATCCTCACCATAAACATAAATCTACAGCACACATGGTAGGGGAAAGGGTTGGTTTATTACACGGCTAAGAAAATTAGAAACCACGATTTACACAGACCATATTGCAGGGCATCTTACTAGCAATAGCAGTGCATTAGCTTCCATAAAAAAAAAAACAAACGGTTAGAGGATCTTCATGCCAGTTGGTGAAAAATTGGTTTAAAATAGTAGAGGATATAAAACAAAATTCAGTGTTTTTTAAAGATCTTCCTCCAGTTTAGAAAAGACTACTTAGATGTTTTTGAATAGCAAATTTTTCCCTCCAAGGAACTAAGTTACTTAAGCTTCTATAAAAAATTAAAGCCTTCTTTTAAGCATCAGAAGGCTAGCATGTACTAGCCTACCACTGTTTTATTTAATACATACATACATTTACGCTCAGCGCTATATTTAATAGCCATTTCCCTACAACCAGGATCCGACCTGGAGTCGGAGTCTTTTCCCCTCAAAGGGAGACTCCTACACGGGCTGAGACAAGAGTCCCCCAAACAGGCGGTTACAGGCAATTCCCCTCACAGGGGGAGTACAGGCAGAAGGGCTGGGACACGCCGAGGTAACGGCAGGCTGGACCCTTCCTCCCGGCACCACTCCGTAGAGCCGGGACTCCATCCCCCCGCCCCAGGCCCAGGCCAGGCGGCCGCCGCGGACGTACCGGAGCTCTCGTTGAAGCGCCGGAGCGGAGCGCGGGCGAAGGCCATGGCAGCGGGGACGCGGCGCCGCGGGCCCGCAGCGTTCAAAGGCACCAACGGCCCCTCCGCGCGCCCCGCGCAGCCAATCGGCTCCTCCCGTTGGCGGCTCTCTCAGCCAATCAACGCTCGGGCACGGAGCACGCGCGCTGCCGCCCGCGGCGGGGCGCACGGGGCGGGGCGCGTGCGCATGCGCAGAGCTGGCTGCGCGCGGCCGGGCGGGAGGGGGCCGGCGCGGAGCGGAGCGGAGCGGCCGCCGTCTCCCATGTCGGCTCCTTTCGAGGAGCGGAGCGGGGTGGTGCCCTGCGGGACGCCCTGGGGCCGCTGGTATCAGACCTTGGAGGAGGTGTTCATCGAGGTGCAGGTGCCGCCGGGTACCCGGGCTAAGGACGTCCGCTGCGGCCTGCAGAGCCGGCACATCGCGCTCTCCGTGCGGGGCCGGGACGTGCTGCAGGTACCGGGGCCGGCGGCAGTGGAGGGCGCCGCCGCCCGAGGGAGGGCAGGCGGGGCCGCGGGGAGCCCCGCCGCGGCCTGGGGGGGTCCAAACACCTCTCTGCTGTGCTACACCTTCTTTTTTTCCGTTTTTAGATATCTACATTTTGATAAATTAAAAAAAAAAAAAAATCTATTAGAAACAGTTCTGTCGAACTGCAGGATCCTGTAAGAGGGGAGAGGAAATAAAGACCATATATTCACGTGGGTTTGTGTTCTTGTAGTGATTTGGTTGGAGTTTAGCGCATAGCTTCCATCACTGCCGAAAGCCAAAAAAACAGATCAGAGGCAGACTTACTTTACCTGCCAACAAACAGGTTTTTTTAGTATAACATGTATACATTGCACCAGAGCTGTACATTACCCCTGGTACAAACACTGGCATTTTCATGGCAAGTCTATTAAAAATGTCATTATTCTCTTGAGAAGCACAAACTCTTTCAATAAAGTGAGATAGTGAAACACTGACATTTTTACTGCATTAAATACTTCATTACAAAAAAATAAGGGTTCTGTAACAAAAATATTTCTTTGGTAGTCTCTGTGCAAGTCTACATTTGTAGGGCCAGGTCACCCATTCATTTTCAGTAGAAAACAAGAAGGTAGGTTGGCAGTAATACTTGAGAATTCATTATGAACTGGACACTGAACAGGTTTTGCTGTTTTGTAATATTGTATGTGTCTTTTGCAGGGTAAACTTTTTGACTCCACAATAACTGATGAAGGAACGTGGACGTTAGGTAATAACCTGCATCTGAAATGACATTATGAGGGCAGTAGAATTTCTGAAAATATGCTGCAAAAGAGTTTACCCCCTTGTTTTAATGGGAAAGATTACTTTCTTCCCTGTATATAGTTTTGTAAAAAAGACAATCGTTATTGCCAGACTAAGGAGCCAAGGTAGTACAAAACCCCTAGAGATTAAGGTTAATGTAAAAACGGTGTATCTTGAAAGGTGGTAGTCAGTGGATTACCAACCCTCCCATATAGTGAGAAGTACATGGCAAACCCTCACTAAAGCCGGACAATTAAAGTCTAGTTTTGTGGTCCGTGCCTCTCCGTAATTGTTAACTTGTTTTTTCTCTGCTTATGCATTATATTTTTGGGATAGGTGACATTGCGTGCATTATATTTTTGGGATGGGTCACAAAAACTAGAGTCCAAGAGAATCAAAAAGCAACCTAATAAATTACACTAAGGTACCTACAGGTAACGAGCAAAAAAAGCTTCACTGATCATTACATCATAAATGTGTTCAGAATATTTTGGGGTTTGACAAATCGTATTTCTGGACTGTGCCTCTCACTTTGTGTTTTTATGTGTTGGATTTTGTTTTCCATACAGTATTTATTTTAAATATTGATTAATGATTTAGTAATTTAAACATGAAAACTAGAAGTGTAAACATTGTGAAACCTACTCTTTTCCAGTATGTGAATAATTTCAAAATACACTTTATCATTCTATATTTATTCAGTTAAGTAGAACTAAACATCCTTTAGTTATATGTTAACTTTGAAATGTACTTCCACTGTATTTTCTTTAGGCATATTGTCTGTGTTTAAGTAAATTGATTATACCTCCAGTGTTGCTAAAACTTAGTTCTGGCTTTTAGTGCTAATAATTGTTTGTAAAGCCCGACCTCAAATCCTTCATTATTGCTTTAGCTGAGCTGTATATATTAATAGTTAAATCTTTTCTCTCTTGTGAACCTCTCTAAAAGGTTAGTTTATGTTTGCAACAGAAGTACTCATGAACTGTGTTTCTGTGTTTTAGTCCCTTAAAAGAGCTTCAGCATTTTACAGGCCAGAAAGGGGAGAGATGGCTGTATAGGCTATCTTTACTTAAGCCTTTCTGTTTCTAGTTAGTGTTTATTTATTTATCAATAACCCTGTTGGCATTGGCATTAAGAGTTTAAATTACTTCACCAAAAGAAATCCTGTGCTTGTTAATGGTGAACCCACCAAAACAACAGAAAAGACCAGCATGTAGGACTGAGTTTAATGGTAGTTTTTTATGTCTGTTTTCGTTCAACAGAAGACAGGAAGCTGATACGAATTGTTCTAATGAAGACAAATCGAGATGCTGGAAATTGTTGGACATCTCTGTTAGAAAATGAATATGCTGCTGATCCTTGGGTACAGGACCAGATGCAAAGGAAACTTACACTGGAGCGATTCCAAAGAGAGGCAAGTTAAAGGACCATAATTACTCCTTATATTTTGTGTTTGCATTCGGAGGTTATGGCCATGAAAGCTGAGCAGAATTGTTCTGCTGTCCAGTGCCATGGAAACATATACTGTTGTTCAATAGATAAAGAGTGCTCACGAGGCTTTATCAGTGTACTTTCAAGAGGTTTTTCTGACTGTAGTCTGTCTGAAGGTTTTGTGAAAAGTTAAGATGAGTTTGGGAGGGTATTGCTGGTTTAGGGTTTGTGGCATAATACTAACAACTTCACACTTAGGTTCGGCTACAGACAATTTCTGGTTTTATCCAGAATTATGACATAGCCTTATTTACAATAAACTTGTAACATCAAGCTCTACTCAGTTTGTTTATAACATAAAATGATGTAGAATAGTTAGCTGGAAAATACTTTCCTTGCCCTTTTACCAAAATTGCTTGAATTATTTTGGTACACCTTTAGCCCACAATTATTCCTATGTATGTCTGCAAAGTTGTAGAATTACAACTTACTACTTAACAGCTTAATCAGTACATGGCATACTGCAACAAAGAACATCATTTTTATGAAACTTGTTATCCAGCATGGCAGGTACTTATATTTTCAAATAGTAATTTCAAGTGACACCAGAAGCCAGAATTTTTTCTTAAACTTTCTTTAACATTTCTTTACTGGGAGTTCTAACTGTCTGCAAAATTGTGAACAAAGTCACTTCAGCTGTAGTCAGTCAAACTATGACAATTCAAGATTTATTTGTTGATGCATTTTCCAAGAATTTCAGCGCCATGGCAAATGGATGACAAATTGATTGTTAGATGTTCTTTTTACAGTGGCAGAATATTTACAGAAAGAGTTTGGGACTTTTTGTTAGTGTTTTTTAAAAAAAACATTTTTATTACAAATAATCTAATTAACTTTTTTCTTATCCCCATCAGAACCCTGGATTTGACTTCAGCGGGGCAGAAATTTCTGGAAACTACAGCAAAGGAGGACCAGACTTTTCTAGTCTTGAAAAGTAAACTGTTTTTATCTGTGTTCCTTGAGAGGAATTGCACATTACACTTAAGGACTGGAATCATGTGACTGGTGAATACTTCAGTCTTCTCTTCAGTGGATTGTTGTCAAGTAAATTACTTCAGTGTAAAGAAAGACGGATCACTTCCAGTAGAATGAAGACAACAGCTGATTTATAAGCTGCAATAACTTTCTAATACTACAGGGCAAACTACAGAGAATGGTGTACACCAAAAAGTGACATCTTTAAGCAGAATGTTGGTTTTGGTGGTTTTTTTTTTATAAACACCATAGTAAACTAGTCAGTTATAAGTATACAATTTGTCTTTATGCAAGAATATCATATTCATCCGTGAAGAATAGGTGTTACAAGCAAGCTATTTAATATTTTCTCTTAACTTGCAGCAGGAAGGATACTAGGATGGGTACAGTTACACTTTCCCTCTGTAGCAGCCCTCTGAGTTTTCATAAATGTAATTCTAGAAAAGTGATTTAAATAAAGAAACTACTGCATCTTGCCTCAAATAAGGTTTTACAATCCACTGTGCAGTTGAGTATAGCACCAATGATTAATACTTGCTACCAGGTAAGTGATACTAGAAAACTGAAATGTCAGGTGAAAGTCTGGTTATACATAATTTTATGTGTTAATGTAATATAACCTTTCCATTTAAGTTATTTAAGATTCTGAAAGTGAATATAATGACTTCTGAGAGGCATAGGAAGTCCCTAGGTAGAAAATGGTATCTTGCATCTATTCATTACCAACATATAGCACAAGTTGTTGGTATTGTATGTAAGAAGCTATAGATTTTTGCAGATAGTTATAAATTTAATAGCTCTATTTTAAATTTAGCTATTGCATGATACAACATTTTGCATGTGCCAATTATGTATCAGGAATTTTCTGCTCGTTAAGGATGCAGCTGAGCAGCAGTCTAACCACAGTATTATACAGGATGAAGGCTCTGTCAGACTAACAGAGGAAGGAAACATGATTCTCAAATCCTGCTGTATTCTGAGCACTGTAACTACTGCCTATACTTAAGTCCTAAGCAGAAGAAGATAAATTGCTAGCAGTTGTCCATCACACTGCTAAGCCTTATTTATAAAATTTTATCAGTTTCAATTGGCATGTGGCAAAACCAAGTTGAGGAATGCTTTCATTGTTAATTCTATCCATTGCTTGTTTGGCGTACAAGCAAGCAAGCATTAATACTTCTAAAATAATCAGTTGTGCGGCTTCTACCCATGTCATCTTTACAGAATGTAAAGTAAATCCATACACTGTGCTTGGGTTTTAGAGAACTTGCCTTACTAAACCAAGAGAAGTGGTGTGATACTAAATGGTAATTTGTGGCTACAAAATTTTGTATCTTTACCATGATTCTGGTATCAACAGTAGATGGTATAGTTAAGAAATGAACAAGACTGCTGCAGAAGTAACTGAAGCTAGAAGACAATTAACATTGCATCAAAATGAAGCTATCCAGTGAAATAATTTTTGTTACAGCAGTTGTTTTGCACAGGACAGTTTTGTATCTTTAGGCTTACAGCAGAAGTTTAGAATGGTATCTAACACTTTGGTGCATGAAATTACATTTACAAAATACACTTTTCAAAGCTAAACTTTATTCCTGTATTTTCTGTTTTAAGAAGTAGCATGAGAGTCATCCTACAGCTAAGTCCAAGGCTGATGTCAGGGAAAGAGGACAACTGTCAAGTATGTATTTAGGCATCACAGCTCTGAACTGTTGTAGGAGGAAAGGTGTGAAGTACCTGGTTACCTACCCTAAGTTACAGACCTCCAGTTCTGGAAGAATGTAGATGAAAATAAAGGTACTGATGCTATGCCTTTCCTTAGTTAGTATCTACTCAGTTCAGACTTGAAGCAGGGGTTTGTCTTCCATCTCACAACAGTGTCACTGGGATTCAATCTCTTTGCTTTTTAGACAAACAGTACCAGGTATTTGGCAGATGCATAAATTTGGATATAAGAGTAGCTAGAGCAACCCACATTATCAGAAACGATCCTCTGCACTCAGTGTTACTCGGCCACGTAAATGAGTGGAGGACAGGCTACCGGCATTTTTTCATGCATCTGGTTCAAGATGAGCTCAGAGTTAATGCCCCAGCATTGCTCTCTCTCAAAAGGACCAGAGCTGTTTTGAGTCAGACCCAGAGATGTATAGCTAAACTTTAACTAGTTAAGTTGGGATGGCTCACATCAGTGCAAAAAGCCAAATCTGAGTGCTAGATTCTCTTCATCCACGTGTAGGAAGAGGTAATATGTACTATTAGATAAATAATGGAAGTCAGCTAGACAAATAAATGAGGTCAAATTTGAACAGTCTGAACTACTTAAGTCAATTTTTTCTATCTTGACACTTTCACATCTCAGAGGATTTCGAGTAATCATGAGCCAAGTTGAAATAATTTTTATCAGGCTCCCTGAGTTTTTCCTGTTGGTTCTTTAGCCTTGCCCACACAGCTTCAACCTCTTCAGAAAACATAAATTTGAAAACCATCTCCATAATCTTTTATCTCCCGCTTAGAAGTTTTCCAGGTACTGTTCAGATATAAGTTACTTAACAGAAAGCCTATAAAAATGTTTTATAACAAACAGGAGAACAGTTATTCAGTTAAGCACATTTCAATGTTTAATTGAAAGGTACATATCTTAATAGAGGACAACAGTTATAATTGCACATTGCATCTTCTCCCTCGCCCAGTAGGCTGACCACACCTTTGTCCAAATCGGCTGTATACTTTTCACGGGCCTGCACCATGCAGAGAGCACAATGGCAGATGCAAACCCGAGTTACACTACGCAGTGCAATCACTCCCAGGAGCTCACGAGAAGGCTTGATTTGTCCAGTATAGAGCTTTGGTATGAACTCTTCTGTGAAAGGTTTAACCAGTTTGAGATACGCAAAGAATGGTTTCCCCCTCAGGTATTGCCATGAAGGGGAAGGAGGGGTTAGCTAACAACCAAGCCCCCACTATATTCAGAACATTCTGATCTCTCCTTCTCCCAAGTCAGTTCATACTGGCAACCAGGCATTACCAGCCCATCGCCAACAGCCTCTGCTGCACCGTGATGCAGAATTCAAGAGGACATTAGCAACATTCCCCCAACACCCTGATTCACCTTACATACAGTAATACATTCTTACTGCTTACTTCCTTGTTAGCACCAGAAGCATATGCTTCAAGTGCTGATCTGCTCTTCAGGAAAACTGTATTTTACAAAGCTTACCATTCACAAGATCAGAGTTGAAGCAATCTTCAGCGTTTCTCAACTAGATTGCTCTTACAGACATGCCTGGATGGGCCAATAGCCCTGCTCCTACAGTGCCTGTAAAAATGCGCCTGGTTAGCATCAGCATTAACCTCTTGTACAGTCAAACTTTGGAAAACAGGTCAGACTCGGGGCAGGTGACCCTGTACTTTCCTTCAGCCTTCATTAGGTATTAGGAAGTTTTTACACTCTATAAAAATTCTTTATTTCTGTAAACTACACCTCTTCTAAAGTACTGAAGTTACTGATGCCGTATTAGTGACTACCTTTTATAAGGCAATGAAATAAGGTTTCTCTTTGCTTCTGCTCTAGTTACTTGACGTGTTCAGTGGTTATCACTTAGCTTAGTTTTTAATGTCTCTGGTAGAAGGCCTGTGCCTTGCCCAACAGGAACGTGTGGACACATGACACTGCCCAAAGAGCTTGTCAGGTGGCCTGACAGGCATTTGCTAATGTCATCAGTATTGAGCGGGATTAGTCCTTAGTTTGAGACACTGCAGCACTACGCTGCTGCACACTATGTTTCCCTACTGTCACATCATCTTTGGAAAGTGAATGAGATTTTTAAAATTAAATATATAATTGAGCACCTGCAGTTACAGTAAACCAATGTTATACTACACAAGCTGCTCTAAAAACTATCAGGTGTTAAAATTCCTTGTATTGGTATTGTTGTAGTCCACTAAACAGTAAACAGCCTAACAAATAAGACTGAAAACTGACACTGATTATTGTTGTAATCAGCATGAAAATAACATTTTCTGGAAGGATCTTCAGTCTGAAATGTTACATGTTCTTTCCATGAGTTGAGTTCTTCATGTTTCAGACTTTGCTTCTTAAATATTCATGTGTCTGGTGACAAGATCACAGGATGGTTCTCTCCTCATTTTATTGTACTCCTGTAAATAAAAAAACCCAAACAAAACTGTCAACTGCAGGCCTTTCAACAGGAGCCAAACAAAGCATTGGACTTGTATATAACAAGAGCAAGACAGCTGTTATACATAGCCTTTGGAATTAAAGGCTAGATAAAGAAGTAGTTCACAATTTCTACAGAGTAAAAAACCAGTAATGTAACTGAATTATAGTTAGACTTTACTGAACAGACAGTTGCACAAGTAAAAACATATAAAACTGTCTTTTAAGTGGTTTAAGTGAATGATTACAAGAAACTCATTCTAACAGGCAACTGTTCCTCTCAGCCAATTCTTTTTAGGATAGGAGCAAGCCAAGTTTTCCCTCTGCCTTTTTACCAGTTTTACTCCACATTTTAATTTGAATGAGGTCCTGATGTCTGTAGAACATATTTGTGCTCCTACAGGACACCAAAGAATCAGTTCTTTCTCCAGCATTCATATAGGAAGTGGTCGTTTCTTTTGGTACAGCACCAGCTCAAGCATGAACACAAGAACAGACGAGCCTCTCTGACCGGCCTACTATGCTTACATTACATGTCTTCAAGAGGTTATCTATATGGAATAAGAAACTTGGAGGTAGTTAACAGCTACGTACTTCTACAGCATCAGAAGCTGATTTTACAAGGAGTTACCTTTTATGAGCTGGTCTCTGGAATTGTAGGAAGGTGTGTTATTCTGTAGTAGCTATGTTTAAGCTGCCGTGCTGTACGTCCAGACACAATCCATTTTAGTTTCTGGACATTTGGTTTGGAACACTTGCTTGATGAATATTCTGTAAGGCACTTTAACACCAGTTCCTTCCAGAAGGTCAAATCTCTGTTGTTTATCTAAATAGCAAGACAGAATCTCATATGTTAATTACTCATTAAATCCCTATTTCATACATGTACTTTCAGCTTCTTCACCTAAGATAGAAGCCAAAGATCCCAAGTGAAATGGAAAAAAAGTACCCAAAGCCACAAAAGAAACCAGTATGCCAATGGACCTCTCCCTTCCCCCCACTTTTCTTCCTTCCTCCCCTACAACTTTATCCATATATACCTTGGAATACAACTGCAGAAATTCCAATGCCTCTGTCAACTCCAGTAGTTTTTGTTCTTCTATCTCTAGTGCCATAACAGACAGTGCCAAGACAGAAGGCTGGAGAGAGAGAAAATGTTTTTAAACACTGCTTTGTCAAGGTTCAGTAGTCTCACTGTCTTCCAAGTTTTCAAGACATTTACCTTTGCTTTAGAAAACATGATTCTGCAGTGACATGCCTTCAGCTGGGTCTCAAGTCTCTCAAAATTAAGGTATTTTCTCCTACAATAAAAACAGATGAGTGACTGTAGAAGAACACAAGTTTGATCAAGACAGCACCACCCTGGGAACTCAGAAGCAGCAAGAATATTCATTATCTAAACAAAGGCCTCATTTCTCCCACAAGTTCTAGGGTTACAGTCAAACTGATGTTCAGTTTTGGCAGTCCCAATGCCAAAAATAAATCTTGTGTTATGTTGAGGAGAGTCGCACCGTCAAAACAGGCTTACCAACAAGAAATTTCAGTGCTTACCAGCAAAAGGAATCTCTAAGCTAGATTTTGAAATCTTTCCAATCATGCAATACTTACTGCAGCATAAGCAGAGATTTATTATACCATCATTACTGAGCAAGTTTTGGTTTTGGCTCAGAGAGCAATACTCTTCAATTTATACAAATAACATTTAAAATTAAAACAATAACAAAGCACAGATATTCACATTTATGATATTTACCAATAAGGCGGAAATTTTGTGAGTTTTTTAAGTATAGAAAGGCCAATTACTCAAGTAATTTCCCTGCTTACTTTTCTACATAGACTTCTTGATCATATGCAGTCATAGTAAAATAAGTATCACATATTTTACCTTTCGCAGCTTAAATTCTCATGAATGAGTGAATGATATAGTTGAAGAAACTGGAAGGCTGTTGTAGCTTTGACTTTCCAAGATAGCTTCTCCAATATGATTTTCTCCATTCTCATCATATCAGAAACAGTGAACCTATACTGGCTTATCCGAATTAAGTCAGTGGCTAAGGGAACATTCCTCTCTTCTTCTGATGCCTTCACAGCCAAGTAGAAGCAGCTGAGTCCAACACAGCCCAAGTGTTTAGGCTGTACCTATAAAGAAAAGTAAATTGTTACTTTCAGAGAGAAAGGCCTTTGATTGACCATTTCAAAATATAAGTACCAAACTATATAGGTGCCAGTGTAATTCATGAAAAAATTATGGGCAACCGGGAGGGTTGTTCTGCTTTTTGAAGATCAAGAGATCAGTTTTTTACCTAGTTACATTTTTAGCTGAACTAAATGAGAAGACTGTTAAACCATACAAATTCTGGTCACATTCGTTTAAAAAGCAAGACTGCAGAACAATGTGTTCTGATTGAGGCAGAGCTGGTTCTATATAATGAGGTTCTATAATGGCCTAATCAGAAGCTTTTAGGACTTAGTGTTGTATGTATTGATTTACATTAAAAAAGCAGTTTTTAACTCTTTTCTACATATATATATATATATACACACACTCATATATAAAACCTGACTTATCTAGGCATTACAGTCCCTACTTTTACTGCTTATTTTGGATTCAGAAGGCTTGCAAATCATCATTTCCCTATCCACTCCATCTAGCTTTCTCATTTTTGTTTTAACACACAAGGAAAACAAGCTTTTGTTCTTGACCAAATAGTGCAGTGGTAATCCCGTCTCGTTAGACTATTAAAAACAACCCAGGTCAGCATGCCACAGATGCATGGTAGAATGGAGAGCTAACTAAATGTTTTACCAGACTCTGAGTGCTGAACAGCATCAAGCTTCTTGATATAGACAAAGTTTATGGGTTAGTTGAAACAGCAATGAATAAGTAATTTAAGGTGTTCTTGTATATATGCAACAGGCAAGACAATTTGTCGTGACATAATCCATTAATTCGGCCTGCATTTCCAAGCCTATGGCTACCCTTAATTTGAAACTGATGCCTTCTTCCTTCTGTTCTCCAGAGGAAACAGTTTTCTCAACAACAGTAAAATCTGAACAGGGAAAGCTGTTTTTTAGCTCTTGCACAATCGGAATCTCCACAAGGAGCTTAATCTGTAGTCATCTAAAGCCAAGATGCTCTAATAGGAACAAGGCTGCAATGAGCAGAAGCTAATGACTGAGAGCCTGTACTTTAAAAATCCATACCTTCATTTTTGACAAGAATCTATCTAAGAAATTCACAGCTAACGAAAACGTCTCGGTATGGAAGCCAAAGAATTGAGTTAAACTGAGGAGATCTTTCACTTCAAAGTCTCGCAGCCTTGCAGTCATTCGGAGACCATTATCATGAGCAGATTCAATTAGTCTCAGGCCAGAGGCCTTTGGCTGGCATCTTAACTCCTGTTCCAACAGGGCTGTGAGCTGGTACAACAATTCTTGAGCTTCAGTAGTTACAAGCGTTTCGATCATCTGTAACAAGAAACGAACGTACATTTATCAAACAGCTGAAAGGGGAAAACTTACAAAGTTCCAGATGTCTCTAAAGCAGAGAGAAACGTGCCTTGCTCTGCAGGTATGACAACTACTCATCTGTAAGACTAAACACTTGCCGCTGGCGGGGAACCCTCGGGAGGGATGCAGCTGGCAGCGAAGCTCCCCCCGTAGCAGCGAGCTGGGCCCGCGCAGGTCCAGCGCCGTGAGGCGGGGGGCGCAGGCACCCCGCCAGCCACCGCAACAGTATTTTTTAACTCACGCTTCCGAGCTGCACCGCCCAGCCTGGGGGACACCACCGCTGAGCCCGCACCAGCCCCGAGGCCCGCCCGGCCGCTAGGGCCCCTCCGCGGCGCCCAGAGCCCCCCGGCCCCGCCGCGACCTCCCGCCGCCACCCCCCGGGCCCGCACACCGCGCACGCGCCGCCCGGCGGGACATGTCCGGGCCTGCCCCCGGGCCTCCCCCGCCCCTCGGGGGCTCGGCCGGCGGACCCGCGGCCTCCCCGCAACGGCGGCCGGGCGCGGGGGGCACACCCGCCCCGCGGAGGGGCCCAAACCCGCGGCTACGGGGCCCGGCACCGCGCCCTTACCTTGTCCCTGTCACCTCGCCCCCTTCTCGCGTCGGGAGAGTCCGGAGGGTGCGAGCCGCGGCGACAGCCACAGCAGCGCCGAGGGGTCACTCCGGAGGGCCGGCCGGCTCCTGGGGCAGCACCGGCAGCCGGGAGCGCGCCATGCAGCCGCCGCCCCGCACGCACCCCGCACCGCCCGGCCCGGGCGGCGGGCCTGAGGGCTGATAGGCGTCCACACAGACCAATCAGGGGCGCGGATGCCGGAAAGGGGCGGAGAGTTGTCGCTGAGAGACAGGCAGGGCGGGCCCGCGGGCGCCCTCTGGCGGCGCTTTCGCCCAAGCCCGGGGGCGGGCGCCTGAGCGGGCGTCGAGCCGGCCCTAGCCCGCCGGGCCCGGGCCCTCGAGGGCTCCCGCGGTGCTGCAGCTTTTCCCCGTGAGTGCCAGGGCCGCAGCCTACGTCCCCCTGTGGCAGCAGTCCCGGTAAGGTCTGGCCACGCGGCGCCCGGGGCCGTGAGGGGCTCGGTGCGGCCGGTCGTTGTCAGGCTGCTGGCCTGGGCCCCGGGCCCCGCCTTAGCGACTCGTGAGCGCTGGTTACAGCTCCTGGCCCCGGCGCTTCCCCTCAGGGGACGTGAAACCGTTTTCCTCGTGGGCTGAGGACTGGTGGGAGCTGACTGTTCCTACCTCCTACACGGCTGACATCTAGGTATAAACCTGTAAGGATTTTTAGTTTTATTTTTTAAACACTTTCCAACCCTTCAGAAATATTTTTGTATATATATTGAAGGTCACAACTAGCTGAAACACCTGATCAACCTCTTGCTTAACGCAGCCTGAGCTGGCTAGCGGCGTTTGGGATTCAGGCGGCCACTTACACATACACCCGTCTCCATCTTCCTTGTGCCTGTGTGTTTGCTTGAGTGGAATTACAAATATTTTTCCTGCTCAGAAAACTGACAGGAGTTACTTAGGGTTATGTTAAAGTGAATGTGTTGCTGGCGAAAGTTAATTCTATTTTCTGTAGGTATCAGGTCAGGTTGTGTACTATAAACATGCCTTTTTTGTTTGAGAGAAGTAGTTATGTTACAAGATCTGGAAAAGATACGGTATTGTTGAAAAAACACTTAGAACAGTTTAAAATTGTTCTAGGAGCAGGAAGTATTCCACTTCTGAAGTTCCTTACTATAGCGAGCTTCTGTTTAGAGCATGCTTGAGGCCCACTGACTTATTTAATAAATGTTCCATTATCTGTTATTTTATGAACTATGAATACCGATCTCTTATAAAAGACTGAAAAATGGCTGATGGATGAATTTTGCAGACTTATAATGGGTGCTATGTCTTTCAAATGGGTCAAAGGTGCTTAAGTACTTTGCTCTCCTAAAACCGTTGGGGTATTATTTCTACTTTAGTCTTAGAACTATCAAGCTATGTTGTGATAGTTACTATGAATTGGATGAAAGGCTTAAAATTAAATTCTTAAGGGGTAAACCAACATTTTCTGCACTGCAGGGTTTTTAGGAAGGCAAAACTCTTAGCTTATGTTTGATCCTTGGAGTCCTTAGAGAAAGTATATGGTCTGTGACTAATAAGTGAGGTGATATGCAGCTCCAGTCTTTTTTTACTATTAAATATCTAGATATTGAAGATAGATACGTGTTGCAGATAGGAGGCAGTTCTCTGAATCTCAGAAGGACTCTAAGAGTTCAAATCCATTCCCAGTGCTTCAGAACAGCCTAGGTGATAACTATCCTGAGAAAAATGCTTTTTTGCTCTCAGCTTGTCTTTGGGTCAGAAATCTTGCTGAAAGGAAGGCTGAATGATTTATGGAGCCTTTAGACAGCACTGCTGGTACCACTTTTAGCCAGCCCTACAGATAGTCTACAACTGAATGCACAAGTCAAAAAAGTCATCCTATTGTTACCCAAAAAGCAGATAGCTATAACTGCTATATCACTCTGTCCCCTGAGACAGGATGTTTTTCTGTCTATGTTTTCTGCTTACAAACATGTTTGTTTTGCATTTGCTGTAAGCATTATTTCTAAAACGGTTTATGCCTTTCTTTAAAAATGGAGGGAGGATGAGTTACACTAAGTGGTGGCAAATTGCGAACAGCTTTACCAGGCAGTATTTTGCCCTTCCCTATAGCACAGCGTTTTTGTTGTAATACAACACTAGAGCTTGTCATATCTGCCGGGAGTAGAGGACAAGGTGATTTTAAAGCCGTTTGGGGTAAAATTAGCATAATATTTGTGAAACAGAAAATAAAAAATTTACTCACATGAGACGATTTTGCTGACAGGTGATAGATAATACTGCAAGACTGTATTTTTGTTAGCCAGAGGTATGTCTAATATAGTTAGGCCCAACAGTTAACTATGATCAGGTGGGCATAAGTTCTTCTCTCTTCTACCCCCAATGAACAGCATCGTAATTTGTTTTCAGAGGTAAGTCTCTGCATTATGGCTACCAGAAACTGCAGTTGTTTTCATTATCTTTATATGGCTTGAGGTAATGATGTGGAATTACTTTCACCTTAAGAGAATTCTGTTCAGCAAAAATTGTTTGCGTGTGTGGGTTTTCTACTGTTTGGAAACATTGGCTAAATACTGGCAAGGACTTTGTGTGTGTTTCCACCAAAAGTGAGATCTACCGAAGCAACTGTTAGCCTCAGTTGCTCTAAATACAGTGATCTAAACTCGATTTTAAAACACTTTGCACATCCTCCCCTTTTAGGTGTTGATGGAAGTCATTACCAGCATTCATTGGTCTGTTGTTACACAATGAGAGGAAGGTGAGGGAGCAGCTTTCCTGGGAAGCCTCTGCCATTGTGTTCCTTCATTTGAAGGCGTCCGAATGTAAAACAGAGGGACTATTTAATGCATCAGTGAGCTTTATCATCTTATTTACTAGGTATATGCATCAAAAGCTGTATTCATCGTACTTTCTTCCATTGTACTTCTGATTTATTATGGGTTTGCTTCATTCTCCTATGACTTACTTTTGGAAAGTAATTAAAGTTTGTTTTATTAGAAGAATCTTTGTACTTCAGAAGGCTGGAATGAATGACAAAAAAGGCAAGACCAGAAAGAAGCATGGTTAGGGAAGCAGAGGTTTTTAAGAAAAACGTGTTTTGCATAGTAAGTGTTTGGATTTCTAGAAGGCTCAGTGGGAGTCAGTGTGAGGGAACTTGAGGGAGCCCTTGGGTGTGAAGGTAGAATGACCAAATAGTGTGTCTAGCTTTCCTCTCTAAAGCACCGTTCGCTTGCATAGAAGCTAACCTTTATTTCACTTGCTGTCTGTTTATCTTTCTGTTAGTAGAGTGACTGCATCTAAAAATCACTGGTTTGACCCTCATTATAATGACCTTGATTTGTATGTCTATTAGGCAAGAAGTAATTTGTTGAAAAATGAGGGTGGAAGCATCAATCCCAAATCTCATGCCACAGCCCTTCTGAAAGAAAACGAATTGGCTACAAACTCTCAACTATAAATCAATCTGTTGCTACTCTGTGAGATTCCTGTGTAATTGCCCATGAATGCAAACTCAAGTACTTCAAGTGTTCACAGATGCAGAACATCAGAAATAAAGATTATAGTAAATCAGATCTCATGAATATGCATATTTTTGTTGCCAGTAAATAATCTGAGTTATCTAAATTAAAATTCAAAATTATATATTGCAAAGGAAGCGTTCTTCTTTTTTTTTTAAGAGTTGGAAAACATTTGCAGTAGTCTTCCTGTCATTACTATGCACATAATAATCATGTGAAGCAAATGATAACTTCTTTTTATGCTGCTTGTTTTAAATAGCTTATATTTCTTAAATTGCTGTTAAAAATAGGCTGAGAACTCTAAAAAGCAGTGGGCCATGATGCTGCTTGGAAGTCAGCCACAGCAGCCAAAGCCGCTGGCCTATTTTGTGTTCTTGCAATAAAGAGTCAGGACTGAGGCAACACTAAGAAAAAACAATTTATGTTACTTAAATGTAGTGTACAGGTTTTGGTTCAAAAACATTCCTTGAGCTTAGATACTTAGCAAGTGGAAGCCAAAAAAACCTGCATCAGTGTATGCAGTTAACATCTCTGGTGCAGTCTAGGCTGCTGTTAGCCGCTTTGGGCAGCGGCTGTGAGAAGTGTCTGGCTCTCAGGTGCCAGACTTTGTGCTGAAGTGGCTGAAGCGAGTGCACAGGCTCCATCTGCTCAGCAGTCTGCTGCGTGGGGGTAGAAGGCTCCTGAAGGAGAGTGGCAGAAGACAGCCAGGGCGCCAATAACTTCTTAAATGTGTTGCAGATGTTTCCCAGTAGCTCTGGCAGGCATGACATCGAGGATTAAGGCTGGATAGCTAAAGATGTTACAGCTTCTCTGTTACATGTCTGTTCTGTCTCTTTGGTGGTTGTCATGCCTGAAGCAAGAACATCCAATTTTCTTGTGAATCAGTCTGGTGGCTGAAGGCACGCTGACCCAGTTGTATGTGGCTGTGCCAAGCTGAGGAGTGTGCTAGTCCTGGAACTGCTGCAGGGGTGGGTGCTGATCCTGCCATAGGAGCAGAGGGGATAGCTGTGGGAGTAACATCTTCACCTCTTTTCTATTTAATCTATGCCTGTATGTCTTTCAGAAATCTGTATAAAAGTCTGTTTAATCCCTACTGCCAGAGTCAGTGAGCACAAGTAGGTCATAATTACTTGCCCCAGTCTCACCTGGGACTTCCACCCACACTCCCTGCCCAGGGCTCCAGAAGCCTCACTTCAGATCAGAGCTATGGTCTAGGAAGGACTATGGTCAGCCCTCTCCCTTCCTTGTCCAGACTTGTTGATTGGGCTTCCTGGATTGACCTTGGACTTGCCTTGTCACCTCTTGTTTGTCTAGTAATCACAGGGCTGCCAGTGCAGCCCATGTGTCACCAAAATGGGTTAAAAGAACTTACCGACACCAATGTGATGTAGATAAGCAGACACTCCTTTATTAACAGCTGGGTGTGTATGGGAGTTGTCTCACCAACAACACATGCCTAACTCATGGAGCATGCTGATTATATAGGATATGGTAACACATATTAATCAAGTTCTCATACATAAACATGTTAACTCCTATAACTCATTTTCTTACTCCCACCTCTTTCCAGTCATACACACTTGAGTCCTGAAATGAGTCAGGGGGCTACTTTTGTGACCACCATGGACTACTGACCTAGAAGAATGCCCTCCAATGCCCTTGACCCAAGGATTTTTGACTTCACATTGCAATTTTAGCATGCTTTGAGGCCCTTTCGCAGTGTTACTTTTGGAACACCTGGTCTACAGGGCAATAAATAGTCCTTACCGATCAGTCTAACAATGGTATGTTGTCACGAGTCTTGTTCTTTGTATAGAAATCTAGGTAATGATTATCACTAGTCTACATGGCCTCAGCCTGGGACTTCAAAAAGGACTTAGTAGCAGCATAACTTGTTATATAGCTATTCTAAATTATTCCTTATTTAAATCCAAATAATCAAAAATCATTAAAATCAACTCAAATTAATAACAAATCAATACTTGAAGAAATTAATAGGGCTTCCTTTTCTGTGAGCTGTTCTGGACAAAATTAAGAGTTTATGGTTAACTGGCAGAGGACAGGTCCTATAGTTAAGTCCTTCAGAGACAAAACCTGTTGTTATCAGCTAGAGGAATTTCTGTTGTAGCAGAAATTCGATTGTTTTGTGATGGGTTACAAACAGTTTCTAACTTGCCTGAACAGCATGAGGAAACACTGCAACATGTTTGTCTTCATTAGAAAATATGGGTATGCAGCCAGAGTCCTTGGGGGTGGGAAATAACTGTTATTTTTTCTCTGTGGAAAGAGATCTGTGTTTTCAAGACAACTACTGAAGTTAATGCTGGGTTTTCACACTTCACTGTATAATGTTTTATGACTATAGCATCAGAATTAAGATAAAGCTTTTTTGAAACTATTTTTGCTGGGATTTTGTTTAAAAACAAACATTAAAAATTACTGTAAGAGCCAGAATGGTTTCTCTCCTGCCCCTTCTCTTGTATGTCATATGGAATTCAGGTAGACCCACACACACAAGGAGCATTAGGGTTTTGATTGCATTTGTCAGTAGTTATGTTGTGCTTGTTGCCTTATTGTAATAACTGTCCGTAGTTCATTAATGTAATTGTGAAGAAGTGCATATGAGAAAGAAAGGGAAATAAAAAGGAGGTGAAGCTTCCCAAGTAAATACGAGGCCCCATAAGAGATTTGCTTTGTCTGGTGTTACTCCTTTACTGAAGCCTGTCATATAGTCCAGCATAGGCACAGGAGAACTGTGGAATTCTAATTTCAAAGGCTTCATTTAAGCTTATGGAGAGCCAGGCTTTCAAAGGTGTTTATGCATCTAACTCCCACTGTCCTTAATGTGAAGGATTTAGATGTCTAAACTTTACTAGGGAAGAAAGGTCATCGAAATCAGAGGGGGCAATTAGCCCTGACACTGATACACTGAGTGATTTGACTGAAACTTAGATTAAATGACTTCAGAAGTTTGTTGTGACTTTTGCTTTACATTGCGTTCTTCAACTTTTACACAGAAAGAACTCTACAGGCCAAAAAGAAAGGCAGTGAGCTGTGCTTTTCCTTGCTATAAATCAACTGGGAGAAGGACTTTGTCAGACTGAATATGGAGATTGTAACACTTTACATAAATCCTAAAGCCTGGAATGGATCTGGAAGTTGTAATTAACTCTTACTTGATGTTCTTATACTGATTTTAGTCAAACATCTGTTCCATACTTTCTTCTTATTTTCTTAATAAAGAAAATTTAAAAGGTTATAACAGGATATTCTTGAAACTGGAAAACATGTTACTGCACACATGTGAAATTGCTGAGCTAAGCAGACTATTGCGTGTTTCTCCACCTTGATTGCAGTGTTAATGCACCAACCCCTGTTTTGGATAGGGATGATAATAGTCTGTTAACTTTTTTAATTAGTGTATTGGAATAACATGATCTGCATGCTTCGGTCTCTTGTATGTGTCTGATCTGTATGCGGGCATATGTTCACTATGATCTCTTTCAGTTGTTTTTGTTATGCATCGATTTTAAAAATAATCTCCCTTTACCCTAAAGGTATTTATATTTAAAGTAATTCAGGAAAACCTCTTGCTGTTTCACACCCCTTTCCCTCAGCCTTTGTTAAAGCATTGTCAGTAAACATCATCGAGGGTACTAGTGTGCAGTTGTCCCAGAAAGAAAGAGCATGGGGTATGAAATTTTAAATGTTGTGGTGGAAACTTAAAAAATGGCAGCAGTCCTGAGCTCTTAATAATTACATCTTCTCTGCCCTTAATTTTCATCTGGGTATTTCCTCCCACTTTAAGAAGATTCAGGACTGCTTTTCTCGGAAGAGTGGTGTCAGCTGGATTCAGAACACGAGTAATTTCCTGAATAGACAGCTAGAGCGCAGTCCGGGGACTTGTGATTACTACTAATAAGCCTGCAAAGGTGCGTGTGTTTTCGTTAATCACCCTGAGGAGCAGTTTGAGGACAGTATCAGTTTTCTTGGGAAAGAACTGTTTGAAGTAGTTCAGTCATTGCAAGACAACACAAAGTCATGTTTCAGTATTTTCTGGCTTGCAGACTAAATATTTCCAATGGTTGTGTGGGTGCTGCACAGTTGCTTTAGTCTTACTGTTAATGAGCTAATTGTTCTTGACTACTTTGGAACACCAATTTGTTAACCCTGTTAGTTGCATCTTGCATCTTGCCATCATGGAAATACTAAAATTAGTATGAGTATAAAATAGAAATTAAAAAATATTAGGAAGCAAAGTAATTGAATTTTGAAGCTTTTTACAAAAACTCTACTTTTCAATAGATTCCAAATTAATGCAATTTGAAAGACTAATTGAGAGCTCAGGGGCTTAAAAGTGTTTGAAAATAGTTTGCTAAAAGCAGTACCTGGGGATCTTTTGCACAGTGCTTGGCTGATGAACCCAAAGAGATGGATCGAACAACTGTTGTAGTTTGATGGATCATGAAGTACTTGGAAATCCAAGTGAAAGTATACAGAAAAGACTGAGGGGAAAAAAATTAACTGGGTGAAGGCATTCTCCCTGCCACACCCTCTAAAAGCAAGGTGACAGCCTGGCAGCACTGTTCAGAGAATTCATATTTACTGGGTTTGTGTCACAAATATTAGGTGCTTTCTGAAGCACTGGAATTGAATGCATTGAAATAAGTGAGGTCAAGTCTCCCATCATTCACTCATCATCTTAGTTCTGAGCTGATCCTCCTCCTCACCCCCAGCATCTGATCTTGTGGCCATTTTTTTTTAACTAATTAGTGCCTTGATTTAACCACAGAGTAATATTTACAGTTTAAGCTTTTTCCTCTCACTTTAGTTCCATCCAACATCAAGAGCTATTAACTCAGATGTATTTGCAAATAAACGAGCTTTACGGCAAAGTTACTTTAAGCTTTTTGATTGAGAAATGTAACTGTCTCATGATTGTAATGCAAATTCCTTTTTATTATCTTTAAAATGATGGGATTGAGGGTGTGCTTCCACACTGTTGTATTGGTGATTGTCTCTGGTTGCATACGAATGACTTATTTTGGCCCAGTTTTAGCACTTGTCACATAAATTAGACCAGAGAGCAAATTCAGTTGATACTTTTTTTTTTTTTTCCCTAAATCATTTTCTTTTTCCCTAAAACGCCAGTAGAACAGTGTCTTTAAGGGCTGAATCCTGTGAATGTCTTAGCTTGATGGAAAAGAAGAAACTTTTGAGTCAGGGCTATACCTTGCTGTAGACTGTCCCCCAGTAAATCTTGCTGCTGTTTTCCTCAAAAGTGGAGCTCTGTCACACTCTGCAAAGTGCCATAAATAACTTGAGTATTCAGAAGATTGCTTCATGTCAGATTGGAATAACTCATTCTCCCAATGCCCCAGTATAGAGTTACGTTATCTCCTTTTTAAAAAGGAAATAGTTCCATTCCTGTTATCTCTTATTTCCAAGAGAGTCAATTCATTTATTGTAATTGCTAATATGCTTTACCAAATGAATGAGTTAAATATTTCAGGTAGTAGTTTAAACAATCAAGAATTAAATATCTTTTTCCAAACCATAGATTTTGAGTACAACAGCTTGAAAGTCAGTTAGCATCCATGCTATTGTGGGAACTCGTGGTTAGTGCACAGCTCAGAACATGAAGCATTAGGATATTTTAGTTCATGTGCAGAGCTACATCCTTCTTTTCAAAAGCTGTTTTAGGAGAAAAATGGGCTGGTTTTCACAAAGGCAAAGCTTTGATTAAAGGACAGTCTGCTTCCCTGATGGACCCTTTTGGTTTCGTAGAGGAGATCTTCAGATAACCTAATGAAGCAAATTTTGTTCTTGCAGTGGGAAACCATAGCAACCTGCCACTTTAGAATGCATGGTATATAATCTGTCTGTCCTTCAGATAGTATTTTGCAGTCCAGAAATAGTCATCGTTTCCTAATGTGTGAATGTAAAATGTCAGACAAATGTAGCTGGAGTGACAGTGTTGTCTCTGAGATAAACATGAGCCCTGTTCTGCTGCTTGTCTGGTACTGCATATTTGGAAGGCAGGTTCCAGAGGAGGGCAAAGGTTGTCTATGTTTTTATTTTTACTTTTTAATAAATAGGTTAGAGGTGCTCTGAAAATTAATTGGTACCTGAAAGAGCTCGCTACAGTTGCTTCAGTGCCACCCTTTACCTTGCCCTCCAACCCATGTGTCCCTACTTATTTTTGGCACAGTTTTGTTAAAGGACAGCATTTGGAGTTCAAAGGGGTTTTTCCTTGCTGCTTTCTTTGATACCACTTTGTTCAGACTGAGATAGCCATAGAAGTACTCGCTAATTATGTAGTGGGGTAAGTGCCCTGTAACTTGCAGCTGGCCAAAGCTGCTGGCTGTGCTTGATGAAAACACAGACAGCATTCTTCCTTGGTTAAATAATAAAATGTGTGAGCAATCTGACTTCTCTCTTTGTGTCTCTCTCCCGCTTATGAGCTCAGAAACAAAGCCGAGAAGTATTTTCTGTAGAAACTAGCATTGATTAATAAACGATTAAAATTTAACTTGTGGATCTTAGAACCTTCTGCCAGTTTTACAGACTGGGCTACAAGTCTGGAAGGGGATGATTTAGTCAGCTTTTTATAAAGAGGATCAAATGATGAGTGCATTGAAGGAATAAATGCCAAATATTTAATGGTATTACTGGGGACTGATTTAGATGAAACACCCTGTATTTCCTTTAAAATATGATGACTCCAGCTTGCTTAGAAGTGTTTAGAAATCAACTATAACAGCACAGAATGCTTTTTATGTACGTTTTGTGGAAGAGAACCATTTCAAGTGTTTTTTCTATAAATCAAATGTTAATAGCCCAAATGTATTGTTTAAAATGCAAAATTACTTTGATAGGGCTGTGTTTTACTAAAGAGGAGAGCAGAGGGATATTTGATTGGTGTTTCTTCCATTGATCATTCTACTGTTTATGTCATAGTGAGCCAAGGCTATTAGATTCCTTCTGCTCCTTTAAACTGATCTGGCTCCTTATTGTTTGTGACACATCAATTTCCTTAAAATAATGGTTAACCAAATTTTTCTTGTCACTTATGCCTCCATTTTTCTGCCTTTTCTGACACTTTTAAAAAAAATCATGTCTGTTCAATACCAGCTTTTATTCCCCTGTCCCCTTTAGCTTTGTTTTCCATCCACCGCTGATTATGCCTTTATGAGAAACAGTGGAGCATATTTAAACTATTTCCATTGTCATTATTTTTTGTTTTAATACATCTTTCTGTGTGATCTGAATCCAAGTTGTTTTCAGTTTTTTAATTTTTTTTGTACATTTGGTACTTACATTTGTATGTTGATGGATTCAGCACTGAAATCACTTGTGATCACTTGTGTCTAAGCAGATGCGGTGGGTTTCATGGATTGTTTTTGGTTTAGTGTACTAGCAGGTTTTTCTCCCTGTCTTGCTTAGGGATCTAATAGAAATCCTTCTTGTTAGGAGGACACTTCAAGTCGAAAGAAAATGTAAACAATACATATCCTCAGATCTATACTTTCAAAACTCATAATAAAAACAATCGTGTGGAAAACTATAGTCTTTTGAGAAGGAAGAGTGAGATTCAGGCTTGTCCCGAATGAGGGCAGTAGTGGCACATGATTTGTATAGTCCTTATTCATGTTTCATGTAACACTCATTAAAGACTGTGAGCTTTGGTGTATTTATATTAGGTGTTTCAGTGAATGTGTTGTGGAATTACTTTTATAAATTCAGAGTTGAGAAATACCAGAAAAGACTGTGAAGGGAGATATTTTTATAAAGAGGACTTTCAACTTAACCTCCCACTAGAATGATTTTTGAGTTCTGAAGAAAAGCAAGACAACTTGCTGAAGGGAAGAAAATGCTATCACTTGACAAGCAGAGTTGGCAAATCTGCATTCAAAGTTTTTGAGGTTTTCAGGAGATGGTCAAGTTTTACAGGAATGAAACTTAATTTTTACCGAAGGATGCTTTTCCATCCACGGTGTTTTATTTTACTGTTTAGTTCAATACCTACAAAGTCTATTTACATGTATTTAAATCATGTACTTTTAATTATTACATCCTTTTGTGGCTGCTTTGCAACAGCAGTTATGGAAGTATTAGATGAATAATTACCCTTCCCTTTGCCTTAATATGAGACCTGTCATGTTTTCTTAATTGGCTCTCAGTATTGAGTAGCTTAGTAGATTAGTGAGAGAACAATATATGTCGTCGTAGGTGTCAAGATGACACTCACTTAATGAGTGTCATCTTCTGAAGCATGACTTTTCTACCAGTGGAGGACTTCTTGATATAGCAACTAGAGACATGATTTGGGGGCAGTTAATAGAGCAGTGAGTCTTTTAACTGGACAAGAGTCTTGCTGAGGTGTCCCAAGGAATGGCCTAGTGGGTTGACTAAGAGAGTTAATGATGTAATTGGGTATTATGGTTTTAAGGAACTGCTGATATGATGTGCAGTCTGCTCTTGTTTGTTCTCCATGTCTGCTCAGCTTTACATAAGCTTGTGCTTATGCTCCACTGAGTCTAGAAACTCTGCAATTGCAAGGCAATAATCATGCAGAACAGTGAACTGAGGTCTCTCTACAGCAGACTCCGTCGATCTATTAAATGAAGTGGAAAGAGTAACTCCATGCAAGCACAACTGCTGCTGACTTGTCAATGGTGGGGTGTTTGTATTTACATCTCTGCTAACAGCAGTGCAGATTATGAGAGTTTTCTGAAGGCTTTGCTAAAGCAATGTGAAAGATGTATGTCTAGTCCCTGGATGATGAAAAGCGTTAAAGTGGAGTTGCTGGCTTTGGCGTGCCAGGGAGTACAGACCCAGTTCTGTTTCAAGTGTGAACTGCTAGGTACACCTTTTATTTTAGGCTAAAGAAAAACAAGTGTATTAGCTTTGGTTGCACATAATTTTAACTATAATTTAAGAAGTTTATCTAGCTAAATTTTCCTTTGTTGGATTCATCTGCCAGTATGCCAGTGGAGTTTTAACATACTATAGAATAATGCTTCCTGCTTTCTGTGGAGTGGATGGACCTTGAAGTTAGGAGTCTAAACTAAATCCGCATAAAACCAAACTGGCAAATACCACATCATGTTTTCAAATATATGTAGGCAGCAAACTTTTGATGGGATGAGAAAAGCATTGGGTGTCTGTAGGCTTTCAAAGGGGTAACGGCAGGCTACAGTTTGCACTGTAATGTGTGGCTGCTGCCTTCACAATGTGTAAAAGGAGAAAGTGGCACTTTTTAATTGAACTTTGCACTCTTGTGTGGGAATTTCTTGGTAGTACAAATACACCTTGTGTTCTGAAGCAGCCATTTTGGTGCCTGCATGTCTTCAGACACTCGGTAGACCTTCTCTTTATAAGGAATGTGTAGGGTAGAGGATCCTTGCTGGACACTACTTGTGCCTGAAGTACCATGTGAATCAGTCTGCCACATGTGCACTGGAGGGACTGGCTTGTTCCTTTGAAGTGGGTGTATACGTGCATGGTTAGGACAGTGGTCAGTGATGGGAGCATGGAAATCTTTTCTTAGAAAGTAGTCGGGGAAAACACCCCTCCCCTGTTTTACTGAGCTTTGTGGCTGCATGGAGAATCTGTGCATCATTAAGCACACCAGCTGTAAATTGTCACGCCAGCTGAGAGAACCTAAATTGACAGGTTTAATATCTGGTGACTCCTGCCTGAATGTTTGTTACATTGTGATATGTGACAGTGTGATTTTCAGGTTAAAACTGTGAAATATAATTTATCCTTACTCTTGCTTGGGAAGCCCTTTCTAGTGGGCGTTTACACCTAGCAGCTGATCTGAATCTTGCACAAATATAGGTCCAAGGAACTGCAGCAAATGTGGGGAAGCTAGAAAAGCTGAACTGTTGTGCATGCTTGAGTTACTTTTCTTTGAATTGGGGTGAGGAGAAGTGGATGGTCAGTTTACTGGAGGTTTGGTTAGATCTTGCTTGTGTATTACCCTGATTAAGGTACTGTTTTGCTTGCAAAACTTTTATTTACCATTCATCATGAGGTTTGAGAATATGTTTAATGGCCAGTAAGCTTTGTACCATGTTCCTTATGTGGTGGGGGTGTGTGGGAGGGAAGCCTGCCTTTTGGAACTTTGACAGGTTATCTGTGTGCAATGGGCTCAGAAACATGGGGCAGTACTCTTTCTTGTAATTTTAGTTGTTCTTCATCATCTCTGGGAAGCACAGTTTACAAATTAAGAGCTGTTTATCAAGTACCTGCTCGAAATAGCGTTTTCCATAAGGTTAAATTTCCATGATGTTATCTATCTTGACAAAATTACTGTTGCTTCTATCAGTTTCTTCTGTCACTTCTCTCTTTTCAATTTGTTCCTTGCTTCCTGTAAAAGAGCTTATACATTATGCATATAGAAGCTATTTTCCTGGTGTTCCCATTCAGAATAACTTAAAATACATGACAATCAATGCTGCTCAGGAAAACTGTCACATTTTTGTTCCCAGACATCTTGGAAGGTTATAGCCCTGTAGCTGGGTCAAAGGTGATAGCATTCACTGTAATGGATTGCATAGAAAATCAATAGGAAAGAACTATTGCTTGAAAATGTTACTTCAAGGTAATGTCAGATTAAAAAATATATATCAATAAAGCCTCTTGTATCGGCTGGTGACATGAGAACCTATGCTTTATTCAGTTACTCTGTAGGAAGTTTCATTATTCTTTCAGAGTAATGAGCATCTTTAAGCTCTGCATCTCTAGCCTCTGCTTTTCTTGCATCTAATTTAATTCAATTGTTACCTGGAACTTTTTTCAGATTGACAGAAGGGGACCTGTAGAGGCTGTCCTCATGATGATTGCCATGAGATAAAGGCCTACAGCATGTTGGAAGGAGCTTTTGCTTTTCTTCCCTTCTGTGCTTGCATCCAATTCCTATTGAGGAAAAAAATAATTTAAGGATGAGATGAATTAAAAATAACTTTTCTTTATCCCAGTAGATAAACAGATAAAATCTTTTTCCAGTTTGTCTTGTGGAAGGCTCCGGGGAGACCTTATAGCAGCCTTCCAGTACGTAAAGGGGCTACAGGAAAGCTGGGGAGGGACTCTTGATCAGGAAGTGTAGGAGTAGGACAAGGGGTAATGGCTTTAAACTGAAAGAGGGGAGATGTAGATTACATAGAAGGAAGAAATTCTTTCCTGTGAGGGTGGTGAGGCCCTGGAACAGGTTACCCAGAGAAGCTGTGGCTGCCCCCTCCCTGGCAGGGTTCAAGGCCAGGTTGGACAGGGCTTTGAGTGGCCTGGGCTAGTGGAAGGTGTCCCTGCCTGTGGCAGGGGCTTGGAACTAGATGATCTTTAAGGTCCTTTCCAACCCAAACCGTTCTGTGATTCTATATGCAAAAAATGATTTTTTTAGGAAGTATTTTAAAAAATAGAAAGGCAAGATCAACAGATACTTCCATAAACTTGGTAGCAACTAATGTCTTACAATTTATCTGAGAAAGGCATAAAGTGAAAAACTGCCTGATATTAAAATCCCTCAGATTATTTCTGAATGTGATCCACAGACAACCTAACCTTGTAATTTCTTGGGTCCTATGTCGCGAATTGTCTGTTTCCCTGTTTCTGGCAGGACTAAGTAGCCAAGGTGGTGTACTGTCAGCCACCTTTGCCTGTCCTAGTCCAAGACTTCTCTTCAAACTCTTGCCTATACTTGTGAGTTCCAGTGTTATACTGATAAATCTGCATGGACCCATATGCCTCAAACAAGAGCCACTTTGCATGGTAGTGTGGGCCCACCCTGCTGCTGGGAATGTGACAAGGATTTCTGCTTTGCCAAAGATTTTCAGCTCTGCCTTTTATTTCCTTTCACCCAGAGTGTTACCAGATACCAGAGTATCAAAATCAGTATTGCTGCTTGTCTGGTAATCATCATCAGCATGTTGATGCCCTGATGGTACACAGTTTGTAACCGTGTAAATTTGCCATAGATAATAGATAGTTTACTGAAGTGAAACCATTTTGGACACTTGTATTCAATTTTTCTCTGTGCATGGAAAGTTATAAACATGCCAGGATCTAGCCAGGAACTGTGATACTTATGTCTGCCGTCTCATGCTTCTAACAGTACCTGTAGTCATCATGGTACTAGACATAATACAAGAATTCCCATCTTTGATAGCTGATAAGTAGTCAAGACTTAACTATGGGTGAAGTAAAATGGCAGCTTTTTTTGTGAATCCTTAAATCCTTATTCAGTATGTTTCATTAGAAACATACCTTGCTTTTTTTAAAAAACCCCTAGTGTTTCTATTCAGCAATCCTTGTACCTGTATCCTAGTTTACAGATTTTCATAATTAATCAAGTGAGTCACTCTCTGAGACAGCACTGAAAGCCAGTAGATCTCATAAAGTATTCCAGAGCTTCTATACTACAACTCATCACAGTGTTTAGTCTTAATTAAAAAGGCTATTCTTGACACTTAGGACAAAAGGGTTTAGAAAGGAAGAAATAGATGGGGTTTAGGCTTTCCTTTTTGTTGTTGTTTTTTTTTCTTTTAAAATAAAATTCTTTCAACAGAGAAGTGTTGATAACGTTGAGCAAATGTGAAGTGGTTTCTTAATGTCATATAAATCACATATTTACAACATGTGATTATTGGAACTATTTTTCCTAATACGCTCAGTTAACTGAACTCTCTGATTATCCCTCCACCCCTTATAAATTGTGCTTTGAGGCTTTGGGATACTTCAACCTTTAAAAAAAAAAAAATAATTAAAAAAAGCTTTGTACAGTGCCTACCATGTTCTAGATGATCTCCTACATGCTTTTCTGTAAATTCTCATGTAATAAAAATAATATTTTAAGGAAAAACTGACAGTGATCACTATATTGTGGATATATGCAAACCAAATACTGCAGAAGTACTTTTTAAGTACCTAAGTGCCTTTTATGTGTTTTAACGGTAACAAGAATTTCAATAGAAGGCAGTCATATTTGAATGGAGAAGAAAATACAAGCTGTGACTTACTTTACCCATAAGCCAGGAAAAAAAGAAGTTTTTTTCAGCAAGCTATTTAGAACTACTTTGACTTTTAAGGTCAGTATGTTGAAATTCCCATCTCCCCATTCATCATCTGCTTCAGTTTATAGAGAACTTTATGGGATGCATAATTATTTTTATAAACCTCTGACAGAAACCAGTAAATGTGGGCTGTCCTCCTGCACGCCTACAGGCTGCGCTTAGTTTTCTTGAGTGTTTTGTTACAGTTTCCTCGGTCACTGTGCTTCTGGGGCTGTCTTCCATGTTAAAATAGTTTTACGCTTCTGTAAAGCGATTATGTGAGCAGTACAGAATTGTTTTGCATGCTAAGGACTTGCTCTTCCAGATGTGTGTTACTGAGCATTCACAATGACAGCTGAAGTCAACACACATCCAGCCTGTATGAAATTTAAGCCCTGAGGCCCAATCAACCTTTTGCTGAAATAGGTGAAGAGCTGGCAGCAGTGGGAGCTGGACTGAGGACAAAAAGTCTTTTGAGGCAAAAGTCAGAGTAGGAATATAATGAAATATTGGGTTCCTGCCCAGCTCTAGTGCTGGCTATTGTCCAGAGGTAGTCTGTACTTGCCTGCCTGCCCTGTTGCTCTGTTGCTTTGCTTTGTTTCTTTGAACAATCATTTTAGCACTTTCAAATGTAACATTTCAGAGCTCGCACTGGCACGAACTCTGTAGAGTACATGTGTGGCAACGTTTTGTTTGTGACTTTTTGATGTTGTTCTGTGAAAAATCATAAAGCTTAATGTGATGTTTGTTGGTTTAAAAACTGTGGTCTTCATAGGATTTATCTGGAGAGACAGAAGCAGACAGGCCCTTGCTATGAAGTGAGTGAATACATAATCCCATGGAGACTGTTTTGCACTTGTTCCCCTCTGCAGTTATTCCAGGTCTGCCTTCGATGTCCTGTTCAGCACACTGTGTCTGAGCCAGGCTTTCTGTTACTGTTCAAAAGAAGTAATTACAGGAGATGAACCTGAGAGACTTCTCAGTACTCTTGGACAGACCTTTGAGTACATGAATACTCTTTTGAATGCAAAGCAGCAGGGCAAGGGTTTTTCTCTGCAGGCAGTAAACAAGCCAGTGTAACTTTCAGGTTCTTTTAAACAGAAAACATCTCCTGTTTCATCCCCTGGGGAGCTGAGTTGCAATGGGACCCCAGTCACTTGTAGGCACAAGGGGTTTTTTGGTTTTGTTTGTTTTTTGCTCTGTTTTTATGAGTCAAGTGTCCTACTGCAGTGTCTGATCTGGATATTTCCAGATCTCCAAACCCTAACAGATATATAAATTCGAACTACAAATCAAGGGGTATTTGGCCAGCCTGAACCCATTGTCGGTTTTGGTTCCTTCTGCTTATTTAGTAATGTTTAAACTTCTAAATCTATGCTGCTTTACATTTTTGTCAGCTATCAAAAATAAATCTTGGGGTTTGTGTATACAAACAGCAACTGCCAGGATCTTATTTCTCACTCTTTAAGTCGAAAATTCATGTACTGTATTACTAGGCAGTTGTGCAGAGGCATTCTAGTAAGTGAGGCTTGAGCTACTTGAGTGAAATAGGGGTATTCTTACTGAAGCTGTATGAAGTAGCAACTGCAAAAAAAGTAAAATCTGCCTTTGTGAAACTTAAGTGCCTAACTGTTGAGTGAGAGCTGGGTAAGAAATTTCTGACAAAATAACTCTTCTTAGGATAGGCCAACTTCAACAAAAGCTTGATTTGAAAAGGTCAAGATGTTGCTTCCGGTCAAAACTCAAAGTAGAGACCCCTACCATAAGCAGCTCATATGTTCTACTTCTATACTTACAGTTATGGGGAACTTGGGTTGAACCCTAGACTATTTAGACACTCCTGAAGTAGACATTTGAATGAGTTGTTTCTGCATCCCTGGTGATAAACCAGAAGAATGTACTAATACTGTGTCCTTCTGGATATTCAGAACCAAATTCCATTACTGTTTTTTAAATGTCTCAACTTTAATGATATGAAATCTTTGTTGACCATATAGATGTGAAAAACCCTACCCCTTGACCACTGTATTATGTGTATCAGGAGATGGCACTTAAGACCTCCTGGCACTTCAGCACCTAATGATTGATCCTTCCCTAGAGAACCAGAGGAAGACTGGGAGGCATGTTATCACTGCTCTATTCTTTTCTTCCCTTTGTCCTAGTTACCAGAAGAAAATGTAAGTAAGAACTAGTGCTGCTTTTAAAGCATTAAATCCCATTCATCTCTTTGCTATGTCTGTTTGTGTACTCTCCAAGTAGATGAGGGATGCCCCAACAGAAAAGGTGTTCCTTGTGGATGCCTCATTATTGGTTTTTCTTCTGGATCTTGTGGAATTCAGTGACCGTAGGGATAATGTTATCTGCAAAAATAAATACTGTTTGTTCAGGAGCTTAGCTAATGCTTGTAAAGGACTGTATACTCCTCCTAAAGCTATTCCAAGTGCCTGAATTACTTGTTCTGCTTTGTTCAGCATTTTGCACACTCTGGAAGCATGAGTAAATCCATTAGAAGAAATTGGCATACAAATGATGGAGTCCCTGAGATGAAAGCAAGGATAACAAAGAATAGTGGAAGGTGGGGTGTGGGTGGGGGAAGCATGAGAATAATATTCATGGTACTGCAGCTCAACTGATATAGCATTAAGTGTTTATGTGGGCTAGTGTCTCATCCCATGCGGTGGGTTACGAGGGGGGTGAATCTTTTGAATTCCCTGAGAGCCTGCGTGCTGGTGGAAGAGCTGGTCTTCTGACTCAGAGAAGCAGTTTACTTTGGTAACTTTATTAACTGACCACTTTACTGAGTGGATGGAAACTGATACAGAGAAATGACCAAATGTGGCCATAATCAACTGATAACCCTCCGGGAACAAAATAAAAGCACTTTGGCATGAGACTACTTTCCTGATAACTTGTCAATGATGAACTGATCACAATTCATACAAAACTTATATATATATATATGAATATATATAAGAAATGGAGAGAGAGAGAGAGTAAAATGAAGAAAGAGCAAAGAGAGGAGGAGGAGATAGGAAAATAAGAATTACCACCCTCAGATCCTGCATTGTTGTAGAGTAGCAAGCTTAGTCTGTAGGTGGTGGATCGACAGACACACGTGGGGTGTTGCTTTTATATAGTCTTTCTTAGGCATGTGCAATAGGTTGTTCCAGAAGATTTTCTCTGGGTTGTACCTGTGCAGTGAGGCAAGTTCTGTCTCTGGGCAACCACAGGAGGGGAGGGAGAGAGAAACAGCCCAAGGTCCCACCTCCACCGAGCTTTCTCTGCTTCTCCCCCACAGGGCATCCCACTCGAGTTGAGACATCCTCTTTATGAATGGTTTATTGTTTACGAACAGTTTGTGACAGCTAGACAAAACAAAGTCAAATATACTGATTTAAATGGTGTACATAATAAAACCCTTGGTTGATCGAATTCTGCTTTTAATTTGCAGTGGACTGTAAATATGCATGTAACTACTAAACTGACTATTGTAAGTCACTGAACTGCAGAAACTCTACTTGTCTGTATCTTTGTTGACCATGTAGTAGATCTTAACGTTCAGACATATTACCCTGCAATATTTTGAACTTCTCCAAATTCATGTAATCAATGTCCTTCTAGTCTACAGAAAAAGTTTTAATGTGCTGGCTTCCTCTCTCTAGTATTGGAGTTGTTAACAAATTAGACCTGTATTTCAGATACTCTGGAGTAAGACAAAGAAATTATTTTAAGCCTTCCAACAGCTTCTGCTTAAAAATCAGACTATGATGCCAAGTGGCATCTTGTGTCATTTGCTGCCAAATATCATTTTGCCTCATAGAATTTGAATCCACTCAAGTGGTGTGAAAGCAAAATTAAAAATCAGCCTACCACTGTTACTTAGCTTTCAAGGGTACTTGGAAAACTGAGATCAATGAAAACCTTTACTGAAATATCAAATTAAAAATAGGGATTATCTCACTTATTTAAAAGCTAATTTAAACTATCTGCAGTAGGGATTCCTGTTCCATAGTGGACTTGAGATGTTCAGTTCACATGGTTTCTGGTGAAGTTTTTGTGCTTTGATTTTTGAAAAATGGGTATGATTGTGGAATAATCTTACATGTTTATAAAGACAGTAATACAGACTGGAGAGCTGAGTATAACGGCAACCTGTTTTCTTTCTTTACAGCTAAATCCAGGTGAACAGAATAAACTCCTTAGAAATACTGTGTAGATATTCTAAAACCTCCCCGAATTAACTTGCATTTGGTAAAATCAAATCTTCAATTGGTGCCTATACATAAAACTGATTCTTTAATGAATGGTGTCATATTCTGATAAAACCTTTTGTGTGGGAAGAAAAATATTTCTCTGAAGTATAGAAATCTGTAAACCAGTGAGGTTTATAATCTATAAAATCTATAAACCTTATTGCAGGGAAGGGATCCATGTGCCCAGAGTGCTTTTGAATGTGTGAGAACTTTCAGCCAGGAAAAATTATGGATGCTGCCACATGTCTGACGGAGCAGCTTTTGTTTTGTGCAGTTGTGCTTGTATGGGAGTTGGGATCACTACTCCTGACATGCGCTGCCTGTAGAGCTCTCCTGGCTCCATCTGCACAGGCACAGAAAGGAAGCTGTGGGGTGGGAGGGCCCAGCTGAGGCCACCCCACCATGTCTCTCCAGCTGAGCATCAAAGTGAAGATGGAAGGTATGTAACACTACCAGCAGTAACTGTTGCTGTCATGCTGTGCATACGAGACCAGTGTCTTATTTTGAAATATAAATTGGTCAGTTGAGCAGTAAGTGTGTTCCAAAGGAGTTGGAGAGTTTACCTTTGGGGGAACAGGGGAGCAGGATCAGAATGTCATACTAACTTCATGTTAATTGAAAGTTTTCTTCTGCTGTGTGGGAAGTACAACACATGATACTTGTGCTGCTTGATTAGCAGAGTCTCTGGTACTGACATATGGAGTTATCAGACTTCAGTGTTGAAAACAGAGGAGCTCTTACTGAAGCCAAAAATGGTGTTCAGTTCATGGTAGGACAATGTGTTATTTTCCAGGACAGAATTTGTTGCAGAAAGAGACTGTCTTTTTAAAAGCTATGAAACTAATGTAGAGCTATTGAGTTCTTAAGAGGTATGATAATTTTAAAAGTAATCTACTTCATCATTTAGCTCTGCTTGCCAAAAAGTTAAAAAAAAGAAAAAAAAAAAGTACAATTTGATTCCTGAAAGTTACATGAAAGTATGTTTATAGTTAAGTGGAGTAAGAGCACATTAGCACCCCCTTCTGTAATGGGAAAGACTGCGCATGGGGAAAGGTGTTCAACTTGCACAGAGGAATGACTTTCTGAAAGGTAAAATATCCCTTTTGAAGTTTACATTCCTATGTTGTCTTCTATTTTTGTTGACTTCAGTGTCACCATAAAGGTTTTACAATTCTTGAAGTAGAACTTGTTTCTTAATGTTTTTCGCAATTAAGAGAAAAATAATCCCACCCATGATGTAGGCACTGGGGGGACCTCACACTCCATCTTGAATGTAACACTTGTTCTATGAGTGTGTTTGGATTTAAATTCCAGTCTTTTTTCTCTTACTCTTTCCCCTGCCTTCTAGCCTGAACAGTATACAGATACCCCAAAGTACGCCTAAAATTCAGATCAGAAGGGAGTAGCCATTTAGTGAAAAGCTGATGTTAGAATCAGGTACTTGGTTTCTCTGAACACCTCCTAACACTGCACAGTTCAAAAGCCTCTCTCTGCTTTTCTTAAAACTGAAGGTTTAAAATGCTTCTTTCACCTGTGCTCTTGATTTCTTCTTTCAGTATTTCTGTTCTTGCTTTTGCTTCTCTTATGCATATCTGTATGGTTTACAAAATTATTTCACCTTTGTCCGTCTGTGAACCAGTATTAGAAATAACCTTTCGGAAAAAAAATGAAATTGTAGGTAGTATGTATAAGTAATTTAGAGAAGAACTTCTAATGCTGGTTAGCTGAACTACATAATTCAAAAAATTTAATAGTTTGCCAGCCAGTACAAAATTTTAATGAAGGCAAAAGGAGTTGCTTTAACATTTTGGGTAGACATCAGAATTTCTCAACACTTGTAATCGTAGGAAACTTAGAATTTCTTTGACCTTCCTTGATACATAAATGTTAAGTGGATATATTGCATATATGAATGTTTTTGCAGTGGGATGACTTCTCATTTGTTTTCAAAGTGACGTGCCAGTTGTTTCTGTAATACTGTGTTTTTCTTTTGATTTGTATGGCTACTTCATTTATACTCTTGACATCTATTCCCAAAAGAGCCCTCTTATATGATGAGTGGAGCATCAGGAGTATAGAGATTAAATGACATTGGAAAATCAGCTTGTGGGATTTTTCTCCTTTTTTGGAGAATACCGATAATTAAATTTCAGGAAAAGTTTCGCTTACTGCTCATGACACATAGCGGTATTAAGTGGTTTCATGCTCCATCACTCCTTTTTTTTTTTTTTTTTTATTAACTTTCTATTTAGAGTATTTTTTAAAAAACGTTTTATCTTAATAAGAATAACCTATCAAGCAAGACAGCCAACAGACTTCACATTATCACACTCTCTGTACAGAAGTTTATCTTTTTGCTACCACTATTGCATTCCACACTGCTCTGATGTTGGAAAATGGATTGGTTTTAATGTTTGATTTTTGACTGATCAAGGCAGAGAGGGCACCAGTGGCCTGTCACAAAAATTACAGGATTAGAACCAATTGAATAGACACGCAACAGGTTAAAGAGCTTTTGGGAGAAATGTGCTTTCCACTGGTACCTCTGATCAGCATTAGCATTCTCTGTCTGTTGCAGACTCTTTAAAATGCCATTTGCATTGATGATGGGATAATTGACATGGCTCCCCAAGGAGCTGTAGGGATTGTAGGAAGCTCAGATCTCAGGAAAAGTCATCTGTTCTTGGGACTCTTATATAGTTTGAGGTCTTGTTGGTAGCAGGACTCGCATTGTTGTATGCTATCATTCTAATAATAAAGGACTCTCAGTATTATGGCTCTTCTCAAGTTCCCAGCAGTATATTTGTTAAATCTAATTGAACATTAACTTGCTAATTAGCATTAATGCTTCATTCTATTGGGTAATTGACTGCATAGTTTTGTTTTGAATGGCTTTTCTGGAACATGTAGTGTAATAAACTTTTACAATGAAATTAATAACTTATAGAAGGTTTCATTATTTCAGCAGTAAAAGTAGTAGGATGTGCAATAAAAATTTTGTATTTGCCTTCTAGGGCTCTGAAGGCTAGATGGTAAGGCAAGTGTACAAATCAATGCCTGATAACTACAGAAATAAGTAACTTAAAATATTAAAAGGGATTTAGGCAGGAATTAGTGGAAATAAGATGACTCTTGGGACCTACACATACTCAGGAGCTATGAGGAGATTCTGCATATTAGAATGTGGTTAGAAGGTACATTATTGAAACTTTGCTGGTAAGTACAGTAGGAGATAAAACTGATCTGCCTGTAAAAGGTAATATCTGACAATATATCAGTAAGGTCTTCTTTTTCGGGCGTGTGTGTATCATATGCAGAAGATAGCTGAGAGAGTATGTCCATCTATGTACTTAGTGAAAAGATCATTCGATGAAAACAGAATCGGAAGCAGTAGGAGAGGTGCTGACTTAATCTGTAGAGTGTAAGTGTGATTACTTGTCTTTAGAAACCAAAGCTTTTATTTGACTTCAATAAAAGATATTGGATGAAATTCTGATCTGATACTTAAGTGCAAATTTGCAGTAATTTCATTGAAGGCTTAACTTAATCCTGCACTGAATTGGCACTAAAATTTAAATTAGATTTTTGTCAGTCCAGATTTATTCTTTTAACCTACAATTCAGGTGAAGTCCATTGCTCTGAAAGGAGGTACTGTATGTTAAATTAAGCTCTTTGAGATGAATACTGGGCAATGCTGGTAATCTCAGGCACTCAAAAGAGAAATTGCAACAGTGATTGATTTTGCATGCTTATTTTATGCAAAGGTCGCAATGCAGTTCCTGAGCGGTAAAGTAGTACTGCTGAAATTTTCAGATTTCCTTGTCAGTAAAAGAGGTTTGAAAACCAATACTAATTATGTTTAGAAAGCATTTGTCTTAAGTGTGCTTAAGATATAATCCAACTGTGTTACACGTCAAATTGTGGAAGGGAGGGGAGAAATCTTCAAGTGAATTTTTTTTTTTGATGCAAGTTTTCTCATGATTTTGCCTTGAATTCTATCTATTTTATGTTAATAATATCAAGTAATGAATTATTGAAGACTTAGAAGTGGCTATAGAGGGTAGACAGTAGAGATTGACAGAAGATTATTTTTTTTTCTTGAAAATGTAAATGTATGAGAAAGAGAACATTAGAGAAATGTGGAAGGAAAAGTGGCCAAATTTGGACTAAGTTGTATTAAGGTGGGTGCAGTTTTGGACACAAAGAACATGGCAAATTTACTCTCATAGGCTTCTTTTTTAACAATCAAAAGAAAAACACTAGTGCCTTTTTACAGGTTTAATAGTGATTGATGCACCATTAGGAAAGAAAATTGATGATGGAGACATAACATAAAGAGTTCAAGCACTTCGCAAAGATTGTGTCATCACATACATCTGACACAAGGCCAAGTGGACTACAGAGCTAAGCCACCTGACTTAATTCCCCTTTCTTTCATACATGTGTGCACTGTACCATTATTTGTCTTTAAATTGTTTTTATGTGTTATGTCCCATCAGGTGGAAGACATCTACAGAAACAGCAGCATTGTGTATAAAACGATTTAATGTTGGTGCTTCCTATTTAAAGAATTTTTTCTCATTTAAATACTTTTGAACCCATTTATGCCAGCATAGGTTAAAGGTGGTACTTGAGACTGGAAAGTTTGTTTCTGCTTGTTTGTATTTAAAAATATACAGATGCTAAAAGGATGCTTGTCTATAACCTGTAATCTATGAACTTCTGAATTACACAATGAATGTGGATGGTCACAATAACCCAATGCAATGCGCCCTCTTCCCATTTTTGTTCAAGTAACTGCATTTGCAATTGTAATTCTCTCATCTTGCGCTGCATTTTCAAGTTGCTGGTGCTGAAAAGAATGATGCTCAGACCATTGTTAATCACAAACCATTTACCAACAGTAGCATCTTTGTACCTTGATCAAATTCTAGCTCTAGTAATTTTGTTCTCCTTGCCTCGGGTATCCATATAATTTCCTGTATTGATATTTTTCATATCTCTTCTTGTTGCCTGTTGAAGAGCTGCTGTATTCCACCCTAGCTGAAGAATGTATTTCAGTGGGGTATGAAGTGTTCCTGACATATCTCACAGCAATCTGAAAGGTTATAAGCACCTTTAGGAATTTTTAGAATTAATGTTCTGTAAATGCCTAAGAAATTATTATTCAAAGATTAGCCTTCTTGAAAAGAGGAGGCAGGGGGGAAATTCAGTCATATAACTGGTACATCTTAAGCATAGAACTTGCTTACCAATTTACGTTGTACAAAACATTCCCATATTATTGAAGTTATATCTTCAGTATTCCTGCGTGGGAGCATGGAAGAAAAAGCAAAATGTTTTTTCCTATATTTATGACACATTGAAGAGGACTTCTATTATTTTTTTCATTGTTTTCTTTGTATAGATAACTGTTCTAAATTATACCTGATCTTCAGTAGCCTTGTCACAGGAACTGCTGTGAATTTGTTTTTATCAAATTATAAAAACTAAAAAATTATCAGTTTAAAAGGAACAAACCTAAAACTACTACTACCCCCAAGCCCCCAACCAAACCAACCAACCAACCAACCAACTAAATGCTTTCACTACTTTATTTCTATAGCTGTGTGACTAGAACCTACATGCTATTGATATTGAGGGATAACCTCTTTTGTCTATGCAACACCAGTCCTGTATTTCTTTTCTCCATGAAAGAGGAAATTCTGAAGTTATTAAACTGAGTATTTTCAGGCTCAGCCTTGGTAACATTCTGATGACAAAACTGATGCTTTCCAGGCCAGGATATTTTCTCCAGGATGGGATGTATCTGCAAAGGATATCTTTGATTTCTCAAAGAATACTATGCTAAAATGTATTAAAAGTGCAAGAGGTGTTAAATTCAGAACTGATTTGGAGAGACTTCACTTGAGCTAAATATATGGGTCCTTTTTGTCCGTAAGTACTTGGGAGAAGCTTGGGTTAGTTGTTTGCCCTAACCATATGAATTTTCTATGTTTAATATGTGTTTTATCTGGTAACTGTGTTTCATGCAATTTTCTCAGACAAAACTAGACAATATAGCTTAACTCTTGTTGCAAGAGAAGGAATAAAAATGAAATCTCATTACTTAAAATTTAAAAGAGGGTATAAGGTATCCACATCAAGAGTCACAGACTTCTTTTTCAATCCAAACTCTATGCTCTGTGTAAGGAGCAGTGAACATAAACTCTGAAATTCCGACCTCTCTTTATTATTCATTATGACAGGAAGTTGTCCTGAGAGAGCAAGGCCACCTTCTCAGTCAGTGAGGATCAGGGCTCCTAGCTGCACAGCTTACAGATTCACTTTACCTGAAGTGATTTAGTTTTCTAGACAAATCTGAGAAAATGTTTGTTGTTCCTTTATTGTGGTTACTATTGCGCATCTTATTAGAGGAGTTCTTTATTCTTTCCTACTAGGGTCTGATTTCTTTTCCACTCTTCCCCCCCCATCAAACACAAGCCTATCCAAGTGACTTTTCAATTGATTTGCAAGGACCAGCAGAGGAAAAATTCATTCTTTTGGTGTTCTTCCTTTTTTTGATGTTTGTTTAGATTGCTGCAGGCCAACCCTGATCTAGTAATGAAAAGTTAGTTTGCCTCTGTCCTTACTGTGAAATTGAGAGTAAGGTTTTATTGGCCTTGATAGTCACCATTTTGGTAATTCAAGACCAGTTACTGTTTTCTCTAGATTCATACTAGATATCTGGGACTGTGACTGTCAGTTGTGGAAGCGCTTCTCTGTCTCACTTGGTGAGTGAGCTGAAAAAAAGTTTAAATTACTTTTTTTGAGTAGTCTTTCTCCTTGAATTCTCCTCTTCAATTAACTTAATTGAATTAACTACTGTCTTGAACAAACCATAAATAGCATTTCTGTTAGACTGCACTGGTACATCTTGTGTACAGAGGGGTTGGAGGGACATATGGGATTAAGTTTTGCCAGATAGTAGCTTTGATACAAAGTATTTCCCTCAATTTTAAAGGACATAAGCATATGGGGGCTGTTCATCAGGTAAAAGAAAGCTGTTAAGTTCAGCACCTCAGCTGTTTTCATTGCCAGATCTACAGAGAGAGACACTTAGTGAACAGAATGCAAAACCACAGGCTTGTGCTTTTTCAGCTTTGACACTGACTCAAGGCAGCTGTATTGCTTTCCCTAACTTTGGTTTCTTACTTGGTCTTTCTCTCCTTCTGCTCCACCTCACTTCTGTTCTCTTCAGTGGTAATTCTAGACTTTGCAAAATCTCAAATTCACAGCGTAATGGTGGAGACATCACAACTGGGTTATGTCCAAACAAAGGTCGCTTGTGACCAGCTTTCTCAGAGAGGAGGCAGGCAGGACACGGGTAACACCTTCCTCCTCTGTACGTACGAAGTGGTGATTCTTTGTTACACCCCCTAACAGATGTGCACCAGCAATAAACTGCTGCCATTTCCAATATTTGTGATGGAGCTCATGGATGTCAAATACTGTACTGCTTAACAGCAGTGAAGTGAGGATGGGTGCCGTTCAAAGATGCCAAAAGTACGTGGCACACGCTGAAAGCTGTACCAAGCTGTGGCTTGGGGTTGTCTGAAAGGAGTAGCTGCTTTTTCTAGAATTGTAGTTGTGTGCACGCTGACCTAAAAATCAACAGCAGTTTTCTGAATGCTTTCTATAAACTTAACTTTGGCATCTGGTAGCTGTTTCTGGCTCTGTCACTGTTTCAGGATTTTTATTGTAGTTGTATGACAGGAATGTTACTTCTCAGGAAGACAAACAAATCTGTTGTACTACACTGGTAAATGAGCATGGTTTAAAAGAAAACTGGGCCTGGATTCTTCCTTGAAACTTCACTTTCCTTTTTAGCTCACAAAACCAGAAATGCAATGAACAGAGTATTACTAAGCCCCTTGGTGAAAATGCAGGTGTCTTGACACTGGAATGCACATCAATCCAGAAAGAGAGTGTGTCCTTTGTTGCCAAGTTGCAAATTATTCTCAGAAATTATTAAAGCTGAGCATGGCTTTCCCAAATGATTTCATATTCTACTCTGAATTTAAAAAATACATTAAATAGAAGTGCTGATGTGGTAGGAAGGATCTTTGTCAGTACAAGACTACAAGATTGTCATGGTATTTAGATTAATAGAATCTGGGAGAACAGGTAGAACGGTTGCAAGAAAATATACTGCAGCAGAGCAAATGTTCTGCCACAGAATGAATGGCTTACTGCTGACCTTTCTTGGAAGGTGGTGTAGACTTTGATCCCTGATATAGGGAGTAGTTTGTATGTGTAACCAGGGTTACTCTGCAGTTACAGCCACATAGCTGAGGTTAGTTTGAACTAGTTAATGTAATTTGGATTTCTCAGTCTGCAGTGCCAGAAAGCACTCATTATGATCAAGCCTGATGTTATGAGCAAAATTTTTTGGTTGAATATAATTTTAGGAAGACATCTGTGCCTTTTAGACTTTGTTAAAATTATGCAGGTTGTCTAGAAGTTGTTGCTGTAAGTGTTGTAATAGCATGGCTTTTTTTTTTTAATTTTACATTTTACAATTTTCTTCTTTGATATAGTGAAAGCTAATGCATCTTGAAGACAGTATCTTTTCCTGTAAGAAGGCAGAAATAGTGGTAGTATTCCTACCACATAATGTAGTAGTATTTCAATGTTTAGATTGTCCCACTCTACACTGCACGGCTGCAACCCCACCTCAAGCCACTGTGTGCAGTTTTGGGTGCTTCAGTATAAGAAGGATGTCAAACTACTGGAGTGTGCCCAGGGGATGGTCACCAGGAAGGTGAAAGGCCTCAAGGGGAAGTCTTACAAGGAGCGACTGAGGTTACTTGGCATATTCAACTTGGAGAAGGCTGAGGGGGCCCTCATCGCAGTCTACAACTGCCTCAAGGAGGGCAGTGGAGGTAGAGGTGACTGTTCTCTCTGGTGACCAGCGATAGGATGTGTGGAAATGGAATGAAGCTGTGTCAGGGAACATTCAGTTTAGACATTAGGAAAAGGCTCCTCACTGAGAGGGCGGTTGGTCACTGGAACAGACTCCCCAGGGAAGTGGTCACACACCAAGCCTGGCAGAGTTCAAGGGGCAGCTGGATGACGGTCTTAGTCATATGGTTTAGTTTTAGGTAGTCCTGTGGAGCGCAGGGAGTTGGACTTCATGATCCTTATGGGTTTCTTCCAACTTCAGAGATTCTGTGGTTCTACAGAAAGGCAACTTAAAGTAGTAGTATAACAAAGAACAGAGGTACCAATCTGAACTGCAAACCAATTAAGTTATACAACTGCCAATACAAACAGATGTTGTCATTCCATAACTGCCTCTCTCTACTATATTCAGCTTCAGCAAGGTCTTGTGGTCCAGGCTGTCTTCTTTACAAGAGGTCGTTGTCCCTGCTTAGACAGCTTTTCTCCATCATTTCCTTAAACAGCTTGTGAAATCAATGTTGTTTTTTTTAAGCAAGCTACCCAAAGGGGTCTGCTTTCTTCACTGGATGACTTTAAAGATGCTTGTTACCAGAAGCAATGCAATGACTGGATCTCCTGGCAGCCTCTCAAAGATATGGCTGAAGGGTGTACATTTTTAAGTGGTCTTCTCATCCACCTGCAGGTTAGCAATCTCCACTCACATGCTTTTGATATAGTCATTCCACAGAAATTTTGGGCTTTTTTTTGCTCATTCTGCTGTGACATTTATAGCTATTTCATAACCACCCTTTGAAAATATGCATAGTGCCCTATGTCTCTCAAAGATTAAGCATCTTTTAAAAATCTTTACCTGTTAATTCAGATTTCCCTGTTTAGACATGCATGTGCTTTTCTGTGAAGAATAGAGTAACTGTTACCAACTGGTATTAATGCAATCCCTTGGCTTTGTGTTGGGGCTTACTTATGATGCTCATCTAGCACATCTTCTTCCCAGTTAAAAGAATAGTATGGCATACTCGCTTGTATCCTTTATGCTAACTCTGGAAATTGACTGTGGTATGAAGGGAACACATGATACCGTCTGATGCCTTCTGTACTGATTTGATTGTCAGTCCCTGTGGGCCAGCAGCTAGTCTCACTGTGCCTGAGTAATAAGGAGAAAACCCTGCCAGCTTAGCCTGCTTTTGCAAAACAATCATGCTATGATTCTTTTTCTGAAAGGTGTGAAAACCAGAGATCCATCAATATTATTTCTTAGAATTTCTAGTGGGCAAATTCCTGCCTTACTTCCAACTCTAGGGCTAACATATGTCCTTATCTCTCCCTATCTTGATCCTGATGTTCAGTATGAAGATGGTCAGCTGTATGCCACATTACAAATCTACCAGATAGAATTTAAGATAAAACATACACTGGGTTTCCAGGCATTGCTTCACGATTTCTAAATGTTCTGGTTTTCCTTTATCTTCTCAGCCCTTCTATTGCCCTTAAAAACTGAAAATACCCTACTACTTGTACTATGGCCTTGAGGGCAGAGTGTTTTGTATATTAGTATAAGTTATTTGCTAGGTATTTTAAATTCCAGAGGTCTGAATGATTGGTGGGATACGTGGGGTCTAACCTATAATCCCTCTGAGAAGACCTTGATAGGTACATAGGTAGTTTTAATACATGGTGCTTTATGTGATCATCAGTATTGTTAAGTCATGGAATAACAGTGAAGGTTTGCACTAAGTATTTGGCCTCCTAAAGTATGACAAATCTTAGGCCACTCTAACATGTGATACAAGTAACACTTAGTGATGATTTTACTGATGGAATATAGTATTTCCTCAGTTTCTTTTCTGGGTCTTATTAGGAGACAGGTTTGAAAATCTTTGGAAATGCTTTTATGGGGTATTTATTCTCAGGAAACTTGAGCTGAGCAGGAAGATCAATAAATTTCTAGAAAAACAGTGGTGATCAGAAGCCTTGGATGTGAAGAGGAAGAGGCATTTGTCTACCTGGGAGGGAAAGGTGATTTGATTTCTTGGGTTTTTCCTTCCTGTCTTCTGCAGTCTGAGATATAGGGAGCAAATGGTCGTAGGAAGAGAGAGGGGCCAAGCAAGCTAATGCTGAGGGAAAATGAAAGCGACTCTGAAGGAGAGGCAGGTGAGATTTGTTGGGACCGCAGAGTTCACAGATCTGTGTCGAGCACCCTTTGTGAATAAGGCAACACAAACCTTTCACAGATTCAGTGTTCATGGAAATGCTTTACCAGCTGTGACTAACTGCTGTAGCCGTTGATCCCTAGCCATTATTTCCAGCTATGGCTCTCCAAAAAAGAACATAGGTCATTGATATTCTAAAAGACACCTGGAAATAGAGCTGTGTGGTGGGTTGGCAGGGTGGTGCAGGACAGAAGAAGGACTTCTGCTTCCTTTCTAGCAAAAGTAGAGAAGTAGAAGTTAGTTTGCTGCTTATGCATTATTATGTAAAATATATTTACAGCAAATATTTGGGCACTACTTAGTGTGAAAGGAGTACTGACTGAAGGTAGTGTTTTTGTCAAAGTATTAATTATTATGTATTCTGTGTCTCATCCTGTGTTTCTACCACTCCTATGTATTTTATAGTGACTTTTTGTGATGAACACCAGGAAATAAAAGAATAGTTGCTGTAATAGTTAAACATTAACCACAGATTTCAGTGTCTGACTAGAGCTTGTTCGCTCTAGTTTGTAGGATGAAGCATGAGTGCATGATAGCTGTGAACTGGAGGCTGTGCTGGAAGAGTACAGCTGATGTACACACAAAATTCTGAGCTTAACTGTTAGATATTCACAAACAATCTGGAGAATATATTCCATTTTAACTTAGAATCATCTAGTTATGATGAGCATGAGGAAAACCTGGCTTCAGGTAATCCTTCATAAGCAGAGATATTTCAATCCAACCTACTCATGAACTCTTGCTTACTTTGCCCTTTTTACTAGAAAACACACTATTAATGCCTGATTCCCCCTGCTCATAAGATAATTTACTTGCCATTGAAAACTCCTAGTAGCTAGAAGAAAGATGAACTTGTTAAAGGCATAGGGATTGCAATTCAGAGATCTTTTGTTATTTTTCCTTTTCAGTTAAAAATCCCCCCAAAAAGTTTCTTGCTTCTTGCAAGTTTTTCAATCCCTCTGAGCTCATGTCACTTCTCAAAAAAAAAAAAAAGTACAAACAAAGAAGTATCATGACTTCTCCTTCTCCAGGGTTCTGTGCTGTCACTAGTTTGATCCATCTGCTATTACATCTGTGGATTGGGTTTCCTGGCCACTGCTACTTTGTTCCATTATTTGTGCATCTCTAACTCTGATCGGGCTTGTCTCCTAATAATTTGTTCTGTGATCTCTGCTTGCAGTTGCTAGTAGTAATCACTCAGTACTTCCCTTTTCACCTCATTTCTGCTTGGTGTATTTGATTAGCGTTCATGTTTTCTGCTTTGGGCTTTAGATGATGGCTGGGGAAGGAAAAGAATAAGTTAAAGACCTCCTTCAGCCAGAAATAACAACAATGGCTGACATTACAGGGCTCACTTAAGGCAACTTCTTGCAACCTGCTTTCAGGTTGGTGATTTCTCTTGATATTGTCACTGCTCTGTTCATTGTTTTCTTCCTTAAGAAAGGCTGCTATTCAGCTGTTAAGAATCCTTTTCCTATTGCTTTCAAAAGTAGATCTTCCCTTGCTTTTATATCTAGACCAACTATGTGTTTTAAGATGTGCTCTTGAGAAGGGCTCAACATCCCCATTTATTTGAGCCGAAGCTCTGTGTGTTCAGCAAGTCCTGTCTCTCATGTTCTTGTTAATGTTTACTTCCCCATTTGAAAATGAGCAAGATATCAGAATAAATGTAATGTAGGATGAGGTTAACGGAGTCTTCACTGAGCTTTCCACCACTTTCTTACTAGCAGGCAAGTCAGTGTATCCAGAAAAAATTGCCCTCTTTAAGTTCACCAAATTATATGAGTGCAAATTGTCCCCAAAACCTAGATTTGAAAGCTCTTTATCCATCCTTAAAGTAGCTTAATCTAAACTGATTAAAACATTGTGCTGAAATACACTTGAATTTGCACTGTTTTGTTAAAATCATATTGACCATGTTACACTTGGATCACTGATCTGTGGTACTTGATGGACTGCTGACCAAATCCAGCAGGATGATTGCAGTGTTTCAGGTAAGGTACTGAAATCGTAATGGATTTTTTGAATTTTAAAAAACAGCAAAATAGGAACTACAAAATACATTTGGTTAAATGTCACTTTGTCCCATACTTCTTGACTTGAGAAAAAGATGCGTAAAGTGCTTGGTGAATTGTTGCTATGTGATAGTGACTATAAATTCATTTCAGAATGGTAAGATTTGCACATCTTTAAATTTTTTTTAAAAAAGCTCTGTTTGCTGAAAGCACTTACATAGCAAGTAGACATTCCACTTTCAATGTACATTCTGTGTACAATGCATGGTCCCTTATGAAGATGCTTTCATTATTTGCTTCTGGATTTTTAATGAGGTAGATAGGTAAGTTTTTGTGGGTTGTTTGATCTTTCTTCATAAAGAGGAGAAATACAGAAAATACAGTTCTCCAGAAAGTCACTGTACCATTTTAAGTCTAGAAACACAAGCTGTTGGTTTGTTTTGCTTCAGACTGAGTCTGAAATTGCTTGATGCATTACCAGTGTACTTGCTTACCTTCATATGGTTGGATCCTGTTAGATGTAGTTAGTTTTGAACTAAACACACCTTGGTGGTGCTTGGTTTGTAGAGGGTATCTGTATCCCTGTAATGCCTGTTTTTCTTGAGTGCCAGTATATGATTTGAGCCATTACTTAATGTAGCTCTTTGTTTTAAGGCTTAGAATTGCCCCTGTCAAGGCTTTTTGCTCTTGGTTGGTCCCTGCAGCCTTTAACTGTTCCTTGTATATGATGTGTGTAGAATTGACCATTTTGACTCCTATGTGCTGCTTCTTAAATTGCATACTGGTCATCTTCTTCACCAACTTCTTCTACACTTTTTTACTGAGAAAAATGTAACGGTAAAAAGGGGTTTTTTTGAAACCTATGTCCACTTGAAGTAAACAAAGCATATATGAAGCAAATCTCTGGTGCTTTTTCCTCTTTCTCAATAATATTATGTGGAACTGGTATTCACTGTGGGTGCACTGGGATATAGGGTTTTGTGTGTAGAGACAGGCATAGTTTTACAGTTTTTGCAAAAAATCATTTCAGTGTCAGTCCAAGATAACAGTAGTAATAAAAACCTATTTTCCTTCTGAAAGTCAGGGTGGACCCTGTCAATTTTATGATAATCTTGTCTGCCATGTATGAGAGTCCTGGTGGATATGTTCTTAGCTTCTGCTTTATTACCAAGATATGAACAGAGAACGTAAAACTATAAAAAAATTAAAAGCCAAGAGCATATCACAATCTCCTAGAGCTATAAGAAGATGATAAGAGCTGAGGCATGAATATGTAGAAGAATTCACTGAAAATGTAATAGTTTTTATCATGTCTACTTAATCTCTCTGTGCCACAGCCCATAGCTTTTACTCGTGAACTGTAGATTCACGTTCTGAGTCAAAAGTAGAAATGATAAAAAAGGGCCTGAATTTATATGGAAAATACAACCTGTTTCATGCTTATTTTACTTCAGTTTCAGGCTGTTGACTGAGTGGTTCTGGTTCCCGAGGCCCGTAGGTGGCAATCTTGCACTGTGTTGGAGAAGCAATTCCTAACGCTTCCCAACTACAGGTGGGAATGTGTTGGGTTAGGGGGAAGGGACAGGGGATGGCAGCAGATGAAACGAGGTTTAGGGTTTGTTTTTTTTTTTTACTTTGGTTCTTCAGTTTTTAAGACTTGCTTCTCTCAATATTTCCTCACAACTTCTTAATCCCTAGGATTTAGTGTAGCAATTAGTTTCTGAGGAAGCGAGGCAGTGGCTGTGCAGCAGTTAGAGCAACACTTCTTACCCAGCCCAAGAAAGCAAAGCTGCAGCAGGATGCTCTGTTCCTGCCTGAGCACCCAAACCCTCCCTTCAATAGCTTTTCAGAGCGTGAGCGGGATCACTATAGTCTTAACATTTTTTTCCCATCGTTCAGCATGGCCATGATTTTCAAGAAGTTTGGAAACCAGTTTGGCACAATACAAACAACTTCCTTTAACAGCTCTGCCAAATACGTAAATAGATCCATAGAGGGATGGTTGAGGAGGGAGTGGGCCATCCCAGTTCTTGGGGTTTATGATTATTCATCTTCCAACCTTTATCAGCAGGACCTAAAATAATAAAGGTCTGGAATTTGGAGTACACTTTGGAAAAGGTAATTTTCTGAACAAAACTGAAAAAAGAAAAACTTCTGGTGACCAGTTGTTAAGAGAAGCAGACTGAACTGACATTTTAACCCTGTATGCACAAGTTATTTCCTGCCTATATTATTTTATAATTAAATACTCTTTGTTGTCTTTTCTGAACTACTGAAGTTATATAAGTTATTTCCTTTTTTATATTAAGGGGTTACACTAGTATTAAAATCTTAGCAACTATGATTGGATCTAAGACTTCATCGAATCTAAAACTTGATATCTGTGGAAAATTTTTCTCTCCCAATTACTCTGGGGGAAGGGGATGGGGGGGATGACACACACATCAGGAACTCCAAATTTTAGGTTTATGCTCTGCAAGATGCATGTTTGCCTCATGCTGCCTATTTCAGCAGAACAGTGGAATACACCAGGGAAGGTGGGGAGAGAAAACCCATGACTGGAAACTGGCAGCACAGGAGCTTCACTCAGTTCAGTACAGGGAATGCAGTTTAGGTGACTGCAGGGAAATGAGGAAAGCAGTCCTGTCTTAGTGTAAATCATACAGTAAAATATCATCAGTCCTGCTCTTGTATCAGTATTTCACTTAAAGAATTTCAAAACCCAAAAGGCATAAACATGGGCCTGACTTAATTTTTGAGGTAAAATGGGGGTGTGATTCTAGAATGAAATCATCGTCCAATAATCTGATCACTTGCACCATTAATCTTTAGTTGAACTAGGCAAAGCAAAGGGAGTCTCACAGTATGGACCTGCAGTGGTTTAAATCAATGTTAATTTTGTGTGGTTGCAGATCCATTTTCCCTGCCAAATGTTCTTTTTGGATTTGACATGCGTATGACCCTAGGGTGAGCTGGTTTAAGTGATATAAACCAAGGCTATGTTTCCTCACTAGTGATTAGTTTTCAGCCAGCCAGCTCTCTGAGCTGCTTGTTGCCCAGTCACACTAATGTCACTTCTCTTGAGAGAGGAAGAGGGGAGCAGTTTTGATAAATGGACTGTTATGGAAATGCACCTTACTCTTTCCTCTCATGTATTAAAGCAACACGAGTGTAACCTATGGTCGCTTTGTTTTAAATTTACAGACAACCCCTTGAACGAGAGTATGAAAAGAATTGATGTAATAACGAAGATCTGTGGTGTACTGAACTCTGAGTCAGAAAGGCTGGCTTGCTAAAAGG